>NC_060142.1:293376745-293682579 GCF_021461385.2 Schistocerca piceifrons
CTGTCAGGAAGTGGTGGACAGTTAAAGCTTGGGCACAATGTGTGCAAAGTGGTGAAGTAGCGCCACTTATCAAATTACGATGGCTAAAAAGGCAGTGCCCACTATGCAGCCTAGTTAAAATGACCTCCTCCCGGTGGGAGTGCTGAGACTTGGTCAGCTAAGCCACTAGAAGAGGCTTAAAAAGCTGGAGCTTGTTCCCTTGAAGGGAGGACCACTGGCGATGCCAAAGTGACGCCACCTCCTGACAGACAGCAACACAGAGATCATCAGAGGAATATAGGAACTAGCGGGCTGAGGTACGAGGACTGCAGCCTTGGCAGCAGCGTCAGCAGCCACATACTACCGGATGTGCTCTGTGGCCTGACACAGGGCGAAGAGCTCAGCTGTAAAAACTGAGCAGTGTGCTGGAAGCCGATATCGAAAGACAAGAGTGCCAATGTAGAAGGCACATCCAACCCCACAGTCAGTTTGAGAGACATCAATGTATACAAAGGTACTATCGCGAAGTTCCATGCGAAGGTCGTGAAACTGAAGGTGATAGAGTAATGCTGGAGTAGTGTCTTTAGGAAGTGAATGCAGGCCAAGGCTAATAAGGGGCACTTCACGAAGCCAAGGTGGTGAAGGGTTCACACTCACTGGGAAAGTTGCAGGTAGTGTGAAGTTAGGCCGCTGTACCATGTGCCGAAAGTGGACTTCAGGAGGTAACAGAGAAAAGGGACATGCCCCATACTGGCGATCAAAGGAATCATTGAAGAAGGAGGCATAGAATTGGTGGCCACACATGGCAACAAAGGGCATGCATACGTGCTGAGGAGAAAGTCACAGCGATAGGGCAGTGGTAGTTCAGCAGCTTCAGCATACAGACTCTCAACCGAGCTAGTATTAAAGGCAGCAGTGGCCAAACGGATGCCACAATGGTGGATAGTGTTGGGATGGCGGAAGAGGGATGGACGTGCAGACACATAAACAAAGCACCCATAGTCGAGTTTCGAATGGACAAGGGACCGGTACAAACGGAGGAAGGTGGTTCGTTCGGCACCCCAGGAAGGACACATACGACATTGAGGATCCGTGTACAGCAGTCTGCCAAGGAAGACATATGGGAGGACCGAGAGTGTTTCCTATTGAGCATGAACCCCCAGGAATTTCGTAGTTTCAATGAACGGAAGAGTAACAGCCCCAATATGTTAAGATGGTGGGAGAAACCAATTGCATCGCTAGAAATTCGTACAGACGGTTTTGTCAGTGGAAAAGCGAAAGCCACTGTCGATGCTCCAGGAATAAAGACGATCAAGACATCGCTGAAGACGCCGCACAGTGAGACAGGTCCGTGGAGAACTGCAATAAATGGCAAAATCGTCAACAAAAAGGGAGCCGGAGATGCCCGGCGGGAGACAGGCCATTATAGGGTCAATGGCGGTAGCAAAGAGGACAACGCTCAGGACAGAACCCTGAGGCACACCATTTTCCTGAATAAAGGTGTACGACAAGGCAGAACCCACACGCACCAAATTTCTGAAGGAAACAGAGCAGGCGCCCATGGAAGCGTCACATGTAAATAGTAAAGAGGATACCAGTTCTCCAGCAGGTAGGCTCTCTCCAAATCGGAAAACACGGCCACAGTCTGGGATTTCCGCAGAAAACCATTCATGAAGTGGATGGACAAAGTATAAAAAAAAAAGCAATTGCAGAATGCCGCGCTCGAAATTCACGCTGTGCATTCGTCAGCAAATTGCGAGACTCGAGCCACCATGTAGCTAGAAGGAAGATTTTTGTCATTGCTGGGCTTAGGTGTGGCTATGACGGTAGATTCACACTAACGTCTAGAAAATGTGCCCTCCGCCCAGATGCGATTGTAAGTGTTAACCAGAAAGTGCTTGCCCGCAAGAGAAAGGTGCTGCAACATCTGAATGTGGACGGCGTATGGCCCTGGGGCGGAGGATCGGGACGAACTGAGAGCATGATCTAGCTCCCTCACAGTAAAGGCGGCATTGTAGCACTCACAATTCGGAGAAGAGAAGGGCATGGCCCGAGCGTCCTCCGCTCGTTTCCGATGGAGGAAGGCAGGGTGATAGTGGGAAGAGCTCGAAACGTCTGCAAAATAGCGGCCCAAAGTGTTGGAGATAGCAATGGGGTCCACGATGACATCATCTGCTACTGTCAGGCCAGAAATGGGGGAAAGGATATTGGTCCCAGAGAGACGTCGGAGGTTGGCCCACACGACACAGGAAGTGGTGGAACTGTTAAAAGAACTACTGACTGAAATCCAACTAGCTCTTTTGCTATCCCGAAGAACGCGACGACACTTTGCAAGCATCTGTTTATAATGAGTGCAGTTTTCCATTGTAAGGTGACACTTAAAAACGTGGAGGGCATGTCTCTGTGCATGAATTGCGTCGCTGCATGCCTCAGTCCACCAAGGGACTGGGACACGGCGTGGTAAAGACGAACTGCCAGGAATGGAACGTTTTGCAGCAGTAAGGATAACGTTTGTGAGATGTTTCATCTGGTCATCACAACTGGGGAAATCTTGTTCTTCGAACGTCGCCAGGGAGCAATAATGCTGCCAGTCAGCCTTAGTAAGCTGCCATTTGGGTGTGCATGCAGATGAGGTAGGAGTGAGCAAACTGATAGCACATGGTCGCTCGAGTAGGTGACAGAAAGAAGGGACCGCTCAAGGTGATGGGCAAGCTGGGCAGTGCAGAAGGATAGGTCCAAGTGGGAATAGGTGCTAGAGGAGTCGGAAAGGAGAGTGGGTGCTCTAGTGTTAAGGCAGAAGAGGTTAAGTTGGGTAAGAAGGTCAGAAAAGAGGTCACCTCTCTGACAGGTCCTGAAAGAACCCCAGAGGAAGTAATACGCATTGAAGTCAACTAGCAGCAAAAATGGGGGAGGTAGCTGCCCAGTAAGCTGAAGGAATTCTGCCCTAGTGACATCGAATGATGGTGGGACATAAATGATACAGAGGGAAAAAGTCAGGTGGGGAAGAAAAAGTCGAAATGCAACAGCTTGAAGATGGGTAGTCAGCGAGATGGGTTGACTATGAATGTCATCCCGTATGAGCAGCATGACGCCCCCATGAGATGGGATTCCGACCTCAAAGGGAAGGTGAAAACGAACCGGGAAGAAACGCAAAAGCTCAAAGTGGTTGTGAGGGCGCAATTACGATTCCTGAAGGCAGAGTACAAGGGGACACTGCGATGCTAAAAGTAGCCATAAATCCTCTTTGTGGGACCTAAGACCGCGAACGTTCGATTGGAGGAGAGTCTTGATCAGGAAGAGATGAAGGGGTGTCACCTCGGCGGCTGCCGAGCTACAGCCTGTGAAGAGTCGCTACTACAGGGCACAGAAGCAGGAGGATCCTGCTCCATGGCATCCACAGAAGCATCGGCTTGCTTGTGCGGTTGGTCTGTGGAGTCCAGCGCTGAAAAACGGTTGGTAGTGCGCACCAGCGACACAGAGGCCGGCCGGGCTAAGGTATTACATGGCGACATCATCGAAGAGGACCTTCGAGTCAGCAAAGGAGAAGACCGTTTGCCTTGGGTGGACTTCTTCAAGCCTTTCCAGTTAGAGGCAGACTCGGGTATTGGTTAGCAGCCTACCGGTAGATGGTGGCTTCACCTCTTGAAGCGAGAATTTGATGGCTTGTTGCATAACTTGACGGGGGGATGGCGATGCTACCTTGACGATGGGCGATTTCACAACCCCAGAGCTGAATTGGAGGTCGCGGCCATGTCCTTCATGGAGCAAGGAGGTAACAAGAACAGAACTATAGGTGCAAGATGGGAGAACGCAGGGTCTGTGACTAACCAATAACTTGTGAGCGACTGGATAAGGCACTTTTTCCTTTACCCATATCTCTTGGACAGCCCGGGAGTAGGAGGTGGACAATCGCCCTCGTGCACATCCCTGCCACAGGTTACACATTTGGCTGGGTGTCGACAAGATGTTCTAGTGAGGTTGAAACGATGACAACGGTAGCAGTGCAATGTACGGCCGGACGGTGATAATTTCATAGCCTGTTTTGGACGGAAGCATCTCTCTATCAAAGGTGAGAAAAAGAGTGCGTGTGGGCACTAAGGAGGAATCTACCTTTTTCGTTACATGGATGGCAATAACACCCTGATTAGAGAGGTAAGATCGGATTTCAGCCTCAGTCAGACCGTCGAGCAACCTAGTGTAAATTACACTATGGAAGGAATTCAAAATTCTATGGGCCACGACACGAACAGGGTAGCTACGGGGAAGTGAGGTGGCAAGCAGTAGTTTTGCTTCAGAATCAGAAGTAGTCTCCAAAAGCAAAGTGCCTTTCCGTAAACGAGAGCAGGATTTCACAGGACCGGCAATCGCATCAATGCCTTTCTGATTAACAAAAGGATTTACCGTGGCGAAGGACTGACCGTCTTCAGTTTGAGAGACCACAAGGAACCATGGTCCAGCAGGAAGGGTCTTTTAATCATTAGCGCATTTATGCTTACGTTCGCAGACGCTGATTGTGAAGATGATTCTATCATTGCGACAAAATCCCCCATGATTGCTAGCGTCTCCAATTGTGCGCTGCTTCCAGCTGGGGGGCCCCCCTTCACAAGGGGGCAAACCCATCTTAGGTGACTGTTCACACCTCAGGTCACACCTCCCGAACACATGACAGAGGGACCAATCGGCAATTTGGGAAGACTGCAGCTCAGGCAATCATCCCTCCCTAGGCCTGGCCTGTACCTGGGGGTACGTGCGAACCCTACCTGTCGACCTGGGGATGGGAATTACGCGTTACCCAGTCACCCAGTACCCATCAGACGCATGGACCAGCCTTCAGGAGCGTACAGAAAGAAAGAAGAAGGGAAACAAAGAAAGGAAATAAAGAAAGGAAAAGGGAGCAAAAAACAATGGTGAGACTGTTCTTACGTCAGCGACAGATAATGCAGAACATTCCTAGTAGCACCCCAGACTTGTTCTCCACAGGAGGGGAAAAAGAATAGCAAGAGGATAGACATGCAGCACGGAAGGGAAAAAATGCTGCAAAGGCTGGGCCCCCATTGTAGCCAAGCACGAACCCGCCAAAGAGTGGTGAGCCCCTGAGGGGATTTCTGGGGAATTTGGTGGCCAGCGGAAGTGTTTAAACTCAGAAGAGTGTTCCGGGAGCCACTCTGTAGCAATTCTGGATGTGTGGGATGTCGCATTGTCATGCTGGAATTGTCCAAGTCCATCGAAATGCAAAATGGACATGATTGGGTGCAGGTGATCAGACATGATGCTTACGTATATGTGTCACCTGTCAGAGCCGTATCTAGATGTATCATGGTCCCATATCACTCCAACTTCAATACGACCCACATCATTACAGATATTCCACCAGCTTTAACAGTCCCCTGCTGACATGAATGGTCTATGGATTCTTGAGGTTGTCTCCATACCTGTACACGTCCATCCACTCAGTATAATGTGAAACGACACTCGTCCGGCCAGGCAACATGTTTCCAGTCATCAACAGTCCAGTGACAGTGCTGACGTGCTCAGGTGGGGCACAAGGTTTTGTGTTCGGCAGTTATCAGGGGATGATGTTTCGTTGAATGGTTCGCACGCTAGGGCCCAGCATTGAAATCTGCAGCAATTTGCGGAAGGAGTGCACTTCTGTCACGTTGAACGATTCTCTTCAGTCGTCGTTGGTCCCATTCTTGCAGGATCTTTTTCCGGCTGAAACGATGTCGGAGATTTGATGTTTTATCGGATTCCTGATATACACGGTAAACTCGTGAAAAGGTGGTACGGGAAAATCCCCACTTCATCACTACCTCAGAGATGCCGTGTCCCATCGCTCACGCACCGACTATAACGCCACGTTCAAGCTCACTTAAATCTCTAAAACCTAAAATCGTTGCAGCAGTAACCGATCTAACAACTGCGCCAGGCACTTGTCTTATATAGGCGTTGCCGACTGCAGCGCCGTATTCTGCCTGTTTATATATCTCTATATTTGAATACGCATGCTTATACCAGTTTCTTTGGCGCTTCTGTGTTTGTACTTAAGTGCTGAGATGGAAGGAATAAATTAACTATCCAATATTTTATTTATTTATTGGTATGGCTAGGGCCCCCGTCGGGCAGACCGTTCGCCGGGTGCCGCTCTTTGAATTTGACGCCACTTCGGCGACCTGCAGTCGATGAGGATGATAGGATGCTGATGAGGACAGCACAACACCCAGTCCCTGGGCGGAGAAAATTCCCCCACCCAGCCGTGAATCGAACCCGGGCCCAGAGGCTTGACAATCCGTCACGCTGACCATTCTTTTTCTTTTTTTATCTCATTTTGTTCGCTTTCGTTCGTTGTATCTGCTCGGGGCGGACGTCGTAAGACATCCGTTTAAGTTCGTTGTTGATCGATTAACTCAGTTTTTTTTTTTTTTTTATTGCAGAGGGCAGCTAACCCTCTGACCGAACACGCTGAGCTACCGTGCCGGCCCATTCAGCTACCGGGGGCGGACAACTATCCAATATGAAATGTTACACAAATTGTAGACAAAACAGATACAAGATTTATGCATTTAGTATGCGCCATACTCATGTTTGTAAAAATCGTGGTCTGTGTTACGACATTTGCTATCTGGGGACGAGAGTTATCATGAAGCGGCAGCACTCCTTGTCACATGATTCCACATTGGTGGTTCTCGACGGACATGCCGCACCGTACACTATCTCCGATGGATGTCTATTAGTGCAGTTCCTGCGGCAACCAAGAGCAGAATTTGATAATAAAGTCGCCATAAGAAACATCCTGGCAGATTAAAACTGTGTGCCGGACCGAGACTCGAACTCGGAACCTTTGCCTTTTGCGGGCAATTGCTCTACCAACTGAGCTACCCAAGCACGACACACGCCCCGTCCTCACAGCTTCACTTCTGCCAGTACCTCGTCTCCTACCATCCAAACTTTACAGAAGCTCTTCTGAAAATCTCATTCTGGAAACATCCCCCAGGCTATGGCTAAGGCCGGTATTACACTATCAAATTTCTTTGTCAAAGATTTGATCAAAGATGTGATCAAATATTCCGTCAAATATATTTGACAAAGATCTTTGACGTAGCGCTAGAAGGGGTATTACACTGTTATCAAATGTTTCGTCAAAGTTCAAGATGGCTGACAACAACTTACACTCCTGGAAATGGAAAAAAGAACACATTGACACCGGTGTGTCAGACCCACCATACTTGCTCCGGACACTGCGAGAGGGCTGTACAAGCAATGATCACACGCACGGCACAGCGGACACACCAGGAACCGCGGTGTTGGCCGTCGAATGGCGCTAGCTGCGCAGCATTTGTGCACCGCCGCCGTCAGTGTCAGCCAGTTTGCCGTGGCATACGGAGCTCCATCGCAGTCTTTAACACTGGTAGCATGCCGCGACAGCGTGGACGTGAACCGTATGTGCAGTTGACGGACTTTGAGCGAGGGCGTATAGTGGGCATGCGGGAGGCCGGGTGGACGTACCGCCGAATTGCTCAACACGTGGGGCGTTAGGTCTCCACAGTATATCGATGTTGTCGCCAGTGGTCGGCGGAAGGTGCACGTGCCCGTCGACCTAGGACCGGACCGCAGCGACGCACGGATGCACGCCAAGACCGTAGGATCCTACGCAGTGCCGTAGGGGACCGCACCGCCACTTCCCAGCAAATTAGGGACACTGTTGCTCCTGGGGTATCGGCGAGGACCATTCGCAACCGTCTCCATGAAGCTGGGCTACGGTCCCGCACACCGTTAGGTCGTCTTCCGCTCACGCCCCAACATCGTGCAGCCCGCCTCCAGTGGTGTCGCGACAGGCGTGAATGGAGGGACGAATGGAGACGTGTCGTCTTCAGCGATGAGAGTCGCTTCTGCCTTGGTGCCAATGATGGTCGTATGCGTGTTTGGCGCCGTGCAGGTGAGCGCCACAATCAGGACTGCATACGACCGAGGCACACAGGGCCAACACCCGGCATCATGGTGTGGGGAGCGATCTCCTACACTGGCCGTACACCACTGGTGATCGTGGAGGGGACACTGAATAGTGCACGGTACATCCAAACCGTCAGCGAACCCATCGTTCTACCATTCCTAGACCGGCAAGGGAACTTGCTGTTCCAACAGGACAATGCACGTCCGCATGTATCCCGTGCCACCCAACGTGCTCTAGAAGGTGTACGTCAACTACTCTGGCCAGCAAGATCTCCGGATCTGTCCCCCATTGAGCATGTTTGGGACTGGATGAAGCGTCGTCTCACGCGGTCTGCACGTCCAGCACGAATGCTGGTCCAACTGAGGCGCCAGGTGGAAATGGCATGGCAAGCCGTTCCACAGGACTACATCCAGCATCTCTACGATCGTCTACATGGGAGAATAGCAGCCTGCATTGCTGCGAAAGGTGGATATACACTGTACTAGTGCCGACATTGTGCATGCTCTGTTGCCTGTGTCTATGTGCCTGTGGTTCTGTCAGTGTGATCATGTGATGTATCTGACCCCAGGAATGTGTCAATAAAGTTTCCCCTTCCTGGGACAATGAATTCACGGTGTTCTTATTTCAATTTCCACGAGTGTATTAACCGCAGCAGTTGCACGTACCGCAATAGCATTGGGTGCACATGCGGAAAAGAAGTGGGGGAAAAAAGGAACCATACATACGAGGTTGACAGTCTTAAATTCCTGGGATTACAACCTGATAATAAATTCAGTTGGGAGGAGTACACCACAGAACTGCAGAAACGCCTTAGCAAATCTGTATTTGCAATTCGAGTGTTAGCAGACACAGGCAACATAAAATAAAATGAAAAAGCTTGCATACTTTGCCTACTTTCATTCCATAATGTCATATGGGATAATATTTTGGGGTAAGTCTTGAAGTCAAACAAAAGTTTTCAGAGTCCAAAAGCGTGTAATACGTATTATTTGTGGAGTAAATTCACGGACGTCCTGCAGAAGCCTCTTCAAAGAGTGGTATACTAACTACTGCCTCTCAGTATATTTACTCCTTAATGAAATTTGTCCTAAATAATATATCTCTTTTTCCAGCAAACAGTTCATATATACAATACCAGGAACAAAAAGGATCTGCACAAGGACTTAAAAGCACTTACTTTACGAGTAGTTCAAAAAGGGGTCCACTACTCAGGAACACTCATCTTCAATAATTTGCCAGCAAACATAAAAAATTTAGTTACAAATAAAGATCAGTTTAAAAGGGGCCTGAAAGACTTACTAGTGGCCAACTCCTACTCCATTGGCGAAATTTTTAATAGAAACAAATGATGTATTGTATTTATTCATACTATTAGTATTGTTATTTCAGCTTTAAAAAAATCGACATGTTCCACATCCACGAGGATCTCCTCAGCATGGGTCTATGGAACGAAAAACTAATCTAATCTGGGTGAAGCCGTGGGTTTTACGACGACACGATAAAAGCATTCAACAAAACTTGTTACGTGAGCTTACAGTGGAAGACGTAAAGTCGTACATCAGTTACTTAAGAATGGATGAGCATACATCTCTGTATGTGCTCAATGAAGTGTATCCTCATATCACAAAGCACAATATTCACTTAAGAACTGCTACATCTTCAGAAGACAGGAGAGGGTTATGTTAGTTTAGGTCAGGTCAGGTCAGGTCTCCAATCTTCTTAATCTATTTTTGTAAGCGCCTCATCAGCTTCAGACATCTCTATTAATTTTGTAGTTGTCGGCACACGCCAATTGTATTTACCGGCAATGGTTATAAAAACACTACAGACGACAGAACGCTGCAGCGATGCTAGCGCTCCACGTGGTAACATGTCACATTGCAGTGAACAGAACACAAGCGATTTCTTTGATCAAATATACAGCGAGGCCCTAGATTTGATCAAATATTGGACGACATTTGACAAAGTCCCTATTACACTATCAAATATCTTTGACAAAGATATTGGACAAAGAAATTTGATAGTGTAATACCGGCCTAAGCCATGTCTCCGCAGTATCCTTCCTTTCAGGAGTGCTAGTTCTGCAAGGTTCGCAGGAGAGCTTCTGTAAAGCTTGGAAGGTAGGAGACGAGGTACTGGCAGAAGTGAAGCTGTGAGGACGGAGCGTGAGTCGTACTTGGGTAGCTCAGTTGGTAGAGCACTTGCCCGCGAAAGGCAAAGGTCCCGAATTCGAGACTCGGTCCGGCACACAGTTTTAATCTGCCAGGAAGTTTCATATCAGCGCACACTTCGCTGCAGAGTGAAAATCTCATTCTGTGAAAGTCGCCAAGTTCATGTTTACACATTTACCGCACGCAACTTCGGAAAGACACGAATGCAACATCAATCCCTCGTCCACATGTCGGTGCTTATATACTCGCATCGGAGTGGCGCTATGTTGCACATACGCTGCAGCAATGCACTTAAACTGTAACTTTTTTATTGCCCCTTGTAATAAGCGTTCTTCGTGCTTCCGATAAATACACGTTGAAGAAGAAGGGTATTCTGGGGCCCTTGATGTTTCGAAGCTGTCCTGGTTGCTTTACGAGCCGCTTTGATTGGCACACGTTTGCGTCGACGAGAGCAAATAAAAGAATGGAATTGTGATTACAACTGAAATAGCTGCTCCCACTGTTAACGCCGATGATATTTGACTGACGTGTATATACACGGATATGTGCTTCCTTTCCATATACTGCTACATTGTTGCACGTTCAGAAATAAAACACGTTTTCACATGTTGTTGGACTGTTTACTGTAGACGTTAAGAATGAAATAAGCGTTTCATTTTCCAGAGAAAGAGACATTAAGTGGTCATCAATCTAGCTTATTGTAGTTTTCCAAAAATTTCAGCAGAGCCTGCAAACTTCCGTGATGCCAGAACTAATATTTTAACTACTTTATAGCATATCTATATTTCGCATTTTTCGTCGGTATCAGTGTCCCAACAGAACGAAGTATTACTCAAAAATAACGAGTGCAGTTATTGCCATCTAGTCTCTTCCACCACGCTCATACTTGCATTACGCAAAAAGTATTAATTAACCTAGTACTTGGCCTTCTTTCTACGATTTCGGCTTTATCTCAAAATATTCCGCCTGCGGCGACAGTTCCTGCTAGTAAAGCAGGCATCCCGAATACTGGAACAGCATGCGTGCTTCAGTCTAGGAGCTTGTGGAATCACGCATCCCCACATATCGAGAAAGAGGCGTGCACTTACATGAGTTCATTTTCCTGCGTATGAAGAAAATACAGCCGCACGGCGATGTGAAGCAAATACAGCAGCTTGGCGACTAGGCGCGAGGTGCATAGGTGTAATCGCATCTGAACGTGGCTTGTGGAGTGTAAGTGTAGATACATGGCGAACCGAACTCCACCGTCAAACTACTTTCATTGGTGGTAGTACGGATCAAAACAAGACAAAAAAATTCTAGTAAACATAGGATCTTTAACGCATACCTTACATAGAGGAAAACTATTGACAGTCAACATGGATTCAGAAAGCAGCAGTCTTGAGAAACGCAGGTATGTCTTTATTCTCAAGAAGTAATGAGAGCCATCGACAAGGTATCTCAAATTCATTCCATATTTCTAAATTTCTAGGAGGCTTTTCACACCGTTCCTCGCTAGCTACTTCTAATACAACTGCGTGCCGGGACCCTAAGGAGTTATCGTTTCAGTTGTGCGACTGGATACGTGATTTCCTGTCATAAAGGTCACAGTGCGTAGTAATTAAAGGTAAGTCATCGAGTAAAACAGAAGTGATATCGTGATATCTGGCGTCCCCCAGGAAGTGTTACAGGCCCTCCGCTGTTCCTAATCTACAGTATATTAACAATTTAGGAGACAATCTGAGCAGCCCTCTTAGATTGTTTGAAGATCATTCTGTTATTTACCGTCTAGTTAAGTCATCAGAAGATGAAGCAATTGCAAAATGATTTACTCAAAACATGTTTATGGTGCTAAATGTGGCAGTTGACTCTAAATAAAGAAAAGCTTGGGGCCATCTACATGAGTACTAAAAGGAATCTGTTAAATTTTGGTTATACGACAAATCAAACAAATCTAAAAGCTGCCAAATCAACTAAATAATTAGAGATTACAATTACGAACAACTTAAACTGGAACAATGGCATAGATAACGTTGTGGGATAACCTAGCCAAGGACTTAGTTTTATTGATAGAACACCTAGAAGATGCAACAGGCCTACTAAAGAGACCGCCTATACTAAGCTTGTCCATCCTCTTCTGGAGTACTGCTGCGCGATATGGGATCTGAACCAGATAGAATTGAGGGACGACATCGAAAAAGTTCGAAGCAGGGCAGCTCGTTTTGAATTATCGCGAAATAGGGGAGAGAATGTCAGTATCATAATATGTGAGTTGGACTATCAGTCACTAAATCAAAGGTGTTTCTCGTTGCGGCTATATCTTCTCACGAAATTTCAATTACCTACCTTCTCCTCCGAATGCGAAAATATTTTGTTGTCGCCCACCTACATAGGGGTTAATCTTAATCAACCAGTGCTCGCACGAAAAGATTTGTGTGTTGACTTTTTCTGCGTGCTGTTAGACAGTGGGACGATCGATAAATAGTCCGAATGTCCTATGAACCCTCTGCCAGGCACTTGAGTGTGAACTGCAGGTTAGTATATGCAGATGTAGAGCTATAAGAACTTGTTAATCTTCGATACTGTGAAACATCTCTTTCACTGCAAGCTCTTTGCTTTCCATACTTCGAGATAATGTACGATGGATTAAAATGCATACATTGAGACCTTTAGGCTATAGCCCTTAAGGTTAGCATTTCAGAGGCCGTGTTTACCGGATAAAGTTCGTCGGTGGAGTTCTGGTCCAGTCTGCAGATGTGTTTTGTAAACTAGCCATAGTTATCGCAAGTACATTATTTGTTGCCTGCACCATCACTGTCACCGACAGAGAGAGTTTGGTGCAAACATATTTGAAGAGTCTGCGACGACGACAGGACAGGGGGCCGGGCCCTACGTAGCAACAGCCAACAGCTCCCAGAGACTTGTTTACAACTTGCCGGCCGGCGCGACACCGGTCGTCCTTGCGGACTGGCCCAGCTCTGGACGAGCGCCCAGCGCCCTATCGGACCTCCGAGAGCTCACAAGCTCTCTTGTGTCTCTGTTAGCAGAGCTGCAGGGCCGCCGTTTCTACATCTACATCCATACTCCGCAACCCACCTGACGGTGTGTGGCGGAGGTTACTTTGAGTACCTCTATCGGTTCTTCCTTCTCTTCCAGTCTCGCATTGTTCGTGGAAAGAAAGATTGTCGGTACGCCTCTGTGTGGGCTCTAATCTCTCTGATTTTATCCTCATGGTCTCTTCGCGAGATATACGTAGGAGGGAGCAATTTACTGCTTGACTCCTCGGTGAAGGTATGTTCTCGAAACTTCAACAAAAGCCCGTACCGAGCTACTGAGCGTCTCTCCTACAGAGTCTTCCACTGGAGTTTGTCTATCATCTCCGTAACGCTTTCGCGATTACTAAATGATCCTGTAACGAAGCGCGCTGCTCCCCGTTGGACCTTCTCTATCTCTTCAATCAACCCTATCTGGTACGGATCCCACAGTGGTGAGCAATATTCAAGCAGTGGGCGAACAAGTGCACTGTAACCTACTTCCTTCGTTTTCGTATTGCATTTCCTTAGGATTCTTCCAATGCCGGCCGGAGTGACTGAGCGGTTCTAGGCGCTACAGTCTGGAACCGCGCGACCGCTACGGTCACAGGTTCGAATCCTGCCTCGGGAATGGATGTGTGTGATGTCCTTAGGTTAGTTAGGTTTAAGTAGTTCTTAGTTCTAGGAGACTGATGACCTCCGATGTTAAGTCCCATAGTGCTCAGAGCCATCTGAACCATCTGATTCTTCCAGTGAATCTCACTCTGGCATCTGCTTTACCGACGATCAACTTTATATGATCATTCCCTTTTAGATCACTCATAATGCCTACTCCCAGATAATTTATGGAATTAACCGCTTCCAGTTACTGATCAGCTATATTGTAGCTACATTATAAAGGATCTTTCTTTCTATGTATTCGCAGCACATTACACTTGTCTACATTGAGATTCAATTGCAATTCCCTGTACCATGCGTCAACTCGTTGCAGATCCTCGTGCATTTCAGTACAATTTTCCATTGTTACAACCTCTCGATATACTACAGCATCACCCGCAAAAAGCCTCAGTGAACTTCCGATGTTATCCACAATGTCATTTGTGTATATTGCGAATAGCAACGGTCCTACGACACTCCCCTGCGGCACACCTGAAATCACTCATACTTCGGAAGACTTCTCTCCATTGAGAATGACATGCTGCGTTCTGTTATCTAGGAACTCTTCAATCCACACAATTGGTCTGATAGTCCACATGCTCTTACTTTGTTCATTAAACGACTGTGGGGAACTGTATCGAACGCCTTGCAAAAGTCAAGAAACACGGCATCTACCTGGGAACCCGTGCCTATGGCCCCCTGAGTCTCGTGGACGAATAGCGCAAGCTGGGTTTCACACGATCGTCTTTTTCGAAACCCATGCTGATTCCTACAGAGTAGATTTCTAGTCTCCAGAAAAGTCATTATACTCGAACATAATACGTGTTCCAAAATTCTACAACTGATCGACGTTAGAAATATAGGTCTATAGTTCTGCACATATGGCCAGCAGGTGTGACCGAGCGGTTCTAGGCGCTTCAATCTGGAACCGCGCGACCGCTACGGTCGCAGGTTCGAATCCTGCCTCGGGCATGGATGTGTGTGATGACCTTAGGTTAGTTAGGTTTAAGTAGTTCTAAGTTCTATGGGACTGATGACCTCAGATGTTAAGTCCCATAGTGCTCAGAGCCATTTGAACCATTTCTGCACAACTGTTCGACGTCCCTTCTGAAAACGGGGATGACCTGTGCCCTTTTCTAATCCTTTGTTCAAAAGAATTCTCCTGTCGCTACTGTATAAGGACGAACGATGATAGAGAGCCTACATTTTATTTCTTCTTGTAAGTACATTTTTGAGGGTTACACAGTATTATCACAGGTCAAGTAACTATTACTGAATGCTACACCACACTTTAGAGAGACACAGACACATGACATTATTTTTCAACATAGCACCAAGTCTCTGTGAACAACCGTCGGATTCTCCTACCAGGCGATAAGTATCCTCCCCTTGGTCGCAGTGTCATTTGAGAACTAAATGATTCAAATGGCTCTGAGCACTATGGGACTTAACTTCTGAGGTCATCAGTCCCCTAGAACTTACAACGACTTAAACCTAACTAACCTAAGGACAGCACACACACCCATGCCCGAGGCAGGATTCGAACCTGCGACCGTAGCAGTCGCGCGGTTCCAGACTGTAGCGCCTAGAACCGCTCGGTCACTCGGGCCGGCTCATTTAAGAACTGCTGTGTGTATGTCCTCGTCGTTGGGAAACCTGCGACTGCTGTGTATAACTGCTCAATTGCCTGGACATTGTCGTCTGTGACCGATGTCGACAGCCTTCCTTCCTCATTAGCATCACCCATGTCGGTGCTGCTTTGGTCAAAGTGTTGGCACCATTTCACTACGACTAGATGTGACAGTGCGTTTGGTCCACATACCGCCAGAATTTTACGGTGAATACGCATCCAGTTTAGAGGTTTTGTCCACAAGAATCCATACTGTCCACAAGTATCCATACTGTCCCGCGTACTTCAGCTTTCGAGCATACTTCAGTTGCCGCACCGTTTCACTCCCACACTGCAGTACAAATGTTACCCGCGCCGCAGCAGTCCTGACTCCGCAGGAAAACTAGAATATGTACTCTCTTCTGACAATGCGACACTCTCGGTGCTCAGCAGTCTTAGCTTGCGACGACACGTGTAACTTGCTTTGTAGAGTCCACTCGTACATGGGAACTTATCAGGGATACAATATGGGGAACGAAAGGCAATCTGCAGCTTGTACCACGTATAACTAGCTCTAGTTGCAAGTGCCGGAGGACACTAATGGAAAGAAGTAGTTGAAAAGAGAGGGCGACATCACCGATGTTATTCTGTCTGTGTGCTGAGCAAGCATAAAAGAAAATCAAGAAGAAATTATGAAAAGGAATTTAAAGTTCCTGGCAAAAAAATAACAACTTTGAGGTTAGCCGATACATTGGAGTGCTGTCATAGGCGGCAAATGACGTGGAAGGTCCGCTGAACGGAGTGTATTTTGTTCCGAAAAGAGGTTATAAGATTAATCCAGACAAAATAAGGTAATGGAATCGGATGAAATCAGACGATGCTGAGAGAATTGGTTAGGAAATAAGCTAAAACCGAGCGAGGTGGCGCAGTGCCTAGCACACTGGACTCGCATTCGGGAGGATGGCGGTTCAAACCCGCATCCGGCCATAATGATTTAGGTTTTCCGTGATTTCCCTACATAAAACTAAACTCCGTCCGAGCAGGCCTCGGTAGGCCCAACGGTACCGACCGGCTGCTGTGTCATCCTGAGCCTACAGGCGTCACTGGATGCGGATATGGAGGAGCACGTGGTCAACACACCGCTCTACCGGCCGTATCTCAGTTTACGAGACCGTAGCCGCCGGCCGTTGTGACCGTGCGGTTCTAGGCGCTTCAGTCTGGAACCGCGTGACCGCTACGGTCGCAGGTTCGAATCCTGCCTCGGGCATGAATGTGTGTGATGTCCTTAGGTTAGTTAGGTTTAAGTAGTTCTAAGTTCTAGGGGACTGATGACCTCAGAGAGTAAGTCCCATAGTGCTCAGAGCCGTTTGAACCATTTGAGATCGTAGCCGCTACTTCTCAATCAAGTAGTTTCTCAAATGGTTCAAATGGCTGTGAGCACTATGGGACTTAACTTCTGAGGTCATCAGTCCCCTAGAACTAAGAACTACTTAAACCAAACTAACCTAAGGACATCACACACATCCATGCCCGAGGCAAGATTCGAACCTGCGACCGTAGCAGTCGCGCGGTTCCGGACTGAAGCGCCTAGAACCGCACGGCCATCGCGGCAGTGCTACCATTAATGAGCATCAGTTCAGGGGGTGTTTCCAACAGGACAACACTCGCCCACTTACCGCTGGTGTTACCCAACATGCTCTAGAGAGCGTCCACGTGTTGCCTTGGCCTGCTCGATCACGACATCTGTCTTCAATAGAGCGCATATTGGACATCACCGGACGACAACTCCAGACAGCCCCTGTATTGACCGGCCAAGTGCAACATGCATAGGACTTCATACACTAACTGACATCCGGCACCTGTACAACACAATGCGTGCACATTTGCGTACTTGCAATCAACATTCTGGCGGTTACACTGATTAATAATATACCTGCGTTGCACACGTACAAAGGCTTATATCGTGCTTACATTAACCTGTGATCTTGCAACGTTAACCACTCAAATATGTTACCTAGACTAATGTATTCCCGAAATTTCTTTATTACTTATTGGTGTTGCGATTTTTTTCCATCAGTGTATTTAAGTTTTTGGAACTATTTTTCTGAAAGTATTTGTCTGGATTGCAGCGTTGTTCAGAAGTGATATACAGTTCAGACAGATAAAGAAAAGAAGCTTTTGAAATGTGGTTCTACAGGAGAATGCTACAGATTAGATGGATAGATCGGATAACTAAAGAAGAGAGACTGAATAAAGTAGGAAAGAACTTGACTAAAAGAAGGGCTCAGTTGATAGGAGCTGTTCTGTGCTATCAACGAAATGCCAATTTGGCAATGGAGGGGAACATGGGGGATAAAAATTGCAGGGGGAAATCAAGGTCTGACTACAGTAGGCTCGTTACAATGGATGTAGTTACACAGAGGTAATGAGGCTAGCACAAGACGGACTAGCGTAGAGAGCTTCAGCAAAGCAGCATTCGGAATGGAGACCACAACACCAACAACAACATCATTAGGAGTGTCGGAAAGAACGTTTTTTTACATCGACTTCAAAGTCAGATACGAGTATGAGGCAAGCAATTAAATACAAAAAACAAAACTGCTAGTGGCTTTAAGTTATTTAGTCACAGGTGAACCGAAAGGCAAAAATCAAATGGCTCTGAGCACTATGGAACTTAACATCTCAAGTCATCAGTCCCCTAGAACTTAGAACTACTTAAACCTAACTAACCCAAGGACATCACACACATCCATGCCCGAGGCAGGATTCGAACCCGCGACCGTAGCGTTCGCGCGGTTCCAGACTGAAGCGTCTAGAACCGCTCAGTCATACCGGCCGGCCAACCGGAAGTCGGCGTTTGTCTGTAACGTGAGGGCAACCCCAGGCACTTCGTTCACATGGGTCGTGTTCCACGAAAGCACCCTTCACCCTTCACACTAGTGGCTCACGCCCTGTGAGAAAGCCACTTAGAGCCCGCTGTTAACGCTCAAATAATTTGTCAGCCTTCACTAGTACGTCAATTATTTGCACAGTGAGGCTTGCTTTGACGTGTTTATCATAAAGAGACTATCTGACGTGTTTAAGAGAAATTTTCACTGACGGCCGATTTGACAAACCAAGGATGTTTAGCGAGATACAGTTTTTATTACGATTTACTTTGCTGTATCGTGAGTTTTCACAATTGTAGAAACTACGAACAAGGATAAAAACAAAAGAGCAGTGGCCATAAATAAAATGATAGAGGTGTTAAGTCTTTCCCAGACGTATTTTAAGCAGGAGGAGATTAAGAAGAAAAATTAGTGTTGTTCGCATAACATACAAGCGGGAAAACAATAAAATAAAAGAATCGAAACTCTCCAGTTCTTACACAGACGATGTATATCTTAGTACTTTGTGGTGTTTTAATGAACTTTCATCAGAGGACCACGTAGAAGAAAATAGATTTTCGCATAACTATATCTTCTTTTTCAACGTGAGTGTGAAGTAATTCTAACAAGTTATTAAAAAAAATGGCTCTGAGCACTATGCGACTTAACTTCTGAGGTCATCAGTCGCCTAGAACTTAGAACTAATTAAACCTAACCAACCTAAGGACATCACACACATCCATGCCCGAGGCAGGATTCGAGCCTGCGACCGTAGCGGTCACGCGGTTCCAACAAGCGCCTTTAACCGCACGGCCACACCGGCCGGCAACAAGTTATTAATTGTTAGGCTGTCCATTCAGAGAAGGCTGATGTACTCATAGTAACCAGGTTCTGAGTGTAATATTTATTTCCTCCGAAAGATTTTCATGGGTTTATTTAGCTCTCAGTTTCAGCCTTTCTTTGAACCAGTGTCGTGCTCCTCCTCTTCTTCCTTCTTCTTCTTCTTTTTTACACCGTGCTAAAGTCAATGTAAGAAATTCTTTGCCTGCTTTGGTAGGCATTTCAGCGAGTATCAGGTGCTTCAAAAGTGAGATTAAATTTTACAAACTTTGTTGCTACGTCTGTGTGTTTGCTTGACAGACCCTGTGGATAGGAAGCAGAGAATTTAACAAGCAAGTTTGACCGTCGTCGGGGGAAGAAGATCAATGGTACGGCACCTAACTGCGGATCGTGAAAATTTTGTCCTGCGTGTTTTAACGCTTTAAATGTTTCACTTTGTGCAAAGGTGTATTCTGGAAACAGCCCCCTAGGTTGTGGTTACACCATTTCTCTGCAGTATCCTTTCCTTCAGGAATGCTAGTCTCGCAAGATTTACAGAACTTGTAGGAAGTTTGGAAGGTAGGAAAGAAGTACTGGTAGTCGGTAAGAGCATCGCCCGCTAAAGGCAGGATTCCGAGTTCGAATCTCGAGCCGACACCGTCTGCCACTTACTTTCATAACATCGCACGCTACCTGGAGTGGAAGAGTGAAAGATTGATTCCAAGTAAATATTTTGTGTCTCGTGTTTGTAGGATGTAGATGAAGAAGCAACTCAGTGTTTGACAAGAAGGGAGTGAGAGAAATCGCAACAAATTCACTCTCAGGCTGGATGGGGTGCAGATTTATTCGCAGTCTGGCTCACCTCCAAGTCTCGTAAACTAGCGTTCTGGCTTATACAACAATATCACCCGCCAGACCTTTCCTGCAAGAGGTAAGAGACAGCCTTTTCAACTTCTGAGGAGACTGTAAACAGGAGTGTGGGGACTCGTTCGACCTTCGCTTGCATCACCGTCGCGCTTATCACATGTTTACATTCGTACCTACATTTGCATCAGTACCTGCAAATCATGGTGCGCAGCACAGCAAAAGGTACGTTCTTCTTCTACTGATCGCATCAAAAACTACTGTATCACATACACGCTGGTCTTAAAATTAACATTCTATTGTCTTTTAAGACACATTTGTGTCCAAACTTTGAAGGTAATCGGTAAAAGAAGAAAATGGAACAACTGTTAGTGATCTGTATTAATGATGTACTAGATAACATAGACAGCTCCGTGAGGTTGCTCGGGAAAGTTGCTGTTTTAAATAGGAAAATCACAAGACCGGAAAATTGTAGGAAAATTCAGAAAGACTTGTACAGGATGGAAGCTTGGCGCAGGGAGTAACGGTTGAGGATCAAACGCAAACTAATGTAATGTACTGCGCATAAAAAGATGGAAGGACGAACTATTGTTAGATTACGCGACAGTAGTTACCAAGGGCCGGTTCTGGCTCAGAAACAATCTTATCACATCTGGTGACATATTACTCATCGGTGCCCGGTTACCCACTTGGGCTCTTTGGTGTCCGCACTCCCTCTCCCATATGGAACCGCCGGGAGCTGATCTAGGTCACCCAGGGGAATCAGCCAGGCAATTGTGTCATGTGAAATAAAAATGGCGATAACCCCCTTACCCTCCAGTCCCCTCAGAGCCAATGAGGATGAAGCACTCCCTCCACATCTTCATCTTTTATAACTGGGGTACTTGAGTGGGAGGGATTTTTTCTGCAGCTAAGCAGCATAGGCAGAGAATCAGGCTGTGTCTATTTGTTAATGACAAATTACGTTAAGTCACATCACTAGAGATCGATATGTTAATATCAACTTAATATCACATCATCGAGGTACCAGCAGAGACCATGCCCAGGCAGACATGTAAGTATTCTCATTTTTATATTTTTGCATATTTTTCGTATTTTTACCAATTTTATGTATTTTGACCCATTTTCTTATCCCACAATTTTACTCATTTTCCCCAATCAATCAATTAGAAAAGATTCACTCCCCCCCCCCGTCTTCGTCCCCGACATCATGATGCTCATAGACAATTACAATGCAGTACTTTCCCAAATAAGGCACTGTTATGAAGCACATCTTCCCAACTTCATCTTTTATAGCTGAGTGTACACCATAGGGATGGGTTGTAGGCTTAGTCTATTTGCTAGTACCAAATTACATCACTTGAGCTCTATTTTTTTATAACAAATTAAAATTTGGTCATTAGAGGCATCAGCATACACCACATCCAGACAGATATATGATTAATCTCATTTTTCCATATATTCCACAATTTTACCCAGTTACGTGAGTTGTGTATCAACGTCAAAATCGCATCGAGACGTCGTTTCGCAACGTCACCTCGTATCGACATCGTGATACTCTCAACCAAATGCAAAGCAGCGTGATCCCCAATTTTGTAGAGTTCCGAAGCTGTCACTCCATTACTAGCGTGAGTGATGTCACAGTGTTAAAAACGAACGCATTGGTAAAAATTACGTCGTCATAGCAAATTCTATGAGCACTACCGATTTCTAAACAAAGATATTGTATGCATAAGAAATACCACACCACGACGGATAAACCCCTACCAAACCACCGTTACATTACTAGATTGTGTGATATTATAGTAAAATTCTGATGCTTCCAATGAAAGATACTTATGGTATATGTTGTAAAGCACTATAAAATACACCTCTAGAGAGGTGGGCAGTATCTACAACCACCTCAGCGAAAAGCATGTCGCCTGCAGTAAAGGCCACCCCTCTGACTCCAACATGTGGGTGTATATGTACAGTGGAAGTGGAAGATTGGGGAAGGTAAACCTTCCCTAGCGGATGTACACCATTACTAAAACGATCAGTGATAGCTTACCAGAAACTGAAAAAAACGCATCCACTAGTGAAGGTGAACCATCACTGTATTCGGCTAAGGAAAGTGTAGAGTAGCATATTATACGCTGGTGAAGGTGTACCAACGCTGCTCCCAGGTTATTAACGGTGCAACCAACAATGCTACCACGCATCAGCATGAATGTAATTGTCGTCAGCTCTTTATTGTTACGTTATACAGCAGTGCAGTTGTGGTTGACAGTAAGACAGTTACGGTTCACAGTAGTGCAGTTATGGTTGAATCAGTGAAGTTTTACGAAAATCAGAGTGGAACGGAGAATCTCAGTTATAATTCTGTCTTCATGGACAGAGCAAAGTACAAATCACTTAACAGCAAGGCTAAACCATTAAAATCTCGACGAAAGAGAGACGGCAACGACTACAAGTTTTTTGAAGAGAGATGAAATGCTAGAAGTGAATGGAGCAACCAAATTAATACAACCTGTATCTGAAGAAGGTAAGATTAAATACTATGTTTATGATGAATGGTATGATATTCTGCATGATGTTCACATAATGACTGGCCACGGTGGACGCGACCGAATGACGAAATGCTTTAAGTCAAACTTCTGCAATATAAAATACAGAGATGTCCAAATTTATCTTAGTTTGTGTGAACCTTGTCCACAAAAGCAAAAAGGAATAGTAGTGAAGCAAATGCTGTTCAAGGAGATAATGTCCAGAGGTCAAGTTAATCTCATACGATATGCCACTGCAGTTACAATTACAACATTTTGTTTCAGGTCCCAGTTCAGTACTTGCACTCTAAGAATAGTCTCAGAGGAGGAAGTTCGAGCACAGAAACCTGTTGCCCTGAGGACAGTTGCAACATCTCAGTTGATGGGAAGCGGCCAGGGGTTCTTCAAATGCAACTGCCAGCAAAAATGTCAGACTCTGAGATGCTTTTGGAAAAACAAAAATGTGTTGTGAAACTTAAAGTGCCATGCTGCACGTCCTTGCTGCAATAAATGAATTTTACGTAATATGACTATGTTTTCAAACTACAGGTGGTAAATGCAACTTTCGAAGTACGATTGTTTTGTTATTACAGCGAGGGTTCACATTCCTTACCTCTTGGCAGTGAAGGTATACATTCACTAGTGATAGTGCACTATCCCTAGTCAGTGTGTATTGTTTGAACTGGAATCAGTAATCCACTTTCACTAAATGGGCCAGTGAAGGTCCACTATCACCAGTGATGGTATACTTTCCCTGAAACTTCCACTTCCTCTATAACACATACATGTGAATGCTGGTGCGTGGGGTATGATCGCGGACACATTACCCAGCAATGGCTGAGAAACTGCATTGAAATAGGTATAATCACCTCCAGCCTGGTAGCTGATACTGTTGCTATATCACTTCTGGGACCGAGCGAGGTGCCGCAGTGGTTAGCACACTGTACTCGTATTCGGGAGGACGACGGTTCAATCCCGCGTCCGGCCATCCTGATTTAGGTTTTCCGTGATTTCCCTAAATCGCTCCAGGCAAATGCCGGGATGGTTCCTTTGAAAGGGCACGGCCGACTTCCTTCCCCGTCCTTCCCTAATCCGACGAGACCGATGACCTCGCTGTTTGGTCTCTTCCCCCAAAACAATCCAGAATCACTTCTGGCCGAGGGATCTCCAGCCACCGGTAATAACGGCAAGCAGAAGCCAACACGTTGGTGGAAATATCAAAAACTGAGCCAAATACACGCCTAGATTACGTCTAACTCTTCCTAGCATTCGCAGGTCGAATGAGTCAAGTGAGACGCTGGTAAAGTGTAGAAAACATCGAGCGGCTGCGAATGTCTCCGAATCCATGGCCGCGAAAGAGAGATTTCCATACGGCTACCCAACACTGGCCAGTCCACCTCCCTAGACGTGGTAGATAAATTTGCACAATGTGTGTGTAAATCATCCGCGACCTAGCAGCTGGCACAAACAGCACTCAGTCATTCAGGGAGGGGACATCCTTCTGTGGCAAACCTGTCGTAATACACCGACGCCTTTGCAGATAAACGTTGCAAGCAGTCTTAGCACCAGGCACTCCCCTTCCCTCCACCTTTCTCTCTACACCAATCAGAAACAAACTCACCCATATCCCTCCCCAACCACCATCATTTTAAAACCTGCGTGAGTGACTCCATTTTCAGCTAGGTAGCACTCCCAGGTTGGATGAAAATGTGTAATTAAAATGTATAAACAAAATAAACCCTGCACTATTATTGGTACATGCGAGATTGCTGTTTCGTACATAAATCAAGGGAAAATCCGAGTACAGTCATTGCTATTAATGTAATTTGGACTGGTCCACAGAATTCCAAAGGCGCACGCTGGACAGCCAGCACACTGCAATGTTTAGAAAATTACTCCTATAAAAATGTATCTGTGCATTAAAAATTAGTATCATTCAGACATGGGCAGGGATTATGTAACTAACACCGCCCCCCCCCCCCCCATTTCCAATACACGTGAACCATACCGGGTATATAGAGAAAAATCTAGCGACAAAATACAATCCTGGAATAATGTCAACAATGGACTAGATCTACCAGTGTTCACACAGAATATAAAGACATGTAACTCAGGCAATCGTACTGTTTGATGTCACTATAAGACGCGTAAATAGATGCTGAAATAAGCCGAAGTATATACGTCCGCGCCACACACAAACGAGACTGAGCGAAGACCACAATACAGCAAAAGTACACTCATCCCACACACAAAGTGATAGACTCACTGAGGTCGCGATACCTGTCCCGCTATGCTATACAATAAAAAATGCGACCTTACCAATAGAACACCGTCTGAAACTTCCTGACACATTAAAACTGTGTGCCGGACCGAGACTCGAACTCGGGACCTTTGCCTTTCGCGGGCAAGTGCTCTACCAATGTGGTTTTTTTTTAAGGGAGGGCGGATTGATCAGAGGTCGTAACCCGAGGCCTGGCCACAGGGTCCCCGTCGCCCGCAAGGTATCAGGGATGGTAAGGTGAAATCTTTCGTGGGAATTTGTTATTATTTATTTATATATTTTTATTTACTAATTTTAATATATTCGTAATTTGGATTTACTTTATACCACAACAAAAATAAATGTACCTAGCACCACATCGTGCTCTGAGTAAACAAAACAATATCTCGGCGCGTTCCTGCACCGAGGTAACATACATGGAGGAAAAAAAAAAAAAGTGTTGCGTACATGATGCAGAAGGGTGTGTCGCTACTCTACTTACGCTTCATCATCCAGGTAGGTTTTCACATATGTCGTATATTCCACCCAGAATCGGGCGTAGTCTTGTCAGCTCAGTCAATGGGTGTCTTCTCCTACCTGTTGATGATCTAGCTGCGTGGAGGGTCGCGTAGGTCACTCCCTAAGTAATTAGTGAAATACTGTCCGTATTTTGGGTTCCGTACGATCTTGCAATGACGTTCTTGTAGGTAGTTCCAAAAGTCGAATACATTTTAGGTCCATCGTGAAATAAGTAGTGTACCGCATGCCCACGGATCCAAGTCACTGCGTTGGTTTTGGTGCGCGGGAAATACTGTTGATCTGGAAATAGTAGAAACCGAGGTGTAATGTGTACGCAGTCACTCGTAGAAAATACGACAAAATCTGTCGCACCAAGCGCCACACGTCTTCTGAAGCGCCACATGTGAGACGGTGTTTATCCGTGTCTGGCATTCCACAATCTACACATAAAGGCGATTCCGCCATATTTATCTTGTGAAGGCGTGATCGGGTGATCGGTTTACCGTTGACTGTGATGTACCATGTGGATCGGACGTCTGTATCCAGTGTAATCGCGTGTATCGTCCGTAACCAACTGAGCTCCCCAAGCACGACTCACGCCCCGTCCTCACAGCTTTAATTCCGCCAGTACCTCGTCTCCTACCTTCCTAACTTCGCAGAAGCTCTCCTGCATACCTTGCATGCATGTCTCCGCAATATCCTTTCTTGCAGGAGTGCTAGTTCTGAAAGGTATGCAGGAGAGCTGCTGCGAAATTTGGAAGGTAGGAGACGAGGTACTGCGGAATTATAGCTGTGAGGACAGGGCGTGAGTCGTGCTTGGGTAGCTCAGTTGGTAGAGCATTTGCCCGCAAAAGGCGAAGGTCCCGAGATCGAGTCTTGGTCTGGCACACAGTTTTAATTTGCCAGGAAGTTTCATATCAGCGCACACTCCGCTGCAGAGTGGAAATCTCATTCTGAGAACACCGTCTGTCAATAAGCTTATTCTCCAAACATCAATTAACCTACCACCAGCGTGATTCAAATTGCGAACAACACAGGAACAATGACTGTTGGGGAAAAAGGATACACGTACCTAATAACTGCACAATCATCGCCATATTTTTGGAGAGATACTGTGCGTCTCAGTCGCTGCTACCATCACAGGACCACGGGCTGTGACTCTTGCGGAAGTCAGGTCTGGAATACAAACTGACAGCAACGTCCATCACTCTCCCGCTAGTCCCAAAGGAAGAGCCATCTCACTGGCTCCAAGAAACCGCGGGAAAGTCATTCAAAGCAAACTGACAAATGGGGCGGAATCACCGATCTGTGGCTCGCCCAAGTTCAGGGTCTGTCGCTTCTGAGAGACGAGAAGGCTGTAGACAGGATATTACTAAATCTTTTTATCGTCCATTTCTAAGATAGAAAATGTGACAAATCATTTGGAAAATGCCTGTAATCCCTGCATGTGATGTTTTCCTCTTATAGTACTTTTCTGCGTAATTTGTTTAGGGGCCACACGTTTAAGATAGAATGTGCGATAAGCACATCCCACATACTTTAATCCAACCTGATATGGGTGTGAGGCTGACGGACAAATCACGCAATGTGGTTTTATAAGACTGGTGGCCACACTTTGTAGCAGTGAATCTTTTGTCGCTGTAACACACCCCTTACGAAGTAGAAGACTTCTCTCAAAGCCAATAACGTATTGCTAGACTTGTAACCAAGAGAGACACTTCAAAACACTATTGCCTTTTCTATTGAGAGTCCTACAACTTTTTTTAGCTGCTGTAGTCTAAGCGACTGGCTTCTGATCATTCGTCCGAGATGGGTCCAGGTTCAGATACCTGTGAGGGATGGATTTTATGGTTGTCTAAAGGAAGTAGCTCTTTCTCTTGTTTCCGTTTCGTAGTCAGTAGTGGCTGCTGTAGTTTTGAGGTGGGCAGATGCATTGTATTTATTTTCGTCAAACTAAGTAAAGACTTATTAAGTAACTCATCAGATGAATTCGCAATTGCTAATAATGACTACCATCAGCTTTAGAATGGAATGACAACAATCAAAATTTGTGCCGGACCCGGACTAACCCGGATTTGCCGCTTATCGCGAGCGATCGCCTTACCGTTTGGCTATCCGTGCACGACTCACGGCCGTCCCAAACTTCTAATGTCGTCAACCATGCGTCTACGATAAGCAGGAAATCCTGCCCCGAGTCGCGGTCCAGCACATTTTCATTGTGGTCATTCCGTTCTACAACTGATGGTAGTCATTCTTAGCAATTGCGAACTCATCTGATGTGTTTCGCAACGGCTGTGGTCTCCGCAGTGCATCGTCATCAGAATAACACACCCACTGCAATATCGCACGAGGGTAACCCGAAAAGTAAGCTCTCCTATTTTTTTATAAGTACATAGACCTCTGTATTTCTACATCAGTTTACAGCTTGAACGTTTAACTGTTTTTTGACATAATCACCATTTCTGTCGATGCATTTTGGTAGACGCTGTTACAGTTTTTGTATGCCCATCTCATACCAGCTAGCCGCCATGCTGCTCAGAAAGTTATGAACCTCTTCTTTCACCTCGTCGTCGGAGCTGAATCGCTTTCCGGCCAAATGTTCTTTTAACCTAGGGAACAGGTGATAGTCACTGGGCGCCAAGTCAGGACTATAGGGTGGCTGGGTGGGTGGGTGATTATGTTCCACTGAAACTGTTGCAGGACAGCACCGGTTTGCCGTGCGATGTGCGGGCGAGCGTTGTCATGGAGAATGTGTACGCCCCTGCTCAACATTCCTCTTCTCCGGTTCTGAATTGCCCGTTTGAGTTTTTTAAGAGTCTCACAGCACCTGTCATCGTTAATTGTGGTCCCAGCGATTCAGCTCCGACGACGAGGTGAAAGAAGTTCATAACTTTCTGAACAGCATGGCGGCGAGCTGGTATGACACGGACATACAAAAACTGCCCAGCGTCTACAAAAATGCATCGACAGAATTGGTGACTATGTCGAAAAATAGCTAAATGTTCAAGCTGTAAACTGATGTAAACCATTGTAGAAAATGGTTCAAATGGCTCTGAGCACTACGGGGCTTAACTTCTGAGGTCATCAGTCCCCTAGAACTTAGAACTACTTAAACCTAACTAACCTAAGGACATAACACACACCCATGCCCGAGGCAGGATTCGAACCTGCGATCGTAGCGGTCGCGTGGTTCCAGACTGTAGCGCCTAGAACCGCTCGGCCACTCCGGCCGGCGAACCGGTTGAGACATGCTTCACTTACTCCACTAAACGTATGAGACGTCTTCCGCCTGTTTTTATCAGGTGTTACAGCACAAGTTATTTTTCGTTACAGAAAGAAGTTCCCTCAAATTTCACAATCGGTGGGAAAAAAAATTGTAAGTGCTGTGGTGATACACGCAAAGTTTCATTCTCAGATTTGTTTATAAAATAGGCATTTCTTAGTTTCAGCATTTTTCATAGTTTTGTAGCAATAGGGAATTAAAAAGCCACGTCTTCTTACCTCCTTTAATTATTATCTGAGTTAAAACGGTGAAATCGAAAAACATCTCAGAGAAAGTCACACAGATGAATTTTTAAAAAAGTTGGCAGGGTCAGATTTGGTGATAGAGAAAAGTCCTTCATACCGCAATTCCACTTTGCCTCGGTTTCTTAAACTAAGGGTAGCCGCGCGGTCTGGGGCGTCTTGTCACGGTCCGCGCGGCTCCATCCGTCGGAGGTTCGAGTCCTCCCTCGGGCATGGGTGTTTGTGTTGTCCTTAGCGTAAGTTAGTTTAAGTTATATTAAGCAGTGCGTAAGCTTAGGGACCGATGGCCTTAGCAGTTTGGTCCCATAAGATCTTACCCCAAATTTCCAATTTTTCTTAAACGATGTTTTAATGCCAAGACCTGTGCATAGTTCCTTGTCAGTGGAAGCACAACCAATGAGAAAAATGGAATTATCTGAATAAGTTTCGCTTTTCAATCTGTCTGTCTGTCACAAGACGGAGACTATTCTGAAATGTCGTTATTAGCTCCAGTCGATGAGCCATCGCCATTGCCAAGTACCGTATCGTTCCGAAAAAAGAAAAAAAAAACCTTGAAAAAGAATTTTAGGACCTCTAGGACATATCAGCTTTGATGGAAGCACACAAAGACGACACCAAAGATGACGACACTTGTTCTTGCTGAGAAGTCTCAGGTGTGCAATAAACGCCCTTCTTCTATATAGGCAAATTTGTAAACCACATGCTACTCTATAATTAATGGGAACAAGGTGAATTCTGTACAGAGCTTTCTTTCAGAACAATGGTTGTGCACTAATTGATCTTACCTTATCGTCATTTACAATTTTTCCTCTGCTCTTACACCCCTAGAAAAATCTGTACTATCTAAAATTTTTCTTGAATGTTCTGCAGCAGATACCGAGGTGTACTACTGTCATTATATACGGCGAATAATCTTTCTCAAAAAAGTTTTTAGTTATTCGTGTAAATAAAAAATGTTCCTAAATGTTGGTCAGTACTCAAGAGGTGAGTCCATAACCTCCTATTTCTTCTGTGCTTCGAACCTCGATGAGTCACTGTACTGTCAAAACAGTACCAGTAAAACAATGACGTCGTTTCTCTGTAAGATGGCTCAGACTGGCTGGCGGAGAACAACTGCTGGCTGAGCCTGTGTATCTACAACCTGGTATGTTAGCTGTCAAGCGTGAGAATTCTTTTGCCAGTCAATGAGGGGCAAAAAACACAGATCGAAAACAAAGACAAGCACTTCCCACAGTTTAAACTGGTCTGAACAGCACGAGGATACAACAGAACACATCGTAATGCGTTTACCCGGCCTGCACTGTTTGGTGCTAAGCTGACCCCACCCCGCCCATTAGCCTTTCTGTTAAAATAGGAAAATCGAAATATAAACACCTTAGATACAGAGAGCAGAATTTAACAAATTAGCTAGGTGAGATCAAGTGATCCAAGGGAAAGCCCTTTAAAACGGTGTTACACTTAACCTTGGTTTCGTCATATGATTTTCCTAAAGGAAATATTGTTGCTAAGAACTGTGCACAGTTCTTTAAAGCCGGTCGTTGTGGCCGAGCGGTTCTAGGCGCTTCAGTCTGGAACCGCGCGACCGCTACGGTCGCAGGTTCGAATCCTGCCTCGGGCATGGATGTGTGTGATGTCCTTAGGTTAGTTAGGTTTAAGTAGTTCTAAGTTCTAGGGGACTGATGAGCTCAGATGTTAAGTCTCATAGTGCTTAGAGCCATTTTGAAGTTCTTTTTAAAGTGGAGATTAGGTAATTATTTACAATTTGTGGTACTGCAGTCTCCCAAAATACGAAAACTAAAACGACAAACAGGAACATCTTGTTCATTAATTACCTCAAACAATTTTTTTTTCATTTGCCCTTTTTAATCTCCATTTAGAAATCAATTAAATAGGATGTCACAAGCTTTTATTTTAGTCAACCCACAGTAAAATTTTGTCTTACATTAATTTAGTCTCATGTTCTAGCTTCATATACCAATTGTATATTCAGCTTTAGTGTAAAATATGAACAATAATTATTCGAGTGCCTTTTGTGATGCAGCATGGGGACTACTGTAAGACCTTAACAGATGACTGTCCAGTGTAAGCAGTCGTCGCCAAGGGAAAAATTCGTATGAATTTGGAGTTTTCTGAACATAGACGATTAAAACCACACGACGGTCCGATACTGTTCGCTGGTAATTCGTTTTTCAATTCTGCAGTGTTCATGACAATGCGCAAGCTCACGGGAACTGCGTCAGCTTGCGTTCGCGGCATTGACGCCATTCAGTAACTCGCATTTACTTGAGACAGAACTTTCTTGTGCTTTTAGCTACATTTCACTTGCAGTAATGTATGGTCTAAAGCATAGCGAACGGTAAGCTACACGCTATCACAATTTTTCAATACAAGATTCATTTCATAATATTACGGATTATGGAAACGAAAATGGTTTATTAAGACGCAAAGATCCCACACTACCACATGCGAAAAAGTCATACTTTTAAACAAGTTATTTTCTTAAAAAACTGATTGAGAAACATTACGCAACTAAAAATATCATGCGAAATAAAAAGCAGCCGCTTTCTTTTCTCACAAGGAAAGTAAAGCTTTTGATGAAAAAAATAAGTTCAAAAAACGATCTGGCATAGTCTTGTATACACTCAGATATTTTTGCAGTGAGAAAATCGGAAAAGCGATTTCTCCGCCCTCAAGCAGCCGCGCACGTCTCGGACCGGCGCCCAACGCAAATGGGATCACTCGTGCGCACGTGTTGACAAAGAGGCGTGCCTCTACTAGCATATAGGGGCAAGCACAGGTGTAAGGTACCTTAACCGACCTGACAAGCGAATTTGATAAATCATGAAGAAACTAAATAGCAAGACCTGCGCGGATCAGAAGCGTCGTCGTCGTGAATGCGAGTCCACTAACAAGTGCGGCACATCACTCTGTTTCCCGAAACATGCTGATTCTATATTCAACTGACTGCAGAAAAGATGTAGGAGATTTACAGTGGAAAACGTTTCCTCCTCAATTTGGAGAGCGTCATTTTGTATTTAAATTACGCGCCATGCAACGAACAACGGTTGTCATTTAATTACAATATTTATTACTATAAAATGTAAGCGTTCCATCCACAGGCCTCCGCAAGGAGGAAAGGGGTGGGGAGACTGTCTGCCCACGTCCCTTTCTGGTATCTGGTGTACAGAGTTCATTCTCACACATCATCATCCATTCTCTTGGATATAGTGAGTTTGTGTCATCTACGAAATCCAGTTCTCGTGGCATGAGACGTCTTGAAACTTATTATCTTACTCACATAAAAAATATAAATTTTAGAGCCTTGCCCCCATTTCCCTATCATCCTTGATAAATTTCTGCGCATGCCCATATTTCCCCCAGAGACTGTAGGCAGTCTTTGCTACAAAACTGGCATTTATTACGAAAACAGCACACGAAAATTCGAATCTCAGAAATCAGTACGCTAATCAGAAATTACCATATTTAATTTTGAGATTCAAATTTTCGATGGAATAGTCCATTGTACGACTCATCTACTCCGAAAACCCCTTTCAGACTACTGTTCTTTCGTTTAGCAAATATCTTACAGCAATAAATGTACAAAAATACGCCCAAAACCACATTTTTAGTGAGCATAAAACGTGAGTCGCTAAAGTGAGGACATACAGCTTGAGTCTGGCTCAAATCGGTCGATTTGGTTGTGGCGACAGATTGATCAGTAGCGTAGCCCGAGGGCTAGCCTAGCCTGAAATGTGGTGATTTGGTTGTGAATTGGCGAAGCCAACGAATGTGAATATCAAATAAAAGTTTGGTGGCATATTAATCTGTATTTTTTAAGGATGCGGTGGATGCAAATGACCGGAACGCCGTTTTCTTATTATAGTCACTCGTCCATAAAACTGAGACAATGATACCGTCTTTGATGTATGAAACATAAGCCAACATTGTAGAAATTTCACCGGCCTTTCATGACGTATCGATTCTCCATCCTCGGGATGTAATATTTTATTATTTTAGTTACGCCAATAAAATATAGCAGGTCGCTATTTAACTATTCATTTGGTATAGTGTACAGGGAATTATTAAAGCACGAAGGCTATACCATTTACAAATTACACTAAAAAAATTCTGATGGATGCAGCCCGTTGCTCAGCTCTAAATAGAGATGAAGACTATTTTACGTTGCGCAAACTGTCTCCCGTAGTGTTTAAAAATGTGTGTGAATTCCTAAGGGACCAAACTGCTGAGGTCATCGGTCCTTAGACTTACACACTACTTAACTAACTTCTGCCAAGATCAACACACCCACCCTTGCCCGAGGGAGAATTCGAACCTCCGGCGGGAGGGGCCGCGCAGTCCGTGACATTGCACCTCAGACCACGCGGTCCGTATATTTAAGGTTCTTCTAAGAAGGAAAATGCATATATCATCAAGAAATTGGGATTTTTCCTTGAATAAAAGTGAGCAGCATTAAAACTTGGCTCTCACAGCCTGAAGGCAGTCTCGAAGTACGCGTTTAATCCGTAAGGGAATAAGCTTGTGCATACAGGCTCAAAGGTCGCTTCACATAACATTCCTCGAATGCAAAACATAGAAATGTATCTCTACTTACATCTTTCTTGGTGGAGAACACGCCATATGGGAGATTTTCGATAGGAAAATCGCTGTCTTCTGGGTACGGTACGAAGGACTTCATTTCGAAAATTTTATGAGCGCGTTTACTTTGAACAGGTGGTTATATACAGAAACTTCTACATGGTAGCCAACATTACAACGTACAAACATTGTTCGCTTTTTTAATATGCCGCGCAGATCTATACGGCACGACACAGACAGATGGCAGTAAACAGCTTAACAGTAACTCAGTATAGTCTTGCTGTTGGCTTGTTGATAAACTATTACTTCATCCACGAACAATTCCTTGTCTTACGTTCCACCAACATCGAACCCCAAGTGTGTCAAACGTGGTTCCCGCAAGAACATCTAGTACGCATTAGTTCGAGCAGGTGCCGCCCATGTCAACGTGGTCTCACGAGTGCCAGTAATAATTCTCTATTTCGGCCTAAAGAGTGCAGCACCTGTAAGGATAGCGTCGTCCACTACATATCGACAGATCGATTTCACTAAGAAAAAAGAGATCGATCCGCATACACACTCGAGAATATAATTTAATATTCGAACACTGGCAATAAAAAGAAACAAATTCATTTATCGATTTCAGCAAATAAGTTTGCCAGCATATATTCACCAACTAAAAAATACAACCATTTCGATAAAATACTAAAAATTGTGAGCAAGGTTCTATAACTGACAACTTGACTACGAAATTGAGTGAAGTATTTTAATGGCAACGTTGTAAATTTTTATTGACCATTTACAACAAAATCGTAAAAATATTCGACGATCCATTTACTCCCAAACGTACCGGTACCGCGGTTAGTGAAATACGATTTTTAACTAGCGTTTTCTGTGGGGAAATGAAAAGCTGATAAATTTACTACGACGATACTCGCATTGGGAGAACATTGCGCAGTCTGTAATGAAAAAGATCAACTGTTGCTTGCAGGAACCGTATCCAACGTCCACTACCGGAATTGCACACAGACACATCAATCATATCCGACACTTCCTAAATAGAAGAAAACTTATAAGTGGGGTACCGATATCCAAATATGTCAGAATTGATGAAATCCGATGTAAACACGCTCCTGCCTCGCTAAGTTAAAAAATCGTATCTGTAAGCTACATCGTCACATTTTCCAAAACACGCACCAACACTGGAAACGAAAAATTATATGCATGGATGATTTGGGAAACGCATGTCCAATCACTGTCTGGTTTCAGAAGTGGGGACATATATTAGTCTTATCAGCCCATTGCAAGCGGAGCACCATGATTCTTGGACAAATATGAGAAAGAGAAGCGACCATGACATTTTTTTTTGAAGGAACCATTTGGCAGTCACCTGACATGATTTAGGAAAACTTAAGGCAGGATGGCACAACAGCAACTTGAATTCTGCAGCTTTAAGAGTCTTCACAGTTTCGACGTTAGTATAGAACCTAGTAAAATGGTTAGAACACAAAACTCAAATTCAGGAGGAGAAAAGAAAAGTCCCAGCCTCAGTCATTAAGATTATCACATTGTGAAATGAAATTCACATTTGCAAAACCCATGGCATTTTCTCCAATAAAATGAGATGGCCCAGTTGTCAACATATTATATGCAGATGGAAGGACAATGTTTCAAATCTCTGTGGGACCATCCAGATTAAGGTTTTCCAAGGTTTGTCTAAATTACTTAAGGCAAATGTCAGAATGGTTCCTTTGAAAAGGCCATTATAATTTACTTCTCCATTCTTCTTCAGTCTGCTGCATCTGTATTGCCAAGAAGTATTACAGCACACAGCACTGATGCATATTTCTCTGATGTATTGCCTGTAGGCTTCCATGTCAGTATCTTTATCTGACATTTCTTTCACAATTTTTCTGACTTCTGCAAACATGAGTGGCTGTCATCATCAAAGATTCGCCATCCCATGCTGGTGGCTTTGATCCAGCAATACATTCATATACACATCCATACTCTGCAAACCACTATGAAGTGCTTGGAAGAGAAAACCTACCATTTGTAACATGTTGTGTACATAGTTCCACGTAGTCAGCATATACACAACTTTCCCACTAGAGCGTGCCCCACTAAGCACAACAGCGCAGGCGCAGCGCTCGTCCGTCTCCGCACTACGAGATGGCGCTGCCTTAGAGACGGACCAAATTCTGCTTCCGCCGATCCGTGTATTAATTTGTAACGCAGCCAATGAGATTGCTGCTAACGTAGAACCTTTTCTCCTTGCGGATCACACTCGCGCAGTGATACCTGAACGCGCAAGGTATTATAATTATAATGAGTGTACAGACCTCTGATTAGTCAGTCTGCATTTGTCTGCACCAGTCTGTACCAGTCTGCATTAGTCCGTACCAGTCTATAGTCAAGTTTCAGTCTGCACCTAAGAAGATTATCATACTCCTGTACATTACCATGAAGATAAATGTATAGACACTTTGTCAAGTATCAGAGATATGGGAGAATAAGATTAACATACCAAGACCAAAGGAACTTCAGATTGTCAATTTTGGTCACCGTCAATCTGCTACTCTAAGCATGCAAGTGGCATTTCTATCATCTGACCGAACGGCAGAAGATAAACACGCCATGATAAGACCACGAGACATATTGCTGACACTCACCTACTTCGTTAGAGCGACAAGTCAAATAATCTAAGGTGTGTGTACCGAAGGTCTTACAGTACGCACACCACATAACAGTTATTAGGACTTCTCCCCATTCCATTCACATATGGAGATTTTGGAGAATGACTGTTTAAATGTCTCTGTGTGTGCTATAATAAGTCATTGTCCTCACGATCCCTACAGAAGTATTATGGAGGGAGTTGCAGTATAATACTAGATCATCATTTAAAGTAGGTCCTTAAAGCTTTTTTAACTTGGCATTCTCAGGACACTTTTCATTTATCTTCAAGTGTTTGCCAGTTCAGTTTCTTCATCACCTCTGAGACACTCTCCCATGGGTCAAACAAATCTTTTACCATTCTCAGTATACATTCAATACCCCTTGCTATTCCTGATTGGTACTGGTCCCACACACTTGAGTAATATCCTAGGATGGGCCACAGAAATGTTTTGCAAGCATTTCTGATTTGTTGACATTGTAGTCAAGTATATTATGTTATCTTGACTTTGTGAAGTGCACAGTTTTACATTACTCAACATTTAAAGCAACTTACCAATATTTTTGCATGACTCTGAATTCATATCAAGATCCAAATGAACATTTGTGCAGCTTTTTTTTGACAGTACTTCATTCTGGATAACTGTATCTGCGCAAAGTCTGAGGCTGCTATTAATATCATCTGCAAGGCCATTAGTATACAACACCAAACATTAAGCTTCTCTCAACTCACTTGTATTTATTTATGAGTTCCCATCTAAGGCAACATGCTGCATTCTCCCTATCATGAAATCCATAATCCAGTCAATATATCACACCTCAACAATTTTATACCTCTCCCTGTTTTCCTAATTTTCAGTGATCTAACTTTCCAAATACCTCACCTATGTTAGTAACAGCTGACACAAATTAGTCTACATCAGTACTTGAATCCTCAAAGCACCTGGCTACTTACATGATCGGGTTCCTGTCCCGACTGTGCAACTATGAACTACTGCTCACTTTGAGATTGCTCAAATGTTTTCTTATCTATCCAAAAATCATTACATATAGTTGGAACCCATAAAAATGAAATACATGAAACTAAATAACTACAGTAAATGACAGAAAATTCCTTGGAGTGAGAATGATAGTAGAGTGCAATGGGGATACCACAGGAAAACTGTTAAAAAAAAACAAGCTACCTCTGTGCGTCCTGAACCGTCAGCCAATCATGTGGCATTAATTCTCTGAAAGCCACCAGTCATGGACTCACATTTTCAGAATTGCATATAATATCCCATTCTGCTGGTTAAAATTAAGCAAAATTTTCCAAACCTCAAAACAATGTTGCTAAAAAATTATGAAGAGAGGTTTCACTATAATTAGTCACTTAATCTATATCCAAAAAATTAAAAACAGTGTCAGTGCTCTGCATTTATGTTTTTTTATTAATTAATAATAATCTACACCTACTCCAATAATGTCAGGAGTAATGTGATGTTGTTGTAGAATATTTTCTTCACAAATCAACTTACACTTACTATCAAGCTTTTCTGTTTTGAATCCGTTTAATGTCCCAATGACAATGAACCGACTGTATTTAAACCTGCAGAATACTGTACTCAGGAAACAAATGTATGTGGCACCAGTGATACATAATATTGCACATTCTGTGCTTTATACTAGTTTTTTTTTATAACTGCCTAGCATTTTTCTTATAATATGTATAATTTACACCAAGTGATGTATGGGGCAGTAATAAAACATAAATAAATGATGATGAAACATCTATAAACTCTAACCATCGTTAGAGCTTATTCCATTCCATGATGGGCTGATTGGTGCAGCACTGCATTTCATAATTACATAAAGAGACAATCTTGGTCGCAAAGTTATTTTTATTACAAATTACACATTCGGGAACGTTGAGGCTTCCTCAATTTTTTCTAAAAGAAAAAGAAAAGCAGGACTGTAATTATACAAAATTACAAATTAAGGAACATGGTTCTAAGCTGCACTAAATTTTTAAAAATATTTGAAAATGATTTACCCTCACAAAAGGCTGTCAAAGCAGTGCACCAGTGGCTGGTTGGGCAGTTTGTCAGAAACTAAAGCAAGAATTGTTGAAAAAGATACACTGGAGCACAACAAAATGGAAAAACTTGAAAGAATAAGAGCTGGGGAAAAATCTGTGAGGGCAAAAATAAAGTGGGCCAGAGGGCCATAGACAAATAAAGTAATGGACATTATCTTGAAATAGTGATAGCCACTAAATGAAGCACTGCATACAGCCACACTTACATCAACTGAATCTGAAGAGCAAGTGAGCAAATGGTCTAGTAGATGATCACACTGAAACTAGAGTGCAGAGGAAAACCATGTTTCCTGCACTATTAGGGAAGTATATCAACAGAAGGTGCTAGTGTTGATAAAAATTAACTAATCTAGACATAAGACTGTAAAAAGTAGCTACAGCCAATAAGTAAAAGTGATTAGGCAGTACCATTCTGCACAATGTACTGTTACAGTTATATACTCTTGACTGCCTACATGCACCTAGTTGCTTTGGCTATATTTTATGTACACCATTTGAAACCTTTTGAGCTCCTTTATTGTTTTTATTGTATCATTTCATTTTATAGAATTTCTTGTTCTTTATGTTCTTTTAATTTTTAAGTGTTTTGAATTTTTTTGCTTTATGCTATCATACGTTGTTAGCTTATTAGAATATTATAAAAAGGGAAGTGGATGTAGGTGAAGATGAGATAGGAGATATGATACTGCAAGAAGAATTTGAGAGAGCTCTGGAAGATCTAAGTCGAAACGAGGCCCCGGGTGTGCAAAATGTATGAGACATGCGAAATATCTTCAGACTTCAAAAAAGATGTGGTAATTCCAACTCCAAAGAAAGCAGTTGCTGATAGGTGTGAAAATTACGGAACTACCAGTTTAATAAAGCATAGTTGCAAAATATTAGCACAAACTATTTACAGAAGAATGGAAAAACTGGTGGAAACCAACATCGGAGAAGATCAGTTTGGATTCCAGAGAAAGGTAGGAACACACAAGGCAATACTAACCCTACCACTTACCTTACAAGATTCTTTAAGGGAAGACAAATCTATATTTTTAGCATTTGTAGACTTAGAGAAAGCTTTTGACAAAGTTGACTGGAATACTCTCATTGATATTCTGAAGGTAGCAGTGGTAAAATGCAGTGAGTGGAAGGCTATTTACAACTTGTATAGAAACTAAATGACAGTTACAAGAGTTGAAGGGCATCAAAAGGAAACAATGGTTGAGAAGGGAGTGAGACAGGGTTGTAGCCTATTTCCAATGTTTTTCAATCTGTATATTTAGCAAGCAGTAAAGGAAACCAAATAAAAATTTGGAGTAGGAATTAATCTTCAGAGAAAATAAATAAAAACTGATGACATCGCGATTCTGTCAGAGACAGCAGAGTACTTGGAAGAGCAGTTGAACAGAATGGACAGTGACTAAAAAGGAAGATAGAAGATGAACACCAACAAAAGCAAAACAAGGATACTTGAATGTAATTGAATTAAATCAGGGAGTGCTAATGAAATTATATTAGGAAATGAGACACTTAAATAGCAGATGAGTTTTGCTATTTGTGCAGGAAAATAACTGATGATGGTCGAAGTAGAGAGAATAAAAAATGTAGACTGGCATTGGCAGGAAATGCATTTCTGAAGAAGAAAAATTTGTTAACATCGAAAATAGATTTAAGAGTGAGGAAGTCTCTTCTGAAGGTATTTGTATGGAGTGTTGTCATGTGTGGAAGTGAAATATGAGTGATAAACAGTTTAGACAAAAAGAGAAAAGAAGCTTTCAAAATGTGTTGCTACAGAAGAATGTTGAAGATTGGACAGGTCGATCATGTAAGTAATGATAAGGAGGTACTGAACAGAAGTGGAGAGACAAGAAATTTGTTGCACAACTTGACCAAAAGAAGGGACGAATTGATAGGACACATTCTGAGACACCAAGGAAGCACCAATTTAGTATTGGAGGGAAGTATTGAAGTAACGAAGACCACAATCACGACGACATTGTCGGTTAAGGTGCTGCCTAATCACTGTTACTTATTCCCCGCAGCTACTTTTTGTAGTCTTATGTCTATATTAGTTAACTTTTAGCAACATTAGCACCTTCTGTTGACATACAGCGCTACTAGCATGGGAAACTGCACTCTAGTTACTATTTGGCCATCAATTGGATCATTTACTCACCAGCTCTCCAGGTTCAGTCAACATAAGTGTGACTCCACGCTGTGCTTCACCTGAAGGCTATGACTATTTCAAGGTAACTGCCATTACTTTATATGTCTGTGCCCCCTCCCCCCTTTTTTTTTTTGCATTCATAAATTTTCCCCGTTTATCATATTTTTAAGTTTATACTCTTGGCAGTCGTAGTGTGGAATGTCAGATCCCTTAATCGCGCAGGTTGGTTAGAAAATTTAAAGTACACACCTACCACAGTAGTACAAGTTTATATGCCAACTAGCTCCACAGATGATGAAGATATTGGAGAAATGTATGATGAGACAAAAGGAATTATTCAGATAGTGAAAGGAGATGAAAATTTAATAGTCATTGGAGATACGAATTTGATTGTAGGAAAAGGAAGAGAAGGAGAAGTACTTGGTGAATTTGGAATGGGGTTAAGGAATGAAAGATGAAGCCATCTGGTAGAGTTTTGTACAGAACATAACTTAATCATAGCTAACATTTGTTTTAAGAATCATGAAAGATGGTTGTATATGTGGATGAGGCCTGGAGACACTGTAAGGTTTCAGATAGATTATATAATGGTAGGACAGAGATTTAGTAACCAGGTTTTAAATTGTAAGACATTTCCAGGGGCAGATATGGACACTGACCACAATCTATTGGTTATGAACTGTACATTAAAACTGAAGAATTTGTAAAAAGGTGGGAATTTAAGGCAATGGGACCTGGATAAACTGAAAGATCCAGAGGTTGTACAGAGTTTCAGAGAGAGCATTAGGGGACAATTGACAAGAATGAGGGAAAGAAATACAATAGAAGAAGAATGGGTAGCTTTGAGAGATGACATTGTGAAGGCAGCAGAGGATCAAGTAGGTAAAAAGACGAGGGCTAATAGAACTCCTTGGGTAACAGAAGAGATATTGAATTTAACTGATGAAAGGAGAAAATACAAAAATGCAGTAAATGAAGAAGGCAAAAAGCAATACAAATGTCTCAAAAATGAGATCGACGGGATGTGCAAAATGGCTAAACAGGGATGTCTGGAGGACAAATGTAAGGACGTAGAGGCATATATCGCTAAGGGTAAGATAGATACTGTCTACAGGAAAATTAAAGAGACCTTTGGAGAAAAGAGAACTGCTTGTATGAATATCAAAGTCTCAGCTGGAAAACCAGTTCTAAGCAAAGAAGGGATGGCAGAAAGGTGGAAGGAATATATACAGGGCCTATACAAAGGTGATGTAATTGAGGCCAATATTATGGAGATGAAAGAAGAAATAGATGAAGATGAAATGGGAGATATAGTTCTGCATGAAGAGTCTGACAGAGCACTGAAGTCGAAACAATGCCCCAGGAGTAGACAACATTCCATTAGAACTACTCGTAGCCTTAGGAGAGCCAGCCATGACAAAACTCTACCATGTGGTGACCAAGATGTATGAGACAAGTGAAATAACTTCAGACTTCACGAACAATATAATAATTCCACTCCCAAAAAAGCAGATGTTGACAGGTGTCAAAATTACCGAACTACAAAATCAAATAGGGGTAATGCAGGAGTAGGTCTAATAATGAATAAAACAACAGGAATGCGGGTAAGCTACTACAAACAGCACAGCGAACACATTGCTGTGGCCAAGACAGACACGAAGCCCACGCCTACAACAGTAGTACAAGTCTATATGCCAACTAGCTCTGCAGATGATGAAGAAATTGAAGAAATGTATGATGAAATAAGAGAAATTATTCAGATAGTGAAGGGAGACGAAAATTTAATAGTCATGGGTGACTGGAATTCAGTAGTAGGAAAAGGGAGAGAAGGAAACGTAGTAGGTGAATATGGATTGGGGATGAGAAATGAAAGAGGAAGCCGCCTGGTGGAATTTTGCACAGAGCACAACTTAATCATAGCTAACACTTGGTTCAAGAATCATAAAAGAAGGTTGTATACATGGAAGAAGCCTGGAGATACTGACAGGTTTCAGCTAGATTATATAATGGTAAGACAGAGATTTAGGAACCAGGTTTTAAATTGTAAGACATTTCCAGGGGCAGATATGGACTCTGACCACAATCTATTGGTTATGAACTGTACATTAAAACTGAAGAAACTGCAAAAAGGTGGGACTTTAAGGAGATGGGACCTGGATAAACTGACTAAACCAGAGGTTGTACAGAGTTTCAGGGAGAGCATAAGGGAACAATTGACAAGAATGGGGGAAAGACATACAGTAGAAGAAGAATGGGTAGCTTTGAGGGATGAAGTAGTGAAGGCAGCAGAGGATCAAATAGGTAAAAAGACGAGAGCTAGTAGAAATCCTTGGGTGACAGAAGAAATAGTGAACTTAACTGATGAAAGGAGAAAATATAAAAATGCAATAAATGAAGCAGGCAAGAAGGAGTACAAACATCTCAAAAATGAGATTGACAGGAAGTGCAAAATGGCTAAGCAGGCATGGCTAGAGGACAAATGTAAGGATGTAGAGGCTTATCTCACTAGGGGTAAGATAGATACTGCCTACAGGAAAATTAAAGAGACCTTTGGAGAAAAGAGAACCACTTGCATGAATATCAAGAGCTCAGATGGAACCCCAGTTCTATGCAAAGAAGGGAGAGCAGAAAGATGGAAGGAGTATATAGAGGGTCTATACAAGGGAGATGTACTTGAGGGCAATGTTATAGAAATGGAAGAGGATGTAGATGAAGATGAGATGGGAGATATGATACTGCATGAAGAGTTTGATAGAGCACTGAAAGACCTAAGTTGAAACATGGCCCGGGAGTAGACAACATTCCATTAGAACTACTGACAGCCTTGGGAGAGCCAGCCCTGACAAAACTCTACCATCTGGTGAGCAAAATGTATGAGACAGGCGAAATACCCTCAGACTTCAAGAAGAATATAATAATTCCAATCCCAAAGAAAGCTGGCGTTGACAGATGTAAAAATTACCGAACTATCAGTTTAATAAGTCACAGCTGCAAAATACTAACCCGAATTCTTTACAAACAAATGGAAAAACTGGTAGAAGCTGACCTTGGGGAAGATCAGTTTGGATTCTGTAGAAATATGGGAACACGTGAGGCAATATTGACCCTACGACTTATTTTAGAAGCTAGACTAAGAAAAGGCAAACCTACGTTTCTAGCATTTGTAGACTTAGAGAAAGCTTTTGACAATGTTGACTGGAATACTCTCGTTCAAATTCTGAAGGCGGCAGGGGTAAAATATACGGAGCGAAAGGCTATTTACAATTTGTACTGAAACCAGATGGCAGTTATAAGAGTCAAGGGACATGAAAGGGAAGCAGTGGTTGGGAAGGGAGTGAGACAGGGTTGTAGCCTCTCCCCGATGTTGTTCAATCTGTATATTGAGCAAGCAGTAAAGGAAACAAGAGAAGAAATAAAAACTTTAAGGTTCGCCGATGACATTGTAATTCTGTCAGAGACAGCAAAGGACCTGGAAAAGCAGCTGAATGGAATGGACTGTGTCTTGAAAGAAGATATAAGATGAACATCAACAAAAACAAAACAAGGATAACGGAATGTAGTCGAATTAAATCAGGTGATGCTGAGGGAATTAGATTAGGAAATGAGACACTTAAAGTGGTAAAGGAGTTTTGCTATTTGGGGAGCAAAATAACTGATGATGGTCGAAGTAGAGAGGATATAATATGTAGACTGGCAGCGGCAAGGAAAGCATTTCTGAAGAAGAGAAATTTGTTAACATCGAGTATGGATTTAGGTGTCAAGAAGTCTTTTGTGAAAGTATTTGTATGGAATGTAGCCATGTATGGAAGTGAAATATGGACAATAAATAGTTTAGACAAGAAGAGAATAAAAGCTTTCAAAATGTGGTGCTACAGAATAATGCTGAAGATTAGGTGGGTATATCATGTAACTAATGAGGAGGTACTGAACAGAATCGGGGAGAAGACAGATTTGTGGCACAACTTGACTAGAAGAGGGGATCGGTTGGTAGGACATGTTCTGAGGCATCAAGGGATCACCGATTTAGTATTGGAGTGTGGAGGGTAAAAATAGAGGGAAACCAATAGATGAATATACTAAGCAGATTCAGAAGGATGAAGGTTGCAGTAGCCACTCGGAGATGAAGAAGCTTGCACAGGATAGAGTAGCATGAAGAGCTGCATCAAACCAGTCTCTGGACTGAAGACCACAACAACAACAGCAACTCTTGGTTTTATTCCAGTGTATGTTGATTCACAGTTTGTAGTGCTTCAAGAATTGCCAAGTAAATTCCAGAACACACAATATTTTAAAAATAAGTGTGAGAGAATGTACATACTGTGCAACACGAGCAGAAGGTAGACACAATGGTCAAACATCATTGACAAGTGTTTTCTGCTTGCACCAAAGAAGCCTTATTGGAAGAGCACGAAGTAATCATATAGTATTCCTTGTTGTTTTAGTGTCTGTAATTATTGTTAAAGAAACATGAACAACTGATTATAGACATTTAATTGCACTTCACGTCTTGGACTCGGAGAAGTCAAGAGGCATGTTTATATTTTCGTATGGTTTTTAAACCAACTCTTATGTCTCAATGTACTTAATTATTTCTAAAGCTCGAGATACAAGTGAGACAATAAAGATATTTATATAGCTAAGAAGAGAATTTTTTCTGCATAGCAGTTCTAGTACATCGTTAATCAACGAGTAAGTTGACACTGAAGTTCATATATGTGATCAATAGATTACAGAAATAAGAAGATATTATTTTCTGTTGCTGAAAAATGTTAGAATCTGGTGACCAGTGAAAAGGACTTGAAAAAATGGGTGTTTTGAGAGGAAATTGAAACAGAAGATATGATGTGTTGCCATAGCAACCAGGTATAACAAGACAAGAGAGCTGTTTCATGGACTTGGGATTGGCCTACAAGTTCAAATGGTGAAAAGTAATAAATGCAATAAAAGAGAAGACATAAGAAAGATATTCTGGTAAAAGAAAAGAGAGAATATTGTGATGTATTAGACTAAGAAGAAATACAATAAGAATAATTCTCCGATGAAGATCCAGTGTGGGGAGTAAGCGGCTCTCACCCACATCACGGGGACGCAGATGTGGAAACCAGTCTACGTCCGACGATGCCAGTACCAGTTGCTGATCACCAGTGCTGATTCCATATACGCTCACCAACACTGAAACCAACATTCGACATTGCTGGCACCAGTGCTGTTCACCGGCACTGATTACGCATCTGCTCACCAATGCAGCTAGAATGTTATGCTGGGTGAGTGTGAAATAAAAACTTTATTATTCTAGTAAGAAGTGTTACAAAATCCTGTGGGGTGAACTTTTACTGTGCAATTGATATAATTACAATTAGCATTATCTGCTTACAAGAGCTTAAGTCTATAAAAGCATGGACAGAGTGTACAACAAGTTGGAGAGAAGTCAGAACCAGCCATGGCTATGAGGATTACTAAGGAAGGGCCTGACTGGTCTGAACTAGTAAATCTGACCGAAACTTTAAATGCTAAATTAGATGCTCACTTCAAAGCCCAGAGTGAAGCTTTAAGTGCTCATTAAAAAAACAACCTAGACTTAATAAACTCAATAAATTCTAAATTAAAGGCTTGAGGTGAGATTCTAAATAAAGGACTAACTTTAATAAATCTCAATAAAGGCTCAGAATGAAACTCTTCATACTCAAATGACGAATATAGGTTTGTTAAATGTCAAAGCAGATGCTCAAAGCAAAGAATCTGGTAATCTATGCAAAGTCATAGGTGCTTTAAAAACTGAATTCGACGCCAAATGTAATAATGTAGAATCTGAACCTATTAAAAACTTTGGTCTTTGGAAGACATGTACAATAGTGAATACAATAATGTAAGACAGGGAATGAGTACTTTGAAACAGAATGTACATCAGCCTAAGGAATTAATACCGATTATTCAATTGCAAATTACAGGTGTCAGTACTCGAGTGGATCATGTTGTTAAATACTTCAAACAGAATATATCTAACTTTGATATTATAAATGTATGTAATTTGGAGGAACCATTTGAACAAATTATAGATCAAAAAGTTACCGAGAGCATAACCTCCGGAAACATTTCGACTATTGCGTCTTCCAAATTTAATGATAGTACCGAGGTTATAGATGACATGTGGAAAGAATTCAAGCTTATCCAAAACAAAGTAGAAAAAAATGTATCGTCACCTAATGTTGTGTTACCTAGGAGAGTGGTGATTGTTTTGCAGTGCGGAGACGTTCAAACAAAATTTAATGATAAATACTGGTCTGCACTTGCTCATGTGAAGTTAATATCAGATCCATGGGACCCAGGTAGAGTCATATGTCTCCCAGGGATGTTAATATTCTGTGTTAACGGGTGGAGTTGTTTACGGTGTTTCTTCTGTACCATTTTTTCTGCACCGAATTCCCTTCAATTCTTAAACTATTCTGTAACCTATTCTTGAATTCTTAAACTATCCTACAATGTTAGTAATTAGGAAACTGGATATGACTACAAGATTAGGACCAATTTAAGAGAATCACAGGTGAACAGTGATCTCTAGACATGAAATGAAATGAATAAAATATTATTTGAGTGAAAGGTATAAAATAATGGTACTATTTAAACCGAGTGATGTCTAGAAGACATAAACTGAACAGAGTATTTTATGTGAGTATGAAATATAGTGTAAAGTGATTAGCCGGCCGAAGTGGCCGTGCGGTTAAAGGCGCTGCAGTCTGGAACCGCAAGACCGCTACGGTCGCAGGTTCGAATCCTGCCTCGGGCATAGATGTTTGTGATGTCCTTAGGTTAGTTAGGTTTAACTAGTTCTAAGTTCTAGGGGACTAATGACCTCAGCAGTTGCGTCCCATAGTGCTCAGAGCCATTTGAACCATTTTTGTAAAGTGATTAAATAAATAACTATTTGATTGTAGTGTATAATTTTCTATTTTTATAGAACATTTTGTACCTTTTATGATATGTGATGTAAAGCAGAGGGTTTGTATTGGTTTTGGAAGGGGTGGGTATTATAGATTAAAGCATGATTTACACTAACTGATAAATCATGGCTAACACAATAATAATAATAATAATAATAATAAAGATTTTATTGTCTTTAGGCCATTACAGCAATTGACAACGTCAAATGAAGATACAATTTATAATACAGTGTGATAAGGTATTGACTACTGAAATATTTTAGCTTATATTACAATAAATGTACAGTGGGTCATCTGTTGGATTACTCCATTTTACAGTTGAAGAATTCATTGATATCATAGAACAGGTGGGCAATAAACCATTCATGCAGTCTTTCTTTGAATGTATGTTCAGGAAGATCCTCTATAGCATGTGGCAGCTTATTAAATAGTTTGTGCCATGTGACTTCATAGCTATTTATTGATTTTGATAAGCTGTGGTAAGGCGTGTATATGTGTTTGATGCTTCTTGTGTTGTAACAATGTACATTTTCTCTACGTTTCACATCTTGTAGGTTCTTCTTCGTAAAGATTAAGACATTGTATATATAGAGGTTTATTACTGTCATAAATTTTTGTTTAGTAAATAAGGGTTTGCAATGAGCCTTATGTGAAGAATTTGTAATTATCCTATTGGCTTTCTTCTGCAATAATAGGATGTCATGTATATGACTACAGTTACCCCACAAGATAATGCCATAGGATATTATACTTTGGAAAAATGCAAAATAAGATGATCTGATGTATGTTTCAGGTACACAATTTCTGATTTGTCTTAATAAATAAATTACTCTAGACAGCTTACTACTAATATAGTTTACATGTTGGCCCCAGGATAACTTTTCGTCTAAATAAACTCCCAGGAATTTAACAGAACTAGGGTCCTCAGATAGTGGTTTGTCTCTTAGAGTGAAGATTATCTGCTGAGTTTTATTTTCATTTAGCAGGAAACCATTTGCTCTGAACCAATATGCTGTGTGAGTGAGTGTATTTTCAGCACAGGTTTTAAGATCATAAAGATTGTTACTCTATGAATAAAAGTCGTGTCATCTGGATACAATACAGTGGTGGATCTAATAAATGAGGGGAGGTCATTGATCATTATCAGAAACAGGAAGGGGCCCAGTACAGATCCCTGAGGCACACCTACTTTAACATTTTCTATGTTTGACATTTCCTTACCAACAGAAACTACCTGTTTATGGTTGTTGAGATAAGCTTTTAATAGTCTGAGACTGTTTCCTTTGATGCCGTAGAATTCTAGTTTCTCTAGTAGTAGTGTGTGCTCAACACAGTTGAAGGCCTTGCTTAGGTCGCAGAATGAGACCTGAGCAAATCCTTTGTTCTCAAAAACTTTGAGGATGTAACTGACTACCGTGTTGATTGCATCAATGGTTGACAGATTCTTTCTAAACCCGTATTGTGTAGCATTAATTATTCCTAGATTCTCAAAGTGAGATGATAATTGTTGGTGCATGATGCATTCTATTACATTGGAGAATGCGAGTACTATTGAAATAGGCCTGTAACTAGAAGGAGAGTCTTTATCTCCCTTTTTGTATACTGGGAAGATCCTAGACAGTTTTAACTCATCAGGAAAATATCCCTCAAGTAAGCACTTGTTTATGCAATGGGTTAAAGGGTACAGAATGCAATCACACACTTTTTTTAGCAAGTTGCATTATATGCCATGTATATCTAAGCTATCAGATGATTTCAGTTGTTTTATGACCCCTTGTACAAATCTAGGCGATACTTCAGAGAAGGTTAGCATGCTTGTATTTAGTGACTCTACCCCAATTTTGGGAGAGTAACTCTGACGGACTAATGTCTGGTTTGATAATCGCATCTCCTACTTCTTTCATTGAATTAATAAAAAACTCATTGAGTGTTTGAGGTGGGATATTAATTTTGTCTTTTTTAGTATCTGTGGCAGCACTGTCAATTACTTTCCAAGCGGTTTTGCATTTATTGGTGGAATTATGTATGCTGTTGGCACTGTAGGTTTTTTTGGCTTGCAGGATGGCTTTTTTGTATTCATTCCTGCATTCCACATAGGCTTATGTGGTATAGTCAGACTTCATACTATTGTATATGTTGTACAGTAAAAAAACTTGTTTCTTTAGATCTGTCAGCTGTTTAGTGTACCATATATTTTGTCTGTTTTTATAGATCTGGATTTGTGGCTGCTGTCCATTATTTTGATTTTCTTTATGGGAATACTATGGTTAAATAGGGTCAAGAATGCATTAAAAAATCTATCAAATATTATTTTGGCTGGCAGGTCATTACTTGATGTGTAATGTCCATCGACACTACAATGGCCAAACCAGTCTCTGTCAGCAAGGGAATTATGAAATGTGTTAATTTTATCCTCAGTTACGGGTCTGGTAATCACCACTGTTGGGACAGGTCTGTTTGCATTGCTCCTATTGAGGGGAGTTTTACTTGGATAGTTTAGAGATACGGAGTCATGGTCAGAGAATGGGAACACTACAACTTCGCATGTGTTTTCAGTGGTCTTGAAGTTTACAAAGATGTTATCTAAACATGCTTTGTGTCTTGCAGGCCTGTTACTGACATGATGTAAATTGTATTGTCTTAGTAAGTTTTCCAGATCTGCAACACTACCCTTACATTTAGTAACATCAAAATCAGCATTCAAATCACCTCCTATTGCAATATCATAGTGTAGCCATTTAATATTACTTAATTCACTCAGTAGCATGTCCATTTTTTCTAAAAATCTGTTAATGCTTCCCTTTGGTGATCTGTACATGGGTACTACTATTAGCTTATGACTATTAATGATTATACCCATAGCTTCAAAGTGCTGTTCATCACACAAGGAATTTAGGTCTAGTTTGGTTATTGTACAATTGAGTGACTGGTTGGAATGAATTGCCACACCACCTCTAATGTGCTCTTTCCTACAGTAGCTATTTACTATACTAAAATTGTCAAATTTGGTAACTGCAAGTTCATTCTCATTATCCCAGTGTTCACTCAGACAAAAAAATATCAAACTAGTTATCAAGACCAAATTCATTTATGATAAGTTCTTTATCTTTCAGTCCTTGAATGTTAAGGTAATATATTTTAAGATCCACACTCTTATTGCTTACACACTGAACACTATGGTGATTGGTTTTCAAACCTTTTACAAGGCTTATCTTTTGGATTTCTGCCTCTTCTTACCTTTTACTAAAAAATTGTTCACTTGGAGTGGTAGAACATCTACCATTGTATGCTTACTCTTCCCTCCTTGTGATGATATTTTCGATGAGGCTGCTACTACAGGAATTGATGGAACTGCTGTTATGGTGTGTGGAGGCACTTTTGTGGCATCTGGTGACTGAGGAGATAAGGTTGTTGCTTCTTCTTCTGCTGCTGCTGTTGAATTTTGCTGATGAAGTGTGACAGGTACTGCTGCTGCTGCTGTAGGCATTGTTGTGGCAACTGGTGTCAGTGGAGATTAGGATGTTGCTTCATCTTCTGCTGCTGTTGAATCCTGTAGATGAAGTGTGGTAGGTACTGCTTCTGCAATATTTGTTATGGTGTAGGTACAATTTCTGCCTCCACCTCTACTGCTGCTATAGAAGTAACCATTTCTTCAGGCTCTGCTTGCATCAAGCAAGGAACTGGAAGAGCAGCAATTACTGCTTGGTTGTCAGACGCTTTCAGTATCATGCTGATGTTTTGGCACAGAATCTTCTTGCCTCTGTTATTGAGGTGCATGCCATGTCTCGTGTAACAGTCTCTTTGCAAGGAGTCCATACTTATAAAATATGCATTTTGGTAGGTCCTGCAAATCTTTGAGTTGCTTTTATGATTTCCATGTTCACACATGACCATTCTGAAAGGTCATGACTATGTGGAATTCTGACTACAAAAACTGATTTCTCTTCTGTTGAATTTAGTATTGCCTTAAGGTTTCGTGTTGGACTGTGGAGGTCATTTTTATATACATTATTGGCTCCAGCTATGGTGACAATATGACGATCATTTTCAGTTTCTATGTTTCTAATGAGTTCTTGGATTGGTGCACCTGGTTTGACAATATTAGTTGCTTGCATACAACGACTGTAACATAGTATTTTTGCAATTTCACCTCCATGGCTATCAGAGAATATTTTCACTTTGAGTTTGTCTTCGCGTTTATTGCGGAAGTTTCTGCTCGTGTGCTTGTCTCTATATAGATTCGGCATGTTGTTGTCGTCACAGTTTTCCGTGGATTCCACATTTATATCTTAATCTAGCGCATGAAAACGGTTTTTTGTTACCACAGGAGTTCTACAGTCACTGGGTTTCACACGACCACCCCTTTTTGGCCTAGTAAACATTTGTAGCCTTGTTGTTTCTGCCTTTAGGCCTATATCCACTTCAGAACACTTGTTTATTGTAGGTAGGACACTGAAACTCCTTTTATTGCCACAGTTCAATCCATTTGTTGTATTTATCACCTTTTTGCTTCTTTCTTCCGTGATCATGCTAGTCCTGTGTTCCTAGTTCCGTGTTTTACTTGCTTTGACGATCGGGATATTACGCGCCTTTTCAGTTCGGCATTTTCTTTTTCTAAATGCGCAATGTCCCACCCTAGTACATCTACAATTAACTGCAAGCTCGATACACGTTCATTTAGCTTCACTATTTCACTGTTATAATTTACGTATGTTCCGTTTTTCACCACACAACTATAAAACACACCACACCTTCCAGACAACCCTCGCAGACAAGTGTGACTGATTCTACACCATTTGCCATTCCATAGGGGCTTCTAAGATTCTCTACAGGGACCTCAAAGGCGAAGGTGAAAATGTCCATTCTGTAGGAGACGTTTAACGTCATAGTTTAATTCTTAACTTATTTGCGTGTTTTTGGGTACTTGCATTGTTTAATTCATAAATTTCGGGCATATTATAGTATTTAAGAGTTGTAGCATCACACTTTAGTACCTGAATAGTGTAAAATCACGTAGTCTCCTTCTGCCGCCGAGCAGTGTGTCAGCAGTGCGCAAGTAACAGCATTACTGCATTTACTAGGCAATCATGTATTTTAATAACCATTTAAATTTTGAGTCGAATTGTTTGTGCTCTCTGTAGATTAGTTCAGACGTTCTTCGTACAACAGTTTTTAGCATGGATAGGGACTGGAACTGCTGTGTTCGGATGCGGGCTGAGTTGGCACCCCTTCGCACCCAGCTTTAGGCAGTGTTGGCTTCAGTCACACAGCTTGAGTCTGTAACCAATGGGCATCACTGTGGGGTTCCGGATGGGGGTTTGTCGGGGACAGCCAGCTCATCCCACACATCTCCCGATCGGACTAAGGCTGTGGCTGCCCGGGATGCTGCCCGCATTGAGGCTGACCCCTCACCTGTGGTAGAGTTGGAGGTCGTCTCAAGGTGTGGCAGGGGGTGAAAGATATTCTGGAGGGCTGTATGGAAGGCCTCTCCAGTTTGTCTGACGAACCGGTTTCAGGCTGTCTCTGGCTGATACTGATCTTCAGCCGAACATGGCTGCTTGTCCTGTTCCAGAGGTTGCCCCTCAGTCTGCAAGATCAGGGCAGTCACAGAGGGTGGGCTTACTGGTAGTTGGGAGCTCCAACGTCAGGCACATAATGGGGCCCCTTAGGGATATGGCAGCAAGAGAAGGGAAGAAAACCAATGTGCACTCTGTTTGCATACCGCGGGGAGTCACTACAGATGAGGAAACGGTCCTTCCGGATGCCATGAAGGGTACAGGGTGTACCCATCTGCAGGTGGTCACTCATGTCAGCACCAATGATGTGTGTCGCTATGGATCGGAGGAAATCCTCTCTGGCTTCCGGCAGCTATCTGGTTTGGTGAAGACTGCCAGTCTCGCTAGCGGGATGAAAGCAGAGCTCACCATCTGCAGCATCGTCGACAGGACTGACTGCGGACCTTTGGTACAGAGCCGAGTGGAGGGTCTGAATCAGAGGCTGTGACGGTTCTGCGACCGTGTGGGCTGCAGATTCCTCGACTTGCGCCATAGGGTGGTGGGGTTTCGGGTTCCGCTGGATAGGTCAGGAGTCCACTACACACAGCAGGTGGCTACATGGGTAGCAGGGGTTGTGTGGCATGGACTGGGCAGTTTTTTAGGTTAGATGTCCTCGGGCAAGTACAGAAAGGGCAACAGCCTCAAAGGGTGCGAGGCAAAGTCAGGACATGCGGGGACCAAGCAGCAATTGGTATTGCAATTGTAAACTGTCAAAGCTGCATTGGTAAAGTACCAGAATTTCAAGCGCTGATAGAAAGCACCAAAGCTGAAATCATTATAGGTACGGAAAGCTGGCTGAAGCCAGAGATAAATTCTGCCGAAATTTTTGCAAAGGCACAGACAGTGTTTAGAAAGGATAGATTGCATGCAACTGGTGGTGGCGTGTTTGTCACTGTTAGTAGTAATTTATCCTGTAGTGAAGTAGAAGTGGACAGTTCCTGTGACTTATTATGGGTGGAGGTTACACTCAACAACTGAGCTAGGTTAATAATTGGCTCCTTTTACCGACCTCCCGACTTAGCAACATTAGTGGCAGAACAACTGAGAGAAAATCTGGAATACATTTCACATAAATTTCCTCAGCATGTTATAGTCTTAGGTGTAGATTTCAATTTACCAGATATAGACTGGAACACTCAGATGTTTAGGACAGGTGGTAGGGACAGAGCATCAAGTGACATTATACTGAGTGCACAATCCGAAAATTACCTCGAGCAATTAAACAGATAACCGACTCGTGGAGATAACATCTTGGACCTACTGATAACAAACAGACCCGAACTTTTCAACTCTGTAAGTGCAGAACAGGGAATCAGTGATCATAAGGCCATTGCAGCATCCCTAAATATGGAAGTAAATAGGAATATAAAAAAAGGGAGGAAGGTTTATCTGTTTAGCAAGAGTAATAGAAGGCAGATTTCAGACTACCTAACAGATCAAAACGAAAATTTCTGTTCCGACACTGACAAAGTTGAGTGTTTATAGAAAAAGTTCAAGGCAATCGTAAAATGCGTTTTAGACAGGTACGAGCCGAGAAAAACTGAGGGACGGGAAAAACCCACCTTGGTTCAACAACAAAGTTAGGAAACTACTGCAAAAGCAAAGAGAGCTTCACTGCAAGTTTGAATGCAGCCAAAACCTCTCAGACAAACAGAAGCTAAACAATGTCAAAGTTAGCATGAGGAGGGCTATGCATGAAGTGTTCAGTGAATTCGAAAGTAAAATTCTATGTACCGACTTGACAGAAAATCCTAGGAAGTTCTGGTCTTACATTAAATCAGTAAGTGGCTCGAAACAGCATATCCAGACACTCTGGGATGATGATGGCATTGAAACAGAGTATGACACGCATGAAGCTGAAATACTAAACACCTTTTTCCAAAGCTGTTTCACAGAGCAAGAGCGCACTGCAGTTCCTTCTCTAAATCCTTGCACAAACGAAAAAATGGCTGACATTGAAATAAGTGTCCAAGGAATAGAAAAGCAACTGAAATCACTCAACAGAGGAAAGTCCACTGGACCTGATGGGATACCAGTTCGATTCTACACAGAGTATGCAAAAGAACTTGCCCCCCTTCTAACAGCCGCGTACCGCAAGTCTCTAGAGGAACGGAAGGTTCCAAATGATTGGAAAAGAGCACAGATAGTTCCAGGTTTAAAGATGGGTCATCAAGCAGATGCGCATGACTATAGGCCTATAACTCTTATATCGATCTGTTGTAGAATTTTAGAACATGTTTTTTGCTCACGTATCATGTTGTTTCTGGAAACCCAGAATCTACTATGTAGGAATCAACATGGATTCCGGAAACAGCGATCGTGTGAGACCCAATTTGCTTTATTTGTTCGTGAGACCCGGAAAATATTAGATACAGTCTCCCAGGTAGATGCCATTTTCCTTGACTTCCGGAAGGCATTCGATACAGTTCCGCACTGTCACCTGATAAACAAAGTAAGAGCATACGGAATATCATACCAGCTGTGTGGCTGGATTGAAGAGTTTTTAGCAAACAGAACACAGCATGTTGTTCTCAATGGAGAGACATCTACAGACATTAAAGTAACCTCTGGCGTGCCGCAGGGGAGTGTTATGGGACCATTGCTTTCCACAATATATATAAATGACCTAGTAGATAGTGCAGAAGTTCCATGCGGCTTTTCGCAGATGATGCTGTAGTATACAGAGAAGTTGCAGCATTAGAAAATTGCAGCGAAATGCAGGAAGATCTGTAGTGGATAGGCACTTGGTGCAGGGAGTGGCAACTGACCCTTAACATATACAAATGTAATGTATTGCGAATACATAGAAAGAAGGATCCTTTATTGTATGATTATATGATAGCGGAACAAACACTGGTAGCAGTTACTTCTGTAAAATATGTGGGAGTATGCGTGCAGAATGATTTGAAGTGGAATGATCATATAAAATTAATTGTTGGTAAGGTGGGTACCAGGCTGAGATTCATTGGGAGAGTGCTTAGAAAATGTAGTCCATCAACATAGGGGGTGGCTTACAAAACACTCGTTCGACCTATACTTGAGTATTTCTCATCAGTGTGGGATCCGTACCAGGTCGGGCTGATGGAGGAGATAGAGAAGATCCAAAGAAGAGCGGCGCGTTTCGTCACAGGGTTACTTGGTAAGCGTGATAGCGTTACGGAGATGTTTAGCAAACCCAAGTGGCAGACTCTGCAAGAGAGGCGCTCTGCATCGCGGTGTAGCTTGCTGTCCAGGTTTCGAGAGGGTGCGTTTCTGGATGAGGTATCGAATATGTTGCTTCCCCCTACTTATACCTCCCGAGGAGATCATGAATGTAAAATTAGAGAGATTCAAGCGCGCACGGAGGCTTTCCGGCAGTGGCTCTTCCCGCGAACCATACGCAACTGGAACAGGAAAGGGAGGTAATGCCAGTGGCACGTAAAGTGCCCTCCGCCACACACCATTGGGTGGCTTGCAGAGTATAAATGTAGATGTAGATGTAGATACCTCCTCCAGCTTTTCACTCAAGTACCGGCGAAGTAGGGATCCTGGGGAAGGGGGGTGGGAAGGATTTCCTGTCTTTGAGGCTGTCTCCTTTCTCTTCTTCGATCTTAGCAACCATTTCTGTTTTTCCTTTCTTACTTCTCTTTTGAGTACCTGCTTATTTTTTCCCTCTTTCCATAGTCATCTACTTCTATCACGGAAGTCCTTCATATTCTCCATGGTTTCCAATAACCTACAACTTAGCTCCAGATAAGAACACCGAAGAATCAGGCTGCACAAACACACATCATCATACACATGAAGATACATGAGTACGCAAACAATGATGCTACTAACTAGAAACCTGTCGAGAGGTATGAACCGTCAAGTGTTGTAGGGGGAAGGTATGTGTACATCGTAAAATATGCAAACATTGTTGTTTATAGTGACAGTTCTACATTGCACACATATGAGAACTATGCTGATTTCATATCACATATATACATAAGTACAGAAATACTATGATGATTTTATGAGTATACATAAGAAGGAGGCATCAGTAATGAAGGAAAACACAAGCCAGATTAGAGTTAATTATGATGCTTAGTTAAGTAAAGTCAGTTTAGTAGATACTATGATGGAGTGATGAGTCATAGAGTAGTGGGACTTGATCATTAGGTGTAGACATAGTATCTACTGAGTTGAATAATATGGGTACACATAGTATCTACTAAAGATTACAGAAGTTGAAAAGTAGAGGAGGACTCTAGGGTATTAAATGAAGTATTAAGAAGTGAGTGTGAAGTGTGAAATAGATTTTTATTTTTTCCAGGAAGTATTTAAATATACACTCCTGGAAATTGAAATAAGAACACCGTGAATTCATTGTCCCAGGAAGGGGAAACTTTATTGACACATTCCTGGGGTCAGATACATCACATGATCACACTGACAGAACCACAGGCACATAGACACAGGCAACAGAGCATGCACAATGTCGGCACTAGTACAGTGTATATCCACCTTTCGCAGCAATGCAGGCTGCTATTCTCCCATGGAGACGATCGTAGAGATGCTGGATGTAGTCCTGTGGAACGGCTTGCCATGCCATTTCCACCTGGCGCCTCAGTTGGACCAGCGTTCGTGCTGGACGTGCAGACCGTGTGAGACGACGCATCATCCAGTCCCAAACATGCTCAATGGGGGACAGATCCGGAGATCTTGCTGGCCAGGGTAGTTGACTTACACCTTCTAGAGCACGTTGGGTGGCACGGGATAAATGCGGATGTGCATTGTCCTGTTGGAACAGCAAGTTCCCTTGACGGTCTAGGAATGGTAGAACGATGGGTTCGATGACGGTTTGGATGTACCGTGCACTATTCAGTGTCCCCTCAATGATCACCAGTGGTGTACGGCCAGTGTAGGAGATCGCTCCCCACACCATGATGCCGGGTGTTGGCCCTGTGTGCCTTGGTCGTATGCAGTCCTGATTGTTGCGCTCACCTGCACAGCGCCAAACACGCATACGACCATCATTGGCACCAAGGCAGAAGCGACTCTCATCGCTGAAGACGACACGTCTCCATTTGTCCCTCCATTCACGCCTGTCGCAACACCACTGGAGGCGGGCTGCACGATGTTGGGGCGTGAGCGGAAGACGGCCTAACGGTGTGCGGGACCGTAGCCCAGCTTCATGGAGACGGTTGCGAATGGTCCTCGCCGATACCCCAGGAGCAACAGTGTCCCTAATTTGCTGGGAAGTGGCGGTGCGGTCCCCTACGGCACTGCGTAGGATCCTACGGTCTTGGCGTGCATCCGTGCGTCGCTGCGGTCCGGTCCCAGGTCGACGGGCACGTGCACCTTCCGCCGACCACTGGCGACAACATCGATGTACTGTGGAGACCTCACGCCCCACGTGTTGAGCAATTCTGTGGTACGTCCACCCGGCCTCCCGCATGCCCACTATACGCCCTCGCTCAAAGTCCGTCAACTGCACATACGGTTCACGTCCACGCTGTCGTGGCATGCTACCAGTGTTAAAGACTGCGATGGAGCTCCGTATGCCACGGCAAACTGGCTGACACTGACGGCGGCGGTGCACAAATGCTGCGCAGCTAGCGCCATTCGACGGCCAACACCGCGGTTCCTGGTGTGTCCGCTGTGCCGTGCGTGTGATCATTGCTTGTACAGCCCTCTCGCAGTGTCCGGAGCAAGTATGGTGGGTCTGACACACCGGTGTCAATGTGTTCTTTTTTCCATTTCCAGGAGTGTAGTATTCATACAGATGTATACTAGGGCAATGAACCATGAGGCCTGCTCAGGAAGGATAAGGGGGGCATACCCAGCATTTATTGATTATTATAGGCAGATAGGCAGACCTAAGAAAGGCTGGCCTATACTGTGCAGTCAGGGGCACCAAGCAAGGGATTGAATTGTACCATAGGAGAATAAGAATTAAGAGAGGCATACTTACCAAAACAGAAGGAGTAAGTGCACTCATAGTGTAAACCCACCTGTAAGATATAGGGGAAAAGGACAGTATCGTGACAGAAGTCACACATTTAATAGGAATTATTCTGGAAAGTTTGAATTATATATTCCATTAGCATTATTATGATTTGTGTGAGTTTACAAGTGTTGAGAAGAACACTTTCATTTGCCCAGTGTTCATCCAGACTACAAATAGTCTATAATTAATGAGGCTATTACATACTAAAGAAACAGTACAAAGAATTAGAATAAAGAGTAAAATACTCAGGTGTCATGAACACCTGAAGCTTTCGATTGGAAACCCTAAGGTTTAGGCCCCACAACTCCTAGATATAAAAGAATTGATTTCAACATTGAGTGAAATACTCCATTTTGTAATCAAAGTGAAGTGAAAAAAGAAAAGCTAAATAGTAAATAACAGTGTTAAGCACGGTTGATAAAAAGTGCGGAATTATGAATTGTTATTCTATGTAATACTAATGTACATAATGAGTATGTATAAAATATCGCTTGTTCGAGCTGAGGGGAGGGATATGTAGTGCTTTGAGAATTTCCGCGTAAATTCCAGAACCACTCGTCCTTCTGCCATCTTGAGCACATGATATTTTAAAAATAAGTGTGAGAGAACATACTTACTGTGCGACACATGTTTGTGTGTGCAGGCTGGAAAGGAGTCACGAGCACAACCGTCACGCAACGGTCGAACAGCATCGACAAGTGTTTGCCGCTCACGCCATGGAAGCCGTACTGGAAGAGCAAGAAGTAATCATGTAGTATTCCTTGCTGTTTTAGTGTCTGTGATTATTGTTACAGAAAAATGAACAATTGATTATAGACATTTAATTGTACTTTCTGTGTTGGATTTGCTAGAAGTAAGGCCTGTCCATAATTATGTGGTTGCAAAAACTATGCTAAGAAATGTACTTAATTGAATCTAATGCTAGACGAGATCAGTTGACTTGCAAACATTCGAATATTTATGTGAGAAGTGGTGAATTTGGTCTCTGTGGAAGTAGGAATATACCATATCTAAACTAAAAGTATTCTGTGAGTATCTACTTATTTCAAGAGGAGAGAGAGAGAGAGAGAGAGAGAGAGAGAGAGAGAGAGAGAGAGAGAGAGAGAGAGAGAGACTGATAAATTCCCGTAACCAGCATTATTCTTTGGAGAATGAGGTTTTGGAGATCGATGTAGCCAGCCATCCAGAGAAGAAGATCGGCTGTACGTATCAAGTAAGTCAACTGATGTGAGAGGTGTGGATTTTGCTTGCAATCCAAAGTCACACCACTTCTTATCATCGCACAGCATTAGAAGTTCTTCCTTAAGATGCTTGTTATCCTCATTCTAACAAACTGCTCTAGCAGCCAGTGATACACATTGCTTTGGTAGCCTTTCAAATGTTAGTTTATTTTATAGAACTTTTAAAAATATGTTTCAAAATTTAGTACAGCTTAGAAGCATACTCCTTAATTTGTAATTTTGTATAATTACAACCTTGCTTTTTGTATTCTTTTAGAAAAACCTGAGAAAATCTTAACCAGGTGAAACACATTATTTTTAGTAAAATTAACTTTGAAACTGAGACTGTTTTTTTATCTAAACATCCTTCTTTCCTTCTTGAAGAAAGGATATTATGTGAGCAACAAACTATCTCCTCCCTTATTGGAATTAAAGTAATTACAACTGGACAATATATAAAGCTGAATTCACAGTGTGAGTATTATCAAAATGGTTATCAAAATGGCATGAAAAGAAAATTAAATCCATGTATTTGTATAAACAATATTTAACTGAGATCTGTTTGAAAATTTCTCGTGGCTGTTTCAGAGACATAAAGTTCTGTGAAAAAGGCTAACTTATGCTCATGACCTAGTGTGTTATGGAATATTTTCCAGTGTAATTAAGATGACACTCCTGTATAGTCACCGGAATTCATTTCTCCACTCATCAAGGTCTGTAGATCCTATTGTGGACAAAAATGTTAAGTGATGTGAGAGGAGTTGAGGTTCCAGTATAGATCCTACATTAAAAAAGTACTATAGCTCACACCTGTACATATCTGTTTCATTTGAATGAGTTCCAAGTGTTGTACTGGTAAGCATGACACAATTGCTCCTATTCTACTTGTTCTTTCTTTCCCCTATCCTTACATTAGCAAGGCCAACTTGACTTTTTATATTTGTTCTGTCAGATACATAGTTTTACCCAAACTGCTATGTTTCACTTCACTAGCAGATCTTTCAACAGTAGCTCTGTCATTCAGAATGATTTACCCAGAAAAAAGGTGAACAGTGGAACAGGAAAGATATTGATGTGCTCAGGCGGTGCATCCAGCAGTTATCTTTACAAGGAGTATTCAAATCTACATCATATTGTTGACATATGTTATATCACCAAGAGGGAGCAAAGCTGTCTGCAGCTGCAGCAGAATGCTACACATGCTCCCTGGGTAATGCTAAATGTACAGCAGCAACGAACTGCTAGACAGTCTAAGGATCTCCTAGACATTGCAACGCTAAAACAAAAGCAAAATGGTTATTACCTTTAAAACAATGGTTCTCCTCAGAGCCAGTTGACAGATGATGCAAATATCTGAATATACTAAATAAATAAAGAAGACATAAGCTGTAGTTAAAGTGAATATCTTGGCAAACTTCCAGTAGATCACAAAACTGAAATCCAAGAGACCTGCATAGCAGATGACCAGCAAATCTAATCCAGAGGCAAAATACCAGGCTAAAAACATTTTTTGCATGAATCAATGACCCACAATATGGAATCACTACATATACTAGAGAAGAAGTTGTAAATGTCTCCATCACTCACCCATTCTCAACCCAAGTAATTTTTCTTTTGGCTGTGAAAGAGGACAAATTGACCATTATTGATAAGAGTATGTAGAAGCCTCTGAATACAAGACAGCCTAAAGATATGCTCACCACTTTCCCACACTCTTGTATCTGTACTGGAGGCCATATCTCCCATCATCTGCTTTGGGACTACAAAAACTGATGAAGATGGAGAAAGGTTAATAGATTGTCAGAAGGCAAAACTTTAAGCCTCCTCTACCACACAAAACAAAATTCCACCTCCCACTCTGCAAAATGGAATAGTAGTAGTAGTAGTTTATTCATCCAGAGACAATTTACATTGCATGGATTTCGTCAAAAAAATACATAGTATATATATATATATATATATATATATATATATATATATATATATATATATATATATATATATATATATATATATATATACACACACACACACATATAGGGTGAACAATACTATACAAAATACAGATGTGCATAGTAGACCACGTAACATCAGACCACATTGAAATAGCATGTACAACTTTGATTATTTACATTGATGTATGAGAAAGACTTTTTACATGGAATACACAGTTGATATTTAGATATAACACATACAATTCTAGCACTTTTGTACATATTATTTATTTAGATCATAGCAACAGTCAGATAAAAATTACTATTAGCACAGAGTACATAAATATAATTGTTTAGTATGGAGCTATTCTAGGTATTCTTTTACACTATAATAGCAGTTGGTCATTAAAAATTTGAATACTGCTTCTTTAAATGAAGACAATTTTTTTATTTCTTTTATCTTTACCGGTAGTTTGTTATACAATCTACTTCCTTGTATGTTTGTTTGTTTCTGCGCCAAAGCCTTGTTAACTCTTTTTATATGAACGTCATTGCACTTTCTTGTGTTGTAAGTAAGTAGGTCCGAGTTGGATTGGAAATTGTTAATATTTCGTTTTACATTAATTACGCTTTTCTGTATATAGAGGCACGGTAGGGGTAGAATATTCAGCTGTTTAAATAATTGCTTTTAAGGAGTTAGCCTTGAACTGTTGGTAATTATTCTAACAGCTCGTTTTTGTAGAGTGAAGATGGTTTTGAGATTTTTCTTACTGTGACCCCAGAAGATGAGGCCATAGGTAATAGCAGAATGTATATAAGCAAAGTAAACAGCTCTGCTACATTCCCTACTACATACAAAGCTAATAACGCATAAAGCAAAGCAAGCAGAGCTTAACTTATGTGAGAGATACAGGATATGGGATTTCCAGTCTAAATTTTCATCTATATGTACACCTAAGAATTTTGTGGTAGCAACTCTCACAATTTCTTTATTTTGTATTCTGAGATCTAGATCAGAGTGTGACTTTGCTTTCCTGTAATGGATATAATTAGTTTTAGAGATATTTATGGTTAATTTGTTCACTTCAAACCAATTTTGCAAATATTCTATAACTCTGGTTGCAGATGTTGGCAATACCCGGTTTATGTCAGTTACTACAATGTTTGTGTCATCCGCAAACAGGGTTATATGAGTACCATATACTGGAATCTTGATATCATTTATGTAAAGAAGAAATAGGAGAGGTCCTAGAACACTCCCCTGCGGTACCCCTATTGGCACAATCTGAACATCCGATCTGTAAACAATACTTTGGTTTTTACTGTTTGTTGTTGCAATTTCTACTACCTGTTTCCTATTATGGAGATATGACTGAAACCACTTTTTAGCTACTCCTCGTATACCGACATATTCTAATTTGTCTAGCAGGATATCATGTTGGACAGTATCGAATGCCTTTGAGAGGTCCAAATTTATTCCTGTTGTACTGTTTTTCTTATCTAGGCCCGTTACAATATTTTCAATGAATCGGGTGATGGCTGACTCTGTACTCATTCCTTTGTGGAAGCCGTGTTGGTTTACAGACAATAGATTGAATTTCTCGAGGTAATTTGTAATTCTGTTTTTCATGACTGTCTCTATTACTTTTGAAAATACCTATAATAAAGCTATTGGTCTATAGTTTCCCACTTCATGTATATTGCCCTTTTTATAGAATGGTTTTACTTTTGCAAGTTTTAATCGTTGTGGAAAGACACCTTCTGAAAATGATATGTTTATGATGTGTGAGAGTGGGTCTGATATGACACTAGCACACCTCATCATGACTGAGCAAGGTATCTCATCAATCCCTGAGGACATTTTATTGTTCATTGTTTTTATTATTAGATTAACTTCCAATTTGTTTGTGGGAGGTAGCAATAATGAATTCACACTTTGTTCTTCTGGGATTGATGTTCTACTAATCTTAGGACAATTTTTATGCAGATTGATTGGACTATTTATGAAGTATTCATTAACGTAATTTGCTAAAGTACGATTTCTGACTAGCACACCTTGATCATCTTTTAAAACAAAGTCATCTGGATTTCTAACATTTTTGCTTGGGCCTATTTCTTTTTTTACTGCATTCCATATAGCTTTTGATTTGTTTGCTGATCCAGCGATTACACTGTCATTGTGCATTGTCTTGGCTTTTTTGATCACCTTCCTGTAAATTTTCTTGTATGTCTTAACATAATCTGTGAAGTGTTCATCTTTGTTATCTTTTTTGAGTTCACTGATATGTTTTAGTGTTTGACTATGTGATATTATTGGATTTCAGACATTTTGCATATGAGAAAAGGATAGCCACCGAGCTGTAGTTGGTAATGATACTAAGCATGACAACACAAGAGTAAAGAAATGAAAGCTGTTTATAACGTGCGCCTATACCAAGACGCGCGGCCAGCGTTTAAAAGCTACTTTTAAACACTATGACTCGCTGGGCGCAGATATTTAAAATCATTGCCGCAGCGCTTGATAGCAAGAAGCTGCGAAACAGAAGAAAGAACAATTTATCATTTGTTAGGAAAATTCTACAGTCTTTATAGTTAGTTGTACTTCTGGTCGCCGATATGTTAACATGTACTTCATTACCTTTGATGTTTGGTCGCCGATTTGTTAAGACGTGTTGTGTAGCACCGCTACAAGTTATATTTCATTTAGTGTGAAAAAACACATTATCATCAAGAAAGAAAAGGCTTTTGTAAACCTTGTGACGATAAAAAATACTTACGCGCACGCCAGGACATTTAATTTTTACAAAATATCACACATACAAAAGCAGCAATTGTTGGACTGCTCCATGTATGAGAAAAACATAAAAATGTAAGTTTTGTATACATTGTAAATTTGTTAATGTTTATAGTTTAACGCCTTTGTTCTTTAAGAATATATTGATGCTTCACTGTACAGAAAATCTATGCTTATTCTTTTCTTTAAATTAACCACAAATAATGTTTATGTTTAAATGAACTTTGTTACAGGTTTGCCCTTTATCGCGGTGTCTCGATTGTATTTGGGGGACCATTAATGTCTTCAGTTTCCGATCTGACAACTTTTCTTTTACAAAATTTCACTGTTTTGCATTTTTTTATTATTCAAGTGGGTCCCTTAGGTAATTTCATTGAAGAGTCTGATTGCGTGAAAGCAATCCGGGTTAAGAGGTCATTTGAGAAACTATTTTCACGCAGTCAATCTGTACGTCTCCTGAACACAATCGAGAACCGACGCATCGTCGATCATTCATTAATTTTTCTCTCTTTCCAAGTCGTACCAAAAAAAACGGCCAAGGAGAACTGCCGTGAGTATGCAATCTAGTGTTAAAAGGTTGCATTCTTTATCTTGTTGGCAAACATTGCCACATATTATCATCATCAATGTTATATTTGGTTAAATGTGAAAAGCAAAAAACCTTTTAACGCTAGATGACTAGATACTCTAATAGCAGGTGTTATCCACTGGCTTGTGTTCCTAGGCATGACATTGATCTTTGTGAGCTTTTTTGGGAAACACATCTCAAATAGGGACATGAATGTACTAGGAAAAGCATTGAAAGATTCCTCGGTTGTAGTTTGTGTAAAGACATCTTCCCAGGTTTCATTAACTAAAAACTGGATGAAAGTATTTACTTTTTCTGTATAGAAGTGCCTTTTGTATCCCCACTTATATTTTACTGCCTTGGGGATAGGGTAATTTATGTATGTTAATAGTGTATTGTGATCCGAAAGACCTAAGATACGTTTAGTGGCTCAGTGATACCATTCTCCATATTTGAGAAAATATTGTCTAAAAGAGAAGATGACAGTTCTGTTATTCTGGTGGCATCTGTAAAGAGTGGTTTCATGTGGAAGCTGCTGAGTATACTCAAAAGCTGTCTTTTTTCATCACTTTCAATTAACAGGTTAATATTAAAATCTCCACATAAAAATAATTTCACTTCATTACTATAAAAAGTGTTTAATGCTGCTTCTATTTTTTTGAAGAATATGTTTTTGTCACCCAGTGGAGATCTATATACTGTAATGACAACTAGTTTTTCACTCTTCTCCTCAGTTTTTAACTCTATGACACATGATTCAAAATGTTTTTCTATATTTAGATGGTCCAATTCTGTTTTCACTTTGCACTGCAGTCCTACTCTAGAGTAAATGCATACACCACCATTTTTAAAAACACTTCGGCAATAATGTGTTGCTAAATTAAACTTGCTTATATTTATGAGACTTAATTCACTAGCCTTGCACCAGTGTTCAGATAAACAAATACAAGAGACATCAGCAAGATTATTTAAAGCTACTTCTAGATCTAGTACTTTGTTTCTGAGGCATTGAATATTCTGACACATTATCCTGACTGTTTTGCAAGTATTTTTTCTTTTGTCATTACCTGGTAATGTGCTGCTTTTTCCATAGTAGTTGTGACTTATCTGCAAATTTTCTTGCTGATTTGTCACAATCTTTTCCATTTCTTTGTCTGAAGCCATAAAAAATCCTTATTTAATAATGTAGATGTACCTTGTCTTTGACTCCTCCTTAGGCAGTGTTGTGTTGCTGCAACTGTTGTTGATGGTTTTGTTGCTGCTGCTACTGTTGTTGTTGGTTCAGTTGCTGCTGCTGTTGTTGCTGCTGGTGCTTCTGTGGCCGGAGGTGGTGGTGGTGGTAATGGTAGTGGACGTGGTGGTGGTGCTGACAGGATTCTTCGTGCTGTTGGTTCAGTAGTAGGTTCCTCTGTTGCTACTGTTTTTTGGATGGTCCATTTGCGTGCTGCTCCTGTTTTTGCTGGTGTTTCTGCTATTGGAGATTTATACCATCCCAGTTCAGTGGCTGTCACTTTGTAATTGCATTTAATTGCTTCCCTTATTAAGTTTCCTAACCTGGCCTTTCCATTTCTGTTAAGGTGAAGCCCATGTTTCATAAAACATTCTCTGTCAAGTGTGCTTGAGTCAATTAATTTCACATTGCTGAATAGCCTACAACTACTTTTAGGTTTCGCATTAATTCTGTGAATTTCCTTATTCACACATGACCATTCAGGTAAATCATGCCTGTGGGTAAAGTTCACCAGTAAAATGTTTGTATTTGACAGTACTAGCAAAAGACTCAAGAGCTGTTTATACATTTTCATAGCATTGTTTTCGTAAATGTCTTTAGCTCCTGCGCAGATTACAACACTGTCCTGCTTGTCATAGTTATATTTTACGATGTTTTCCGTCACTTCTTTGAAACCAGCACCTGGTTTAACAATGCCTGTGACTGTTGTTGATTTACTACTTTCTTGCAGTTCTTGAGAAATTCCTTTGGCGTGACTGTCTCCAAAGACGTCGACTTTTGATTCTTTCTTCTTTGTCACACACATCGGTTTTTGTTTATTTGTATTTTCACTTTGTTGCAAAACGTCATATTTGTTTTTATCGCAAAATGTGACAGATTTTACGGAGTTCGTTATTCTTTTAGTGGACAAGGGATTACCTTTTAGCGACACTTTTATCCACTCGGACGTTGTTTCACTGTCTTGCATCACTTCACTAGCGTTTTGCATATCCTTATTGCAGGCATCACTACTATTCGACAGACTCTGTACCTGTTTTTATCTGTAATTATAATTTCATAATATGGGATACAACTCAGATCTTATTTTCATATTTGCCACCTTTAGCTTATAGAAAAGTTCTTCATGACTTTCATAAATCATAGCACACACCAGTGATTATCATGATAGCTACAACTGTTCCTATAGCCCACACACTTCCTCTCCCCAGATTAAAAACCCAATTAGAAAATGATATCAAGCATTTAGAACTGAAAGCCAAAGCTGTTCCAGATTTTCTGTATAATTTATCTGCACAGCAAAAAAATACATATCCCATGACATTAGAGAATCTTAATATAACATGATGAGCAAGGAATGTAAGGAGCTGTATGCCAAAAATGAAAGAGCAGCAGATCCAGATATTGGTGAGCAATTATTAGAGACACTATGCAACAACAGAACATCCAGATGGAAGGAAACACTGGTGAATTTGAATTTCACACACGATAGCTGAACAGCTTGGAGCTTACTGAGAGAACTAGCTTCAGGATGTACAAACAGGGCAGAGCAGGTTTGCACCACTAAACTGGAAGCCACAGTAAAATTAATAAAAGAGCTCTCAAAGCTGACAGTTGACAACCAGCAGAAAAGGCACATCTCTTACCAACTCAACAAAATATGATGAAGAAACCAACAAGCCCTGCCAACTATGTACCCTATCCAAGCTGAAGAACTTGATTATGTCTTACAACAAGTGAAGTGTCAGAAAGCAGCTGGTATAGACAACATATTCCCAGAGTTTAAAAAGAGCAAATTTATAGCTATTGTCAAATCAGGAAAGGATGCTGCACTCTCTGGAAGGTGCAGACCAATCATTCTCCAGAGTGTATGCTAGAGGATGTTGGAAATAATAGTCTACATCAGACTCCTCAAATTGTTGAAAAGTGCATACCAATCGAACAAGACAGCTTTATGCTTTCGAGAAACTGCTGTGACCAAGTGCTATCCCTGATTGCTCACAATGAAAATGGTTGAAAAGAAACTCAGGATGGCAGCTGCTTTCTTTGACCTAACCTGTTCCCATGACGTGGTCTGGAAGGAGGGCCTATTTGTAAAACTCCACAATTTAGTTCCCTGCAAAGCTTTTCCCCGGGTATTACTAAAAAACTTAGTGCTGAATATTTCAAGTAATGTTAAACAAGAGGGAAAGCAAATTATGAAGCCCGCAATATGGTCACCCTCAGGGCTCTGTTCTGGTCCCACTTTTGTTCAACATCTACATACCATATCTCCCGACCACAACTTCTCAAAAGTTAATGAGTGCAGAAGAAACAGCCATTGCAAACTTATCCCAAACAGTAGATACATTCACTCAAGACCTCCAAATAATAAATGAAAATTTCAACAAAGCAGATCTTTCCAGCTTCCATCTAAATAACAGACAGACCTGTTTTCAACTAATAATATACTCCAAAAGAATACTCTAGGAGAAACAATCAATCAAACTTTGTCCTACAAACAACATCTGGAAAATGTCTCAGCTAAAATACATAAAAACTATAACAAACATAGTGGATATACATCTTGGGGAGCTGACACCAACACCTTGAGAACCAGCAGCATGTCTTTGGTGTACTCTGCTGCTGATGGTTGTGCACATGTTTGGATCAATTGCTACCACACAAATCTTGTTGACCATCAACTCAACCAAGCAATGAGATTAGTTATGGGGACAGTCAGTACATTTCTCTCTGTGGCTACCTATTATGAGCAACACAGCACCACCACAGACCAGACATCTTACTACTCTAAAATCTCAGCTTCAGAAAAGTTCTAATAAGCCAGCATTGCATATTCAAACTGATTCTGTCCAACTTACCAACAAATATATGGAATTAAGACTGAAATCAATAAATTCTCCAATGAGAATAGCAACACAACATCAGAACTTTACTGTTTTATATATACACTGCCAGTAAGATGCCTTTGCCCTGTGGGTTTGCCTACCTGTCAGTCAATGATATCTCTCCACTGGAGATTATTTGCTAATATGGCAAGGACATCAGATGTTATGGACACAATATTGTACACAAACAGTCTGTTAATTCACCAATTGTTACAGGCTCCACCAGGGGACACAAGACATGCTTCTGAGCAGTGCACACACCAGGATACCGCTGTGCTGCTATTGATGAAACAAGTACCAACCGTGCATTACATTGTCATGGACATACATCATTATGCTGAATACTTAAGACAAAGCATAGCATCCAGCAGGGGTCAGTTGCTCACTCAGCTCCAGGCCAGGCAACAGCTACAGTCATTGCTCATCAATCAGAACTTGCCAAGACCTGTCAGGACACTGAACACCACTGTACATACACTGGGGATGAGGCTTCCCATGCAGTTTGTAGCATGCCACTGAACTTTGTTTCATTATATTCAAGTGATCATGAATGATCTTTTGGTTGTTGTTCGAACTATTGTGTACTTGTGCCATGAATAAAGTGTTCTTTTTTTCTATTACATATCTTAATTCCATATTAAATTGGACAGAATCAGCATCAATATGCAATGTTGGCTCTTTAGAACATTTCTGAAGCTGAGATCAAGATGTCTGGTATGAGGTGGTTCTATGTGTCTCAGAAAGGGTAGCCTCTGAGTGAGAGTTGTTCTGATCATTACCATACCTAATCTCACTGCTTGGTTGAGACGGATGTCAACAAGATTCTTGTGTTGACTATTGAGACAAACAGGGGAAAAATACTCAAGTAGAATAAACCAGACGTGTCCTGCTGGTTCTTAAGGTGCTGGCAGCTCCCCAAGACACATATGCTAATTTTTGGATTATATTAATTCTGTATTTTACTTTACCTGAGACATTTTCCAGATGTTTCCAGGACAAAATTCAATTGAGCATCACAATTAGGTATTTAGGGCGTAATTGTGTCTTAATTTGGTTCTTTCAGAGAATCTTCTCAGTTGAATATGGGCCTGTCTGTTATTCAAATGGATGTCAGAAACTTCTGTTTTATTCATATTTGGCTTAAATCCCCATTTTCTGAAATATTTATTCATTATTTGGACATCTTGAGTAAGTGTGTCCTGTTTGGGCTAAGTTTGCACTTTGTGTGGCTATAGCTAAACCAACTGCATACATGAACTTTCAAGATGTTGTGACTGGGAGATCCATTGTGTAGATGTTGAACAAAGTGGGGCCAGAATGGAGCCCTCAGGAAGACCGTTCAGCAGGCATCGGAATTTGCTTTTCCTTATGTTTAACAATACTCGAAAGGTCCTGTTACTGAGTCTTTCAGCCATAAGCTGGAGAAAACCTTTGCAGGGAGCCAAGTTGTAGGGTTTTACCAACAGGTCTTTATCTGCCATCTTGAGCTTTTCTGAAAGCCACTTTTGATGTTAGTTGCCAGACATAGTACTTGGTCACAGCAACTTTTCCCTGGCATAAAGTCATCCTGTTCGATGGGTATGCACTTTTCAACACAAGGAAGAGCTCATGTAGGCTATACTTTCCAATCATCATTATCATGGTGTGCATCACTAAAAAATAGAATACTACATTTCCTGTAGGTGAACTTTGGTGATTACTGCAGAGACAAGAAGTCAGCTACTGTAACTACATAAAATACCTTACAATCAAAGTCACTAGTTTTGACCAGAGTAGTAGGGTTGGTGCAACCTCAACAGAATCTGCAGTGAATGGAGAATACACGGTAAATTAAAAGACCCAACAATCAAAGTCACTGGTTTTTAACAGAATAGAAGAGTGTGGTGTAACTTCAACAGAATCTGCACTGGATGGAGAATATACAGTAAATTACTGTTTCAATGAAGAATGGCTAAAAATCCTTCATGTGGAAAGTGTGAAACTGAAGAACAAATAATTTCAGCATATCCATCCTCGTCAACTAGGAGGAGACGACCACAATCAATAGGAATATTACAATTTTTAACACTACTGTTAGCTGGAATTTCATTATCAGTTTATTGGCAATCAGTTTTAATGATACACTGATGGTGATGAAGTGCATCATTGAAACTGGTTGCAATAAATTGATAGTGAATTTACAGCTGATGGTAGTGTTGAAAATTTTAATAAAGAACAAACAATCTTCCATATAGCCACTGAATGTCCAAGCACTCACTTTGCAGGTTTGCTACAAGAAAGCCACGATCTTATGCCTACATTTGTGGCATATTTGCACTCATTTTTAAAATTTTAAGTTTTTCTTTTTTTTCCTTATTTTACCTTTCTTGTACAACCTTTCGTTCATCTTTGTTATCTGTCATTGGCTGGGAAACTGTACACTGTGTTTGTGATATACTTGTATTCATTTTTTAAATTTTGAATTTCTCTTTTTATCCATATTTTTCCATTTGTGTACAATTCCTGTCCATCTACTTGTTATGTAACTGCTACTCATAAAGCAATGTGTAATGTTAATATGAATATAATCATAATAGATAATAACACCAAGTGAGAAGCAGTGAATCAATCACACCCACATATGAACTTCTGTCTCTCTTGAGCAAGTCTACTAGCTCTGCATGAGCACATTCTATGGAATGCTTCACCCAAGGCTCACTATACCATTTATAGATTGATCCTACATTCACATTAATATGGTGAGCATTCACAACTATGTCTGAGTGCTGTTGTTGATGTTATTCTTACCTGAATAGTTTATGTCTGGTTCCAAATTGTTGTCTGCATCATTCATTTATTCACTCATTCATACCTCAGCTTCCATAAATCCCATCATGAAGGAGAGCCTTCAGGGATATGGAAGGAGGCAAGTCTGCAGTAACAGGCAGAAGCAACCACCACAGTGACTTCAGTATAGTATATTATCGGCAAATGTTGACTAATGTTAGTTTATTCACACAGATAATGAGCAAAATTACTTATAGACTACCGTTACTATAATGAGTTGCTGTTTTCATCTATTACTTCATACTAAGGATTTGGTGACTTACCTGCTTTCATATAGCACTATTCACTGCTTATATGCTGAAAGCTAAACAAATATTTATTATGAATGTTAGTGTTAACATAAGCTTACACCCTTGAGTGCAAATATTCTGATACATTATAGAAGGAATCGCTAATAAAATGCTCCTTTACTTTATTTTTCACAATGACACATAGTCTATGTGAAATTTTTGTTAAATTCTAATTTTATGATTTTGAAATCAACAGATCATCCTAAATTCACTCTCATTATTACCCACTATTACCCACAAATGCCATTATCCAATAAATGTGATGGCACATAACCGTAAGAATCCCACATTTCCATAATAGGTTTTTGCTACTGATGAAATCTTCTCAGGTTATCAGCTGAGTGGTGGCTTCATCTTGTCGCAATGTTTCAATGAGTTTCATACCCATCATCTTCGCCAGAAGAAACACATTGAAACGTTGCAACAAGGTGACGCCACCACTCGGCAGATACCCCAAGAAGAATTCATCAATGTAATACGCTGAGAAAGACTGCAATCACATATAGTATTTTGCTAGAAGTTCAGTTATAACTTTTATACAATATTTTTCACTACACACTTCTGTAGAATAAATTTTGGCCTAATTTGCACTGAAACAGAGGACTAGGCCACAGGGCATTAATGGATAAAAGTATGCAAGTTGTATTAACAGGACTGCCTGGAGGTAACACAGTTAGTGAGCAGCAGGCAGAACTGAGATATCTATGTTGACATCCATATGAATCAAACATGTATCCTTAGGATACCACCTGTGTAACAGTGATCAACCACACAGTTGTGTACCACCAGTTGCCAAAGCTCTGGTCCATTATCGGTATTCCTTCGGAAACTGAACAAAAACAATCCAATAAGAATACGAACATGCTAGGTCGTTTTCTGTTGAGCCTTCAGCAGGCAGTGCAGCATCGTGAGTACCATGTGGCACCACCCTCGCCACTGGATGCATAACCATTACTGCAAACAGCACTTCCATCATGGCAGTAGCTCACGTCTGCAAATCACATACCCCTTGAGTGCCGAGCCAGGGTTCTTCCACCAGAGGGGTAGTGAGGTTGCCACCTGACCACTCTGCAGGCAGTTCACACTCCAGGGTAACAAAAACTGTGTTTAGTAACACATCAAATGGAGTTTACAATGCCAAGCCAATGAGGAGTATTTCATTGCAACATAAATGGACTCCAATCATCTTCGAGTTACTGCTTTGCTGGACATTGTGTCAATCTTACTCAAGCTTAGGCAAAAATTATTCACTGCTCAAAAGTAACTGATTAGAATAATGTGTGGGGATCATAGTCGCACATCTTGTAGGCTTCTCTTTAAAAAATTAGGAATTCTTACAACAGCCTCACAGTACATTTACTCAGTAATGAAATTTGTTCCCAACAACATGGAACAGGATAAAACCAACAGTGACACTCATGATTATAATATCACAAGAAAGAAGGACTTACACCATCCTCTACTTATCTATCTTTGGCACAGGAAGGGAGTAAAATATGCTGCTGTAAAACTTTTCAATAAGTTACCAGATCGAATAAAATGTCTGACAGACAGCAGTAACATTTTTAAAAATAAACTGAAATAATATCTCCTTGACAACTTCTTCTATACCACAGATGAATTGTTGAATAGGAATAAATAAATCTCTAGGTATAATATATGCATTTTGTGCCATTTAAGGAAATGGGATAAGTAAAAAGAATTTAAGCTTTTTAAAATAAATAAATAAAAGAAAAGAAAAAACTTCATTCACATGTGCATTTCTTATGCAGGCACTTGACGTGTTCCACATCATAATGATCAATGGAACACGTAACTAACTAACTAAGGTACCATCATGCTGAACCTCAACTCAACTCTCTTTGAGCTAAGAGCCACTGCCTTGCTGGACGACATCTTAACCACACTAGAGTTTGCCATCTTGCTGTACTCTTATCTTCAGTCTGTTCTCAAGGAGTCTACCACTGTCCACCAACCATGACCTAATGGATTTCATTTGTGTAAGATCATACTAGTACAACATACGTGATTGATTTTCAGAATACATCCCTTGGTCACAAATACTACAATGTCACAGAAGATAATTGGCTTACAGAATATGTCATAGTAGTGACCAGCATCCAGACCATAAGATATTTCATGTTTTCATGCTAACTTAGTATAGCCTTCCATTCCTGAATTTCAGATTGTTGCAGATTTCTCACTGCACATGTGTGCCATTGGCACATCCACCTCTGGCACATTCACCAATGGCACACCCACCATCAGCACATCTGCCATTGGCACATCCACCACCAGTGTTTTAACCACCTGCACATTTTCCACTGGCACCAGCACCACTGGCACTGGCACCAGCACCACTGGCACTGGCACCACCAGCACCACAGCCACCAGCACCAGCTCTTCAGCTCCACCAGCCTCTACAGCTCTGCCAATCTCCTCGGCTCCACCAGCCTCCTCATCTCTGCCAGCTTCCTCAGCTTCTGTCCTTCCTCCCAGAAAGGCCACTTGTCTCATGCTCTCTTAATTCTTTCCAACAGACAACATAAAGGATGCAACACACCTTTCAATGCCCTGTGCCACCTCCACTTGATCACCTCTCCGAGACTCTGTAAAACCGGTGATGCCATGTGGGGCCGTAGAGTCCTTTTGCATTGTGCAGGGCCACAGCTGTTCACTGCATGCACACATTCCTCAGGTCACTAACTGAACTGCCCCCAGCTTCTGGCTATGCACTCCTGGAAATTTTGATGCAAATCCTGGCCACACCAGGTAATGCCTCCATTGCCACCTTCAGTGGCCAGTTTGACCTTCGCAGACACTGTAGAACCCCTTCTTGAGGCCTGATACTACGAATTTTTGTCAAGTCAAACCCATTGGTATCACTCACATCTGAGCCACTTGCCTTCAACCAACGCTTCCTGGTTCCAGAAATCCATTCTTGTGAGCACCCATCCCAGTGGCCTTTCTACTCATCCCGGAACACCTCTCCCCATTGGCTGCAATGTCATTTCTGAGATGTCTCTACCATCTCTACCTTAGAAGGTGAGGAGTGCTGTATCACAGGCTAATGTCTACGACACAGTCACCAACCATACAGACATGTACCACAGTTGCAAAATCTCTGGCTCACTAATGACACTACCTCCGAAGATCGAAAAAAACAATCCAACTTCAACACAATCACACCAGGTTGTTTCCAACCATACCTCCAGCAACTGCTATAGTACCATGTCGTGTCAAGCTTGCTGCCAGAGGCATAAGTGTCATTGCAAACAGCAGAGTCATCATGGCAGTACATTGCCCCCATGAGTTGTGCACCTGGATCACTAAACCAGTATTCTTTCAGCAGGCAGGTATCTAGGTTTCCAGCCAACCACTATGCAACCAGTTCACACTCTAGGCTTATTCTGGTTGTAACTGGCAGCTCATCAGTCAGAGTTCACATTGCTGACCCAACAAGTACTTCACCACAGCACACTAGGATCTCAACTGTCCTGAAGCTACTGTCTTGCTGGAACTCATCTTAACCATCCTCAAGCTCACTGCCTCATTGGCCTCATTTTCGATCCATCTTCAACCAGCCTACCACTTTCCACCAACTGCGGCATAACAGATTCGTTTGTGCAAGGACATTACAGTGTAATGTAAGCGATTGACTTTCAGTGCAAACCAAGTAATGTAGACTGATGTCCCAAGGAAACTGTGTTGGTGTTTTCTGTTCCTTAGACTTAATAAACACATAATTTTTCTTTGCTACCTGGGTACCTAAGTTACAATGTGATCTTTCCCTCAGTCATAAATGCCACAAAACCAACGAGTAGTGCATGGCAGAGGGTACTTCCTGTTGTACATGTATTAGGATTTCTTTCCGTTCCATTCATATATGGAGAACAGGAAGCTTAAATGCTTATGTTCATTCTGTAATTACCCTAATTTTGTCTTTGCAATCCCTACAAAAGTGACATTCTTAGCATCTTCCTAGATTCCTCACTTAATGCTGGTTCTTGAAATTTTTTAAGTAGGCTTTCACAGTTAGTTGATGTCTATCTTCGAGCATCCACTAGTTTAGATGTTTCACCATTTCTGTGAGACTGCCTTGTCAATTGAACAAATATGTGACAATTCATGTTGTCCTTCTTTCTATACATTCAGTATCCCCTGTCAGTGATATACATGGTGTATCAGAAGGTAAGGTCAATACTTGGTGAGATGACAGAGGGCCTTATTTGCAACAAGAAACATTTATACAATTTTTATATATTCCTCACTATTTTGGAATTACATATGTAACTCCAAAATGGGGAGTTTCTCTTTCCCATGAATACCAATCCCAGTTAACAAATTTTTTATTTTATTCATCTGATCCCTTTAATAATTGCATTAATACATATCATTGTCCTTGGTTTGTCTTAGTCACACTGGAGAAGATGCTCAAAATGCATGACTACGAGCTTCAGCACAGTATCTCATCTCTCACTGCAAGTTACCATATCCCTGCTGATGCATCACCATTTATGCCATGTGAATTTGTAATGAGCTCTTCTTTGAGGAAATCCCGGAGAAAGAAGTCCAATGGTATCAGATCCGGGGATCATTCTAGCAAGGATAGCAAGGACCCTTTCAATGAATTTAGCTGTAAAATGATCATCCAACAATTATTGTACACATAGTCAGAAATGTGTTGTCTTGTCTGAAGGACATATCATCCAGCATTGTTATAAGCACACCTTCTAAGAAACACAGGTAATCAGCACCCTCCCCCCTCCTCCTGCCCATTCTGTCCTACTGCATGAATGAGCTGACAAGTGTACTGCCAAAGATACCTGCCAGTACGTTAACTCCGAATCTCATATGGAATGAGTTACACGAGGATTCTTGTTAGCACACAGTGGTTAGCACACCGGACTCGCATTCGGGAGGACGATGGTTCAATCCCGCATCCAGCCATCCTGATTTAGGTTTTCTGTGATTTCCCTAAATCGCTCGAGGCAAATGATGGGATGGTTCCTTTGAAAGGGCACAGCCGACTTCCTTCCCTAATCCAATGAGAACGATCACCTCGCCGTTTTGTCTCTTCCCCCAAACAACCCAACCCAATCTTGTCAGCATAGTTCGTGTCTGTTCATAACACCATCTCTTGTGAACCCTGATTCATCAGTCCATCAGCATTGGTTCACAAAATCTGGTTGGTCATTGATCATCTGAACTACCACTGACAGTATGTGGGACAATGTCCATGGTCTTGTAGTTTTAATTCTTGTACTGAGTTCAGACATTACAGATGAAGACCTTGTCAATAAAATATTCACCAAACAAGTGAGTGAAGGAGTCCAACACATTACCCAAGATGTCTTGTCTTGCATTGATAGTTGGCCCAGCATTCCTCATTAGTAAACATTGGGATGTTCATACACAGATATCACCTTGGCAGCTGATCGCTTCAGCCATCATGTCCTGGAGCCCACAAGGCTAAACAAAAGAAACACAATACCAGTAACACTGAATATTGTACTTACTTACACAATCATACACAAATGGCAGCTAATGAAATTCACACAATGGCTGGCAACATGTGACATTCAATACAAGTATGGTGTGCAAACACTTCTCTTGTTGGACTACAGAGACAAATAAAGAAAGATTGTATTCACATTTTATCTTGCAAATGAAGTTGCCTATAATCTCCCCAAGGACTGACCTTATCTTTGGATACACCTTGGGTAGTATGGGTCCCACACATGTGAGCAATACTCTAGGATGGGTCATAGGAATGTTTTGTAACCAATCTCCTTTGAACACTGGCTGTATTTTTCAGCACCATACCAATAAACCAATAAAATCTGTTTTAACCTACAATTGAACCTATGTGATCATTCCGTTTCATATCTCCACAATTTGTTGGGACCAGGTATTTGTATAAATTGATCAATTCCAATTGTGATTCAATAATATATTGTAGATTTTCATTTTTGAAGTGTACTTGGCATTTAAAGTAAGTTGCCAAAGCTGAACAGATTAATCTTTACGAATACTATCTAATACTGCGCTATTGTAAAACCAATAAGAAGAAAGGAGGAATGATGACATAAGCAAAAACTAGAGTTAAGTCCCAGGTGCTTCAGATTAATAAATATTGTGTCGAGTAACTCTTTGAATGATGTGAAACACACAAACTAGTCGCGCTGATGGTTTACAGCCCACAGAAGGAAGCATATTTAGCTTCTTAAAATAGTTAGAATGAGCATTAATAAGGTTATGCAGATGTAGCTGGAGAACAATTTACCTGTAAAATCAGTAGTCAACGGTTTATCTGACCATGATGATCAGATGTTCACAATATGGTTCACGGACCATTTTGGTACATGTTATAGAGGAAAGTATTCCATCATAGAATCACAAACAATTATTAAACAGTGAGTCAATCCCAGTGCTTAGAGAGAGATTAGGTGAAGAATTGTAAGAAATTTACAAATCAAACAGCGTAAATTTAATTCATCCTTTAATAATTCTTACAGCACTTGGGTCTTGTTTTCCTCACAAATCTTTGTTTTTGTTTGACTTTATTACTGCTGCCTTTTTACTATCTCTTTCTTTTAAAAGAGTGAAATACATGCACTACACTAAAAAAAATGGCTCCATGAATATAATAAAAATGTGGAACATTATTAAACAAGAAACAGCAAAGAAATATAGCACTTCAAACTAAATTTAGCCCATAGAAAATACCTCTGGCAGAAATGATGGCACTTTCAAATCCTTGGCCACAAAATTTAATGTTTACTTTCTCATTCTGATGGAAAATATTGCACCAGCTAATAATCAACCAAATACAATGCATTTTATTCACTTGTGCAAATATGTCATGTACCACCAACAGACAGTCGTTTCACAAGTAAAAAGCCTAAGAGCATTACAAAATTCTTTAAGTCATTACAAAGCACTAAATCTGTTGGTTACAATGCTGTTTCTTGCAGGATATTGAAATCATGTATAAACAGGACAGGATTATCCGTTATGAAATGATGATTATGCAGTAGTGTTGTGATGCAGTATTTCCAATTGTATACATCTACACAGCAAAAATGCAAAAAAATCTAGTTACAAATGGTTAACTTTAGGAATACAAATATCTTGGAAAAATGAAAACAACTGCTTTTATGCCCCAGAATTATGGACAGTACATTATTTCATGAATATTTCAGACTGTATAGAAAAGTTCTCAACAAGAAAACAATGGAAAATCCAGGATGGAATGTAACAATACTATGAAATACATTCTCAACAAGGATATTCATAAGTCGAGAAACAGTACAACTGACTGTTTATAGTCAACTCATGAAATAAATCTAAAGCCACTTGGGAAGTTATAAAAGAAGAAATGGGAGGAAAAGTAACTGTCATTTAGTAACATAAATTAAGAATGATGATAGTATTATCTCTGAACCTAAAGAAATATGTGAAGCATTCAGTAACCAATTCATAAACACTGGCAACAAACTTTCTTCCCAAATTGGTGATTCCTGTCCAGATCTAAAATTAGTCTACCAAAAAATGTTTTTGAACCAGTCAAACAATTGAAATCTGGAGTATTATGAAACTGAAAACACTTTCATGTGTTTTTGCCATCATATTGTCTTACACCTTGCAATAAACTGCTCCTTGCTATTGGGGCAGTACCCTAAAACTTTCGAGGCAGTGAAAGTGGTTCCTCTTTCAAATAGGCAGAAGAAGTGATGTTAATTACTAAAGACCTATCTCGATTCTGTCAAGCACATCCAAGGTTTTTGAGAAATCATTAGGCTACATGACTATATTATTACTTTCCTAGAAAGCAAGTGTTTCTTGAACCTTCATCAGCTTGGCTTTCAAACACGGAGATCAGTAAATAATGATCTATATTCATTTCTAAATGAAGTTTATAGCGCTTTCAATGACAGAAAGCAAACAATAGGAGTATTCCTTGTTCTCAAAAAGGCCTTAAGATCTTGTCAACCATGAATTACTGCTGTACAAACTGCTAAAATATGGAATGAGAGGAAAATCATTGATTGGTTTATATCATATGTCTCAGGAGACAAGAAGCTGTAATCACCTCATAAAATGTTGGAAGCATATGGTCAAAGGAGCTAGTCATAAGACAAGACATTATTCAAGGTTCCTCACTTGGACCACTTCTGTTTATTATAATTGTCAATAATTTGTCCCAAAACATTCAAAAAGATCTACCAATAATGTCTACAATGACACCAATATACTGTATTCAAGTCACTGTACTAATGAAGTCCATAATATGATTTCTGATACAAGTGCTAAGGTGGTTAATTGATTAAAGACAAACAAACTGTTACTGAGTAAGATCAACACTGTATATAAATTTTTACCTTTCACATTTTGTTTCATCAAGGATAGATTATTTAGGATTTGAATATGTATCAACAAACCAAGAGGTAACCATTAAATTCCTCAGATTGTAAATAGATGACACTCTGCAGTGGAACATTATACAAAAATAGTTATTAAATACACTTATCAATTTTTGCTATCCATTTAATGTCTGAGTAAAGTCTGTGACACCAAAACACTGAACGTGTATACTTTCCACTTGTACACTCAATACTCACATGTTGCATTACATTTTGGGCAGCTCACACAGAGATTTCATTACGCACATGAGAATACCTAATGTAATGAAACAAATGTCTCTCTCCTCTACTACTAAACATCTATTTCTAGAGCTCAGTGTCCTGCCAGTGCCTTGTATTTATATTGACAAAACAGTACTTTATTCAAGAAAATTTCCTTTTAAAAAAATAATGACACTCACCCTCATCAAACCTGTCATCCCAATGTTGTATCATTAATTACTCAATGGCTTCGTAAAGAATACAGCTGTGTAAGGCACATGGGAGGTCTACACAGCAAGCTACTCAAAAGCATTAAGTAAAATAAAGAAGGAGAAAAAGTAAAAACATTACTTCAGAACTGCATCTGTGCACAAGAAGAATTAATGTATGCCAGTCTAACTTAACCCATTAGACTACTTTCTTATGTACCAAAAATTTATAGCCAATTAGTTCATTCTACAGGTCTTACTGTTATTCTTCTTATTACAAGTCTAAAATACTCAAGTTAAATGTTTTCTTAAATACCATTAGTTTTTAGCTGATTTGTTCCACTCTACAGATGTCACTGTTGTTTTTCCTTATTATGAGTGTAATATAATGCAGTTTTAATTGTGACTTGTCCTGAATCCATAATCTCTTATTATTATTAGTTAATTATTCACTGAAGAACCAAAGAAATTCATACACCCACCAGCATGACATGGCATGTACTTGGCTAATGTCTGAAGTAGTGCTGGAGGGAATTGACACCACAAATACTACAGGGCTGCACATATATCCATAAGAGTACGAGGGGGGTGGACATCTCTTCTCAACAGCATGTTGCAAGGCATCCAAGACATGATCAATAATGTTCATATCTGGAAGTTTGGTAGCCAGCCAACACTCAGAAGAGTGTTTTTGGAGTCACTCTGTAGCAATTCTGGACATATGGGCTGTCACATTGTCCTGCTGGAATTGCCCAAGTTGTCAGAATACACAATGTACATGAATGAATGCAGGTAATCACACAGAAAGCTTATGTATGTGTCACCTATCAAAGTCATATCTAGATGTGTCAGGGGTCCCATATCACTACAACTGCACACACCCCACACCATTACAGAGCCTCCACCAGTTTGAACAGCCCCTGCTGACATGGGTTCATGAGGCTGACTCCATACCCATACACATCCATCCGCTCGATACAATTTGAAATGAGACTCATCCTACCAGGCAAAATGTTTCCAGCCATCAACAGTGCAGTGTTGACAGGCCCAGGCGCAGCGTTACGTTTTGTGTCGTACAATCATCAAGGGTACACAAGCGGGCCTTCACCTCCGAAAGCCCATATCAATGATGTTTTGTTGAATGGTTTACACACTGACACTTTTTGATGGCCCAGCATTGAAATCTGCAGCTATTTGCGAAAGGGATACACTTCTGTCACAATGAACGAATGTCTTCAGTCCTGTTGGTCCTGTTCTTGCATTATCTTTTTCCAGCCGCAGCAATATCGGAGAATTGATGTTTTACCAGATTACTGATATTCATGGTACACTCATGAAATGGTTGTATGGGAAAATCTCCACTTCATTGCTACCTTGGAGACTATAACACCATGTTCAAATTCACTTAAATCTTGATCATCTATCATTGTAGCAGCAGTAACCAATCTAACAACTACACAAGACACTTGTTGTCTTATGTAGGTGTTGCCAGCCACAGTGCAGTGTTCTCCTGTTTACCTATCTCTGTATTTGAATATGTTGTGCCCTGCCCACTCGTCTAGTATAGGGTGTAAACATGTTTCCTCAGACTGCTAGACAACAATTCAAGCAAACCGTATAATGAATTTTTTTACAGTAAGTTAATTGACAATACTGGACTTCTGTGAAGCACAGAAGAGCCACAAGCAATGGGTGACAGACAAAAAAGCAGCCTCTTCAGTATATACAATTCGTAATACAAGTGAAACAAAATAATTCCTAAGTTGCTGCTGTAGCATTCATAAAATGGCTCGTCTTCAACTGGGCCCCAGCCAGGCAGCGCAGCGCAGCACTATGTCCTCTTCAAGTAGATGGCACTACTGTCTCATTGTCTTGGAGAGGTGTCGGTCAGCACACTATTGGCTGACATCGTCTCACAGCCCTCTCTGCTCTAACGTTCTTGCCCATCATGCCGGTGCTTGACTTTATCCCGGGACAGAATATGCATGCCTATACCATTTTCTTTGGAGCTTCAATGCACAAACAGTAACTGTGACTTGTCTCTTCAATCAGTAACAGCACACAACAGGATTCCTGGAATCATTAGAAATCAAATCAAAGTAAACTATCTTTGTAATCAAATAGGTCTGTAATTAAAGATAGTTTATTTATCTTCAGTTTGATAAATGGCTGTTATTACAACATTTTATGCCTCTCAGGAAATATATCCTGAGTTGTTGACCTCAGGATATATTTCCTGAGAGATGTAAAATGTAATAACAGCCATTTATCAAACTGAAGATAAATAAACTATCTTTAATTACAGACCTATTTGATTCCTTCAAGTCTTTTCAGAAGTGTCTGAGCAAGTGCCCCAGCACAGAATATTGACTCATGTAACTGAGAGGAGTTTCTTAACTTGCTCTCTGATTGTGTTTCATAAAGAGCTCTCCACAGAGAAAACAATACAAGATGTCACAAATAAAGTCCTAGCAGAGGTAAACAAGAAAAATTACCCTGTCAGTATATTTTGGCACTTTGCCAAAATCGTTGGGTGTGTGGGTCACAAAAGTCTGTGTTATGCCATAAATGCCAACTCTCTTGCATGGATGGTGTCTTAGCTTCATAACAGAAAGCTAATGGCCATCATTCACAGACTACATCACAGACTTGAAACTAACCTTGGAACAATGAAACGCAGTGTGGGGTTCTACAATGATCATTCTTGTTCTTAATCTACATAAATTATCTTCCAGTGACTTTAAATGATGTCTCAAAAACTATAGTGTTTGGTGATGACACAAGTGTAACTTAGCAGACACAGTTCAAATACTTGCTCAACAGGGCTATGAGTGGTTCACAACTAACAGTTCCCTATCTCAAAAAGACTCACATTATGTGATTTCAAGCAATAAAAAATAACTCGTTACTAGCAAAACTAAAAATCATGTGTAAAATTCCTTGGGGGTCTAGCTAGATTACAAGTGAAAATGGAGTCAGCTTATAGATCAATCAATATGAAATTCAGTCCAGAATGTTTTGCCCTTAGAAGCATCTCTCATTCAAAATTGTTCAAATGGCTCTGAGTACTATGGGACTCAACTGCTGAGGTCATTAGTCCCCTAGAACTTTGAACTAGTTAAACCTAACTAACCTAAGGACATCACAAACATCCATGCCCGAGGCAGGATTCGAACCTGCGACCGTAGCGGTCTTGCGGTTCCAGACTGCAGCGCCTTTAACCGCACGGCCACTTCGGCCGGCCATCTCTCATTGTACTGAACTAATGACAAGGGTACATACTTATTTTCACTAGCCTTATCGAATTATCTTATGGGCCATAACCCAAAGTAATGTCCCACCTCCATGGCTGAGGTCGTTAATGCATGCTTGTGAGGTGGTGCTCGATCTGGGGGTAAAATGGTTCGAATCCTAGTGGTAGAAAAGATTTTTACTGTCAGTATTTGGCTGCCAGTGGAAGGGGAAGCAGTGGTGTAAAGTTCCTGATCACCAGACTTTGCACCAATGCCCCAGTTTAAATACCAAATCTCTCCATAGCATCACATGAAGTGAGAGATTGTGACACTTTTGATGGTGATCTGTGTGTTGGATGGAGACATTAAGCTTGGCAGCTCCCTTGGTGCTATTTGCAAGGAGTAGTCTGTGTGCCAGCACTGGATTTGATCCTCTCCCTTTTCATCATCATCATAATGATTACACAACACAAACATTACACGACATTCCACACACACACACAAAAAAAAAAATACATACAGGTAGTATTACAAATACTGCAACTAAAGTAAATAAAAATTTTGTTCAGCAGAAGCAAACAGTATTGTGTAATGTAGGTAACAATACACATTGCAGAAGTCTTTTTTACGGATGATATAATTCTTACTTGCACTTGCCAATACATTCATTCCTTAATGATTTTTGTTTCACCTGAACAGTTATTTGCGTAATTACAATACAAGACACAAAAATTATCTGCATGTAGACTTTACCTCCATGTCTATGGTTTGCAGTGGAGTTATGTACTCTGATGCAAAGGTATTCAAGATGCTTTCAATCAAAATACAGTAATAAATGGGGAATTCCAACCAGTTCAAAATAAAATTAAGAAAACAGCACATTAACTACTCTACCTACAAATTATTTTAATATCCGGACTCAAGAATTGAAAAGTTCTGTAAGGTACATGACAAGCATCAGGGTTTGTTGTAAAGCTGCATGACAAGTAGCAATGTTCTGTAAACAGAACAAAGTACACTATGTGATCAAAAGTATCCGGACACCTGGCTGAAAATGACATAAGTTTGTGGCATCTTCCATCAGCACTGATGGAATTCAGTATGGTGTTGGCCCACCCTTAGCCTTTATGACAGCTTCCACTCTCACAGGCATATGTTCAGTCATGTGCTGGAAGGTTTCTTGGGGAATGGCAGCCATTCTTCACGGAGTGCTGTACTGAGGAGAGGTATTGATGTTGGTCGGTGAGGCCTGGCATGAAGTTGGCGTTCCAAAACATCCCAAATGTGTTCTATAGGTTTCAGGTCAGGACTCTGTGCAGGCCAGTCCATTACAGGGATGTTATTGTCGTGTAACCACTCCGCCACAGGCAGTGCATTTGCTCGATCATGTTGAAAGATGTAATTGCCATCCCAGAATTGCTCTTCAACAGTGGGAAGCAAGGAGCTTAAACCATCAATGTAGGCCTGTGCTGTGATAGTGCCATGCAAAACACAACCACAATGTAACACCACCGCCTATGAATTTTACTGTTGGCACTACACACGCTGGCAGATGATGTTCACTGTGCAGTCGCCATACCCACACCCTGCCATCAGATCGCCACACAGAGTACTGTGATTCATCACTCCACACAACACGTTTCCACTGTTCAATCATCCAACGTTTACACTCTTTACACCAAGCGAGAAGTCATTTGGCATTTACCAGCATGATGTTGTGGCTTATGCTCGACCACGAAATCCAAGTTTTCTCACCTCCCACCAAACTGTCGTATTACTTGCAGTGGATCCTGATGCAGTTTGGAATTCCTGTGTGATGGTCTGGATAAATGTCTGCCTAGTACAAATTATGACCCTCTTCAACTATTGGTGGTCTCTGTCAGTCAACAGACGAGGTCGGCCTGTATGCTTTTGTGGTGTATGTGTCCCTTCACATTTCCACTTCACTATCACATCGCAAACAGTGGACCTAGGGATGTTTAGGAGTGTGGAAATCTCGCATACAGATGTATGACACAAGTGACACCCAATCACCTGACAGCGTTCGAAGTTCGTGAATTCCACAGAGTGCCCCATTCTGCTCTCTCACGATGTCTATTGACTACTGAGGTCACTGATATGGAGTACCTGGCAGTAGGTGGCAGCACAATGCACCTAATACGAAAAACGTATGTTTTGGGGGTGTCCGGATACTTTTGATCACATAGTGTATTTAAAGTTAGTTAACCAGTTAGTTTCATTTTCCATGGATCATTTGCCTGATAAATTGTAAAGATGTGGAGTGAGCCATTTGCACTCACATCACAAATTAATTTGTAAATGTGATTACGTGATGAATATTTAGAAGTTTTTATTGTATTATTATTAAATATAGAGATGTGAGGTAGTAATTACTACCCACCTCCTTTTACACATTACAATAACAGAATTCCATCTACTGAATAGAAGGATTTGTCGTTGAGAAACTTTTCCAGTTTTTTCAGATTTAACTTCACTGTTTGCCAGACATTTTATATCACTGAGTATGTGATAAAGACCTTTGGTGGTTGCACTGTGTACTCCTTTTTGTACTAAAAACAACCTTAATGTGGAGTAATGAATTTCATTTTTTCTTCTGGTATTGTAATTATGTACGTGATTGTTTTTTTTGGATTACAGTGGATTATGAACAACAAACTTCATGAGAGAATAAATATACTATGAAGCAATAGTCAGAATGTCTTAATCCTCAGACGGATGTCTACACAATGATCATGGATGAGTATCACATATGATTCTTAGAGCATGATTTGGAGCAATGGAGACTTGCTTTCTTAAGGATGATTTACCACAGAACATCTTTTCATGCAACATCATTGAATGTAAATATGCAAAATATGTCACCTTACTGACATGCTACTAATATGTCTCTCTCTGAGAGAAGTATCCACCCTATTTATTATTTCCTCATCAAGGGTTACACTTACCATTGATATAGTACCCCTAGGTGTGCAGAACTAAATATGTTGTGTCTTTCTAAAACTAAGAGTGAGGCAAGTCACAGAAAACCAGTCAATGGTACTTTGAAGAACCCTGTTTACCATTACTTCCATAGCTGTATGTATGCTTGGATTTATTACAATACTGGTGTTACCTGAAAAAATAACTTATTATGATTGTTGTATATTAGACAGAAAATCAATTACAGTTATGAGGGGCAATAGTGGACATAAGACTGAGCCTTGGGGAACTTCATATGTGATTTCACCCCAGTCAGAATAATGTTCCCAGGCTACAGTGGTTGAATTACTATGTACACCTTTCTGAATCCTTTTGGCCATATGTGACATTATCCATCAGTCCATTATAACTTCAGTTTCTCAAGGAGAACATTGTGATTCATACAGTCAAATGCCTTACACAGGCTGCCGAAAATACCAACTGGTGGTATTTTGTTATTAAATGCTTATAAAAATTGGTGAGTGTACATGTAAATGACATTCCCAGTAGAGCAACTCTTTTTCAATCCAAGCTGTGATTTGGTGAGGATATTATTGTTGCTCTAGAATATATCACCTTCTCAAACATTTTGGAAAATGATGTCCACAGTGAAATGGGTCAGTAGTTATTCAAATCTCTCCTATCACCTTTCTTAAAGAGCAATTTAACAACAGCATACTTCAGCCTGTCTACAAAAATGCATAGATTTAGTGACACATTACATATTTGAGATAAGATATAGCTTGTTATATGGGAGCAAAACTTTAGTACTCTATTAGAAATAACATCAAATCCAGATGAGCTTTTATTCTTGAGAGAATATATAATTTTTTTTACTTCAGAAGGAGTAGGTAATACAGTCATTTGACTGAATTTTATGAGGTTTTTCAACATACTGCTTTGATTTTTCTCTTGATGTGTTTGTCCCTATATTTTCTACTGTAATTAAGAAATGATTATTAAATATATTTGCTACTTATGATTAATTATTTATAACCCTTCCATTCAGTACAGCAGCAATGTTACCTTGCTCTGTGGCTGAGTGTCCTGTCTCTCAATTCAATACACTCCATGCAGTCGTAAGTCTGTTGTCAGAATTACTGATTTATTACATAATGTGGATGTTACTTGATTTTTAATAAATTTTCTTAGTAATTTTGAGTAGATTTGTAACCTGCAGCTACTGCAGGATCTCTAGCTGTTCTTGCCAACATGTACATTTCCCTTTTCCTTTCACAGGACACTTTAATCCCTCTAGTGATCTATTGTTTTTTACATGGCTGTTTAATATCCTTTCTGATTAGCTTATGTGGACGGTTACTTTCAAATAATGATATGATTTTATCATAAAATCAACTTTTTTAAATATCAGTAGAATCAACTAAATATTAAAAAAAGGAAAATCCAGGATGGAATGTAACAATATTAGAGAAGGAAAGCTGCTACTCACCATATAGCAGAGATGCTGAGTCGCAGATAGGCACAACAAAAAGATTCTCATAATTATAGCTTTTGGCCGTTAAGGCTTTTGCCAACATTACACACACACACACACACACACACACACACACACACACATACACACACACACACACTCACGCAAATGCAACTCGCGTACATGACTGCAGGAAAATGAAAACACACTGCAGCCAAGCGATACAGCAAATGTGTTCAACAGGTACTTCAGTGGAATGGCTGAAAATGAATAGCTGAAAATTTAACAAAAACTAATTTTGTCGGAAATCAGCAGCCAATGGAAAAGGCAGTTACAGATCAAAAAAAACTGCAAGAACTGTTGGTATACCCAGGAGAATCTTACAGCCATCCCTCCAAAATATAATGGAACCCCCACTCATATATGTAACTGCTCATTAGAGACAGGTATTTTTCCCGATCAGCTAAAAACATGCACAGTTATTCCTATATTCAAAGCTGGTGATAAAATGATAAACTATCTCCCCATTACAATAACATCCTGTTTTTCAAAAGTATTGAAAAAATAATGTATAGTAAGTAAACACAGTTTATCAACAAAATAGGGTATTAGCCTCTAAATATGGTCCCCAAAGTAAGAAATCAATTGAGATGGCAATCTATGAACACATAACCACTGTTTAGAATCCATTGATGAAAAACGGCAAACAACAGATACATTTTTAGACTTGACTAAACTTTTGAAATGGCTCATCAACAGCCCTTCTAAACAAGCATGGTTACATTAAAATTCGGGGATTCATGAATGAATGGATTCGTTCATTTCTCATTATCCATAAGCAAAAAGAGTGCATTAGACATTTAGATGAAAAAGCACAAATAGTGTCACAATACCTGTCAAAAACTGCCCAGTCACCTATAGGGTACCTAGGGATCAACAATGTGTCCATTCCTTTTCCTGATACATATCAATGATCTGGATGTGCATGTTGAATCACACAAAATAATTCTGTTTGTTAATGATACAACAATGTTAGTAAACACAGCAAAAAATGAAGATATCTAACTCCATCATAAATCAACTATATAAATGGTCAGCAAATGAATCGGGTTATAGTACCCAATAGGAAAACAGAAGCAAAACAATTTGTTACATAATTCAGCTGTCACCATCAATGAACAACCCATTATGAACAAAGAGATAGCTAAATTTCTTGACATTCGAGCTGAAAATGACCTAAACTGGGGCAAACATATTGAACACAAGAGTACAAAGCTGAGAATAGACAACTATTTTTTAAGGTCTCTAAAAGTATGCATAAATGCACAGGCACTAAATGTCTGTCTATTATGCACTCTTTAATGCACGTTTAGAATGTGGACTCATATTCTGGAGAAATTCACCAGCAGCTCTTGGGACCTCCAAACCAAAAAAGAGAGCCATTAGGATTATTACAGGAAGCAGAGCTAGACAGTCATGTGAATCAAATTAAGTAGTTTTCAATGATGTCTCATGCTGTTTCTGGCAAAATAATGGTTTAATACACTGTGTTCTATAGAGTTATTGAAGTCATTTATTACATTTAGTACGGTAGTCTTCAGCTGGTGTTTCTTATTGTTTGTAGTGAAATATTTCAGTAAAACTGTATTATTTTCGTTGAATGTCCCTACAATTGCTTGAATTTTTGGTTTTAGATAAGAAATTGCATGACGTTTTTATGGTATTGGTGTTAGTTGTAGTTCAGTAGTCATTTTAGCTAGATGCTCTCCTGGAAATGCAGAATTTGTAGCAGAAGTAAGTTGATAGAAGAGCAGGAGCATAGTAATATCTATGCCCTTCAGGTGCAATTACAAAACACAAAGGAGGAACTAGATAGGTTGAGGGCAGTGAAGGGTGCTGGGGAATGGGAACTGGCAGTTGGTAAGAAGGCAGCTAGAAGGAGGAGATATTCAGACAGTTGTACTTCGTGTATAACCAATAGATTTCACCAACTGTCGGAGTTTAGTGGAAAGGAGCCTTTTGTACCTGTAGGTGTATGAAACATGCAGCAGTCCTCAGCAGTTAGGAAGCCTAAGTCAGTTGCAGATTTTAACAGAAAGAAGAGGGTTCTGCTACTAGGTAGTTCGCTTAGCAGAGGTGTAGGCCAGTAGTTGCAGGAAGTGCTAGGGAGTGAGTATCAGGTCACCAGTACTGTGAAGCCTAGTGCAGGTTTGGCTTCGGTCACTGTTAACATTGGGCAGTTATGTAGGAATTTTACAAAAAAGAATCAGGTAGTGATGGGGGGTGGAGTTGGGAATAGTCTTGATAGGAATGGTGAGTATGATGTAGGTGATGACCTGGTAAAGATAGCTACTGAAACTGGTGGCACTAATGTGCACTTTGTTGGTGGAGGGCATGGCTCGTATTTTAGTGGTACCTGTTGAGTTTATCAATAGATCGAGCTTCGCTAGGGGTGGCCCGTACCTCAATAGGTATGGGAAGGGAAGGCTGGCAAAGCTTATAGGTGATGCGATCACTCATAGGAAAACTCCTATAGTTGTTTGTGTTCGAGCTGCAACTTTTTTAGATTGAAGTCAGCTGATAGGTACCCCTGCTTAAAGGGAGTCCCTTAAACAAAGGAATCAGCTTCAAAGGAGGTCAGATATCCAAGTAGTGAAGGAATTAGCATATTTCATCAAAATATAAGAGGTATTAGATATAAAGTTAGTGAACTGCTTATAGATGTTGACTGTGATGTTATTGGTACATCAGAGCACCACTTAAACAATTTGACACTTCAGAGGTTTCCTTTACCAGGATACAGATTAGCTGACTGTTTTTCAAGGATTTCTTTGTGGAATGGGGGCTTGGCGATGCACGTAAAAAACAGTATTCCATATCATGGCATTGCACATAGGCAGTGGAATTTAGTGAAACTAAACTTCTAATTGTTGTTGTTTATAGCTCTCCTAATTCTGGCTTCAGAGCATTTCTGCTCAAGCTAGAGAGTGTTCTTGGTTCACTTTATAGGAAGTACCAAAAAATTAGTTATATAATTATAATTTTGTATGTGATTGTGTAAGAAAAAGGATGTCAGAAAATCTCCTAAATTCATGTGAGCTGATGCAAACTTTGTTTTTTCCAACCAGGATGCACAGGAACAGTAGCACAGCCATAGACAATATTTTTATTCATTCTTCATTATTAGGTTGACATTCTGTTAGATTTTATGCACAAATTTTAACACTAAAAGGTTCTTGTACTCAAACAAATGTTACATACAATTACAAACTATGTGGAAAAGCTAATCTAACAGCGAAAGAGAGTTTTCTCACCTCCTTTAAGGAACAAGAGCGGCAAGACGTTTATAGTGCAGATAACATAGAAAACAAATATAAAGCTTTTCTTAACGCATTTGTCATGTGCTCTTAGAAAGCTGCTTTCCATTGGAACATTCTAAACAGGATACTAGCAATAAAAGGCAGCCTGGGTGGCTTACTAGTGAGATAAGGAGATCATGTAGAACGAAGTGGGAATTATATCAAAATGTTAGCAGTAGTCACAATCGGGCTACAGTGGCCCATTACAAACAGTATTATAAGGTGCTTAAAATGTTATTATGAAGGCAAAGAGTATGTGGTACACAAACAGAATAGCTAATTCACAGGATAAAATTAAAATCATATAGTCAGTCATGAAGGGAGTGTCTGGTCAGCAGCACAAGGTCGTCAATATAAAATCAGTTCATAGTAAAAATATTTCTGTCACTGATAAGTCAGATATATGTACAGTATTTAACAATCACTTTCTGAGCATTGCTGGTGAATTAAATAGAAACTTAGTTTCTCTTGGAAAATAACTATCCGAGACTGATGTCTGAAATACTCCTCTGTGATGCTGACAAGGGGGAGATTGAGTCAGTAATTAAATCCCTGAAGACTAAGGACTCTCATGGATCTGACGGAGTGCCAAGCAGACTATTAATGTACAATACTGCACATGTTTGCCCTGTACTTAGTCATACTTGTAATTTTTACTTTAAGAATGGTCAGTTTCCTGAATGATTAAAGTACTCAGTAGTAAAACCGCTTTATAAAAAGGGAGTAAGAGATAATGTAGACAATTTTAAACCTATTTCTATGCCATCAGTGTTTGCTAAAGTAATTGAAAAGGCTGTGTATGTAAGGATAATTCATCATTTTATTTCACTTAATTTGCTATCAAATGAACAGTTTGATTTTAGAACTGGTTTACCAACTGAAAATGCTATATTCTCTTTTCTCTGTGTGGTACTAGATGGATTAAACAAAAGGTTTCGAATGCTAGGCATCTTTTTTGATTTAACTAAGGCATTTGATTGTGTTGATCACAAAATATTGCTGCACAAGTTGGACCATTATAGAATATAGGGAATAGCACACAATTGGTTCAGCTCTTACTTTAACAACAGACAGCAAAATGTCATTATCCACAGCATTCAGAATAGCTATGTTCTGGGGTCTGAGTGGGGCATGGTCAAATGGGGGGTGCCCCAGCAATCAGTGCTGGGGCCACTCCTGTTCCTTATTTATACAAATGATATGCCATCTAGTATTACCGATCATTCTAAAATACTTCTGTTTGCTGATGACACTAGCTTGGTGGTAAAGGATGTTGTGTGCAATGGTGGCACAGTTTCAAATAGTGCAGTTCATGGCATAAGTTCATGGCCTGTAGAATATAAAGTAATGCTAAATCACAGTAAGACTCAGTTTTTACAGTTTCTAAGACACAATTCAACAAAAGCTGACGTTTTAATTTGACAGAAAGGGCATATGATTGGTGAAACTCAACACTTCATATTTCTAGGTATCAGATAGATAGTAAACTGTTGTGGAAAGCCTATGTTCAGGATCTTGTTCAAAGACTTAATGCTGCCATTCTTACTATTCGAATGCTATCTGAAGTAAGTGATAGTTTGACATGAAAAATGGTCTACTTTGCTTATTGTCATTCGCTAATGATGTATGGTATTATATTTTGGGGTAAGTCTTCCCATTCTCAAAGGATATTTTTGGCTCAGATATTGGTGGTTCAGACAATAAGTGGTGTAAGTTCATGAATCTCTTGTCGAACCCTGTCCATTAGTGTATTCTGATGTTGGCCTCTCGGTATATATATATATATATATATATATATATATATATATATATATATATATATATATATATATATATATATATATATATAAAAACAAAGATGAGGTGACTTACCGAACAAAAGCGCTGGCAGGTCGATAGACACACAAACAAACACAAACATACACACAAAATTCAAGCTTTCGCAACAAACTGTTGCCTCATCAGGAAAGAGGGAAGGAGAGGGGAAGATGAAAGGAAGTGGGTTTTAAGGGAGAGGGTAAGGAGTCATTCCAATCCCGGGAGCGGAAAGACTTACCTTAGGGGGAAAAAAGGACAGGTATACACTCGCACACACGCACATATCCATCCACACATACAGACACAAGCAGACATATTTCAATATGTCTGCTTGTGTCTGTATGTGTGGATGGATATGTGCGTGTGTGCGAGTGTATACCTGTCCTTTTTTCCCCCTAAGGTAAGTCTTTCCGCTCCCGGGATTGGAATGACTCCTTACCCTCTCCCTTAAAACCCACTTCCTTTCGTCTTCCCCTCTCCTTCCCTCTTTCCTGATGAGGCAACAGTTTGTTGCGAAAGCTTGAATTTTGTGTGTATGTTTGTGTTTGTTTGTGTGTCTATCGACCTGCCAGCGCTTTTGTTCGGTAAGTCACCTCATCTTTGTTTTTATATATAATTTTTCCCACGTGGAATGTTTCCTTCCATTATATTGGTATATATATACATACATATATATATCCTTTACTGTCATTTATTGTTAACAATATCTTCTTATTCCGAAGAATTAGCAGCTTTCACACAGTTAATACAAGGCAGAAATCCAGTCTGCATTGGGATCGCATTTCCTTGACTCTTGTGCAGAAAGGTGTGCTGTATACTGCTGCATCCATTCTCAATATGCTACCACAAGAATTCAAAAATCTTAGCAGTATTTCACGTGCTTTGTTGAGAGTTCCTTGAAAAAGTAAGCTTATTCCTTTGTTATATTGCTGATTGCATTTATGTAAACTTACGGCTTGTCTTTTTTTGAGTTCATAAACATTTTATTTCATCTGTTATAACTTTTATGTTGTAATTTCATATACTGACACATTCCATAACCTTGGAGATTTGCCCCTCAATTTGGTCCTATGGAACTAGACGTATAAAATAAAAAAGTTTTAAATTTCAAAAATATACCTGTAGCACTGAAAGTTCTACCACATGTTTATTCTTGACACATTAATGTATATTTAAAAAATGTAATTTGAAATGATAACAGAATGTTTCATAACTGTGACTTACATAATTATAACACTAGATTAAAAGGTAACTTATGCTTACTTCCAGCCAGTACAAGTTTGTATCAGAAAGGTACAAGCTATATGCCTGATGATATAAAACATATACTAAATATTTTCTGTTTTCTGCGCAGCAGGAAAAAAAGACCTCAGTTCAACCAAGGATCCACTAGGTCTGATGGCACCTGGTGTGTACAAGATCGGATGTGAATGTGGGATGCAATATATAGGACAGACACAGTGTTGCATCTCACAGCACCACAATGAACACATCAGGCATGTACGATTGGGTCAGACCAATAAATCTGCTGTGGCAGAACATAGTATTGATGAGAAGCACACCTTCAATTTCGAGGACACAAAGAAAATATGCAGTACAAATGGATTTTGGGACTCAGTAAGCAAAGAGTACATAGAAATACGGTTATACGACAACCTGATCAACCGCGACACTGACTACCATCTCATCACAGCCTGGGAGCCTGCAATCAGGAAAATCAGAGAAGAACGAACGGAGCAGAGACGGATGCTGGGACACGAAGGTGATTACTCAGACGCGTGATTGGCAGGCAGCGGGAAGTGGAGCGCGGTCCAGCAGAGATATCAGCCCACGACCAATGATATTCCGGCACTTCGCTTGAAGATGATGAAGACACATTCCATCGAAACGTTGCTAAGAGACAATGACGCTACTCGGCTGACAACCCGTGAAGACTTCATATAGCAGTTATAATAGTCAATGGGCATGAAAGGGAAGCAGTGACTGGAAAGGGAGTGAGACAGGGTTGTAGTGTATCCCCAATGTTATTCAATCTGTACATGGAGCAAGATGTAAAGGAAACCAAAGAAAAACCTGGAGGAGGAATTAAAGTCCAGCAAGAAGAGACAAAAACTTTGAAATATTTTGATGACATTGTAATTCTGTCAGAGACAGAAAAGGACTTGGAAGAGCTGTTGTATTGAATGGACAATGTCTTGAAAGGAGGATGTAAGATGAACATTAACAAAATCAGAACAAGTGTTGTCGAATTAAATCTGGTGATGCCGAGGGAATTAGATTAGGAAGTGAGACACTAACACTAGTAGATGAGTTCTGCTATTCGGGTAGTAAAATAACTGATGATAGCTGAAGTAGAAAGGATATAAAATGGAGAATGACAATGACAAGAAAAGCATGTCTGAAAAAGATAAATTTGTTAATGTCAAATATAGATTTAAGCATTAGGATGTCTTTTCTGAAAGTACTTGTCTTGAGTGTAGCCTTGAATGGAAGTGAATCATGGGCAACACACAGTTCAGACAAGAAGTGAATATAAGCCTTTGAAATACATAAACTGTAAAAGTCAGCCAACTGGGTGCACGCAACTTTTTTTAAAAAAACACATTAACCAGGTTTTGATAGCTCCAAGACTATCTTCATCAGAATGGTAAAAGTTACATGAACTCACATGACAACTTTTAAATTTTCTACATCTACATCTACATTTATACTCCGCAAGCCACCCAACGGTGTGTGGCGGAGGGCACTTTACGTGCCACTGTCATTACCTCCCTTTCCTGTTCCAATCGCGTATCGTTCGCGGGAAGAACGACTGTCTGAAAGCCTCCGTGCGTGCTCTAATCTCTGTAATTTTACATTCGTGATCTCCTCGGGAAGTATAAGTAGGGGGAAGCAATATATTCGATACCTCACGCAGAAACGCACCCTCTCGAAACCTGGCGAGCAAGCTACACCGCGATGCAGAGCGCCTCTCTTGCAGAGTCTGCTACTTGAGTTTATTAAACATCTCCATAACGCTATCACGGTTACCAAATAACCCTGTGACGAAACATGCCGCTCTTCTTTGGATCTTCTCTATCTCCTCCGTCAAACCAATCTGGTACGGATCCCACACTGATGAGCAATACTCAAGTATAGGTCGAACGAGTGTTTTGTAAGCCACCTCCTTTGTTGATGGACTACATTTTCTAAGCACTCTCCCAATGAATCTCAACCTGGCACCCGCCTTACCAACAATTAATTTTATATGATCATTCCACTTCAAATTGTTCCGCACGCATACTCCCAGATATTTTACAGAAGTAGCTGCTACCAGTGTTTGTTCAGCTATCATATAATCATACAATAAAGGATCCTTCTTTCTATGTATTCACAATACATTACATTTGTCTATGTTAAGGGTCAGTTGCCACTCCCTGCACCAAGTGCCTATCCGCTGCAGATCTTCCTGCATTTCGCTACAATTTTCTAATGCTGCAACTTCTCTGTATACTACAGCATCATCCGCGAAAAGCCGCATGGAACTTCCGACACTATCTACTAGGTCATTTATATATATTGTGAAAAGCAATGGTCCCATAACACTCCCCTGTGGCACGCCAGAGGTTACTTTAACGTCTGTAGACATCTCTCCATTGATAACAACATGCTGTGTTCTGTTTGCTAAAAACTCTTCAATCCAGCCACACAGCTGGTCTGATATTCCGTAGGCTCTTACTTTGTTTATCAGGCGACAGTGCGGAACTGTATCGAATGCCTTCCGGAAGTCAAGAAAAATAGCATCTACCTGGGAGCCTGTATCTAATATTTTCTGGGTTTCATGAACAAATAAAGCAAGTTGGGTCTCACACGATCGCTGTTTCCGGAATCCATGTTGATTCCTACATAGTAGATTCTGGGTTTCCAAAAACGACATGGTACTCGAGCAAAAAACATGTTCTAAAATTCTACAACAGATCGACGTCAGAGATATAGGTCTATAGTTTTGCGCATCTGCTCGACGACCCTTCTTGAAGACTGGGACTATCTGTGCTCTTTTCCAATCATTTGGAACCCTCCGTTCCTCTAGAGACTTGCGGTACACTGATTTAACGTAAGACCAGATCTTCCTAGGATTTTCTGTCAAGTCAGTACATAGAATTTTACTTTCGAATTCACTGAACGCTTCCTTACGTTAACTTTGACATCGTTTAGCTTCTGTTTGTCTGAGAGGTTTCGGCTGCATTTAAACTTGGAGTGGAGCTCTCTTTGCTTTCGCAGTAGTTTCCTAACTCTGTTGTTGTACCACAGTGGGTTTTTCCCGTCCCTCACAGTTTTACTCGGCACGTGCTACCATCAAATGACATGGTTTTGTTCCATGAGTCAAGAATATGAAAAAGACAGACGGTTACCAGAGTAATACACAAGTGGTGGCACGAGTTAGCTGATGTAGCCAGCTAAGCCTAAGTAGATCATCCAATCAATGAGGAGGTACTGAACAGGATTGGGAAGCAAAGAAATTTATGGCATAACTCGACTAAAGGAAGGGATTGGTGGATAGGACACATTCTGAGAGATCCATCGCAGGATCAGCCATTTACTCCTGGACGAAAGTGCAAGTGAGTGTGTGTGTGTGTGCGTGTGTGTGTGTGTGTGTGTGTGTGTGTGTGTGTGTGTGGGTTGGGGGGGGGGGGGGGGCAGAGATGGGGGTTAAACATTGCAGAGGTAGATGAATAGATGAATACAGTAAGCAAGTTCAAACGGACATAGGTTCCCAAGTAGTTTTACTGATGTGAAGAGGTTTGCACAGGATAGAGTAGCACGGAGAGCTGCATTAAACCACTCTTCAGACTGAAGACCACAGTGACAACAACTATTTATTTTTGTACTATAAAAATTTTCAACAAGTTTGATCAGTTCAGAGATACAAGAGAAGCACTTTAAAACAGATGTATTCTTGCACTCTGCTGGAAGTCAAAAATCGCAGAAGTCCACCAAAAGTACATGGAAATTATAAATAGCAATGTTTTAAGCAGTGTCGTGACAAGTGCAAATTTGTGTTGACGAAATGGATCCATTATCATGGTGATCATCAGTATTTGAAAATATCTGGAAAGTACAAATTTATAGCACCAGTATCATTTCTTTTGTGTCTGATCTCGTACATAACATTATCTAGCACAAAGCAAAAACGCACATCTAGTAAACTACTTCTTCACTGTTACTGAGTGGAGCAAGCAAGCTGAAACTCATTATAGTGTTAAGACACAGTGAAAATTCATAAAACAGTTGCTCGTTCTTGCGACATAGCATTTAGTTCTGTAGTCACATGAACAGTCTTTTTTCAAACAATGGAAAATACAGGACGAAATAATGACAATATTAGAAAAGGACAGATTGCTATTCACCATATAGTGGAGATGTTGAGTCGCAGACAGGCACAATAAAAAGACTACTAAACACCTAAGCTTTCGGCCAGAAGCCCTTCTTCTAAAATAGACAACACACACACATTCATGCAAATGCAGCTCACACACACACATACACCTGACCACTGTGTCTCTGGCTGCCAAGTCCAGAGTCTTTTTTTATGTGTGCCTAAAATAACAGTTGTGAGCCTACAAGGTCAACGCAGGGAAGTAAAAGTTACTCATAACACTGAAAGGGTATAAAACAATGAAAATTTTAACATTTTTAGTTGTGCAATGATGGAAAAATGAATTTTTACTTGCAACACTGACAAATGTGGAATTCACTGGAAAGTATAAGAATGGAATTATTAAGTAACTAAAATGAAATTAAATACACACTGCTTTTCATAGAATGCTTAGTGTGAAGTAGGCAATTTAACTGTTGCATTAGAAATACCATTCACTGTTTCACAGCATTGCCCTCCATGTTGAAGATTTTGATGCAAATAATGAAATAAAGATGTCATGGAAGCATCTGCATGTTTGTCCTGAAAATTAATGTACGGGCACTTAGTGTACCAGTGTCAGTGTAATTAAAGCTATCCTACTCCCCTTGTGATTGGTGGCTGAGAGCAATGGCTGTTGACACATGTCCAGATGTCTTTAACATTAACATGATATTGACTATATAATGTAGACGTTTATTTAGTTGTCTTGGACCATACACACTCAAAATTCTAAGACTAAGCTTTTACCGGACACATAATATCTGTAATATCTCTCAATGGAAACCTGTGAACTTTTCTGTGACAGTCTAAAGCTGATTAAATGTACCAGTTCTTCTTTCAATATTCCCTATAGCTTCTGTCATTCTATCTTGATAAGGACTCCACGTAGATTAAACATACCCAAGTATCAAGTAAGGAAAGTTCGGGGTGAATATAAGTAATTTAAGGGTAAAGGAGACCAATCACAGACTAGTAGAGGTGTTGAATCACTGACAGGCACACAAAAAAGAATGAATACTTTGCTAGCTTTCAGAAGAAATCCTTTGGCAAGCTAGAGTGTGTGTCTAGATAGCACACTGTAGATGACAGAGGTGTGTATGTGTATGTATGTGTGTGTGTGTGTGTGTGTGTGTGTGTGTGTGTGTGTGTGGGTGTGTGGGTGGGTGGGTGGGTGGGTGAGTGGGTGGGTGGGTGGGTGGGTGGGTGTGTGTGTGTGTGTGTGTGTGTGTGTGTGTGTGTGTGTGTGTGTGTGGGTGTGTGGGTGGGTATACGCATGCACATGTGTGGCATTTCCTTGGTTAGCTTTCATAGAAAATAGATTTGCAGCAACTGAAGCCTGTTTGCAACACACTCCTACTTGTCATGCAGTTTAAAATGAACACTGCTACTTACTATGCATCTAACAGGGATTCTCCAGTTCTTGAAACTACTTAACCGTATTATATGTAAAATGGTTGACTAATGCGGTAGTTTCTAGCTGATGATGTATGTTTTTAATTTTCTTTTGAACAGTTAATAGTTTCCAATTCCTTGCTGCGTGTTATATGGAAAATAGTTGAATACCTTCAACCAGAACACATACTCCACTCTCAACCATACTCAAGGAAGCAAAGTCTATGTGAAAATTGTTTTTGTCCCTTACACTGTTATCGTAAAAATCATAGTTCAGTTCCAAATCATTTTTATTATGAGTGATGCTGCTGTTGTTGTGGTCTTCAGTCCTGAGACTGGTTTGATGCAGCTCTCCATGCTACTCTATCCTGTGCAAGTTTCTTCATCTCCCAGTACTTACTGCAACGTACGTCCTTCTGAATCTGCTTAGTGTATTCATCTCTTGGTCTCCCTCCATGATTTTTACCTTCCACACTGCCCTCCAAGCCTAAATTTGTGATCCCTTGATGCCTCAGAACATGTCCTACCAACTGGTCCCTTCTTCTTGTCAAGTTGTGCCACAAAATCCTCTTCTCCCCAATTCTACATCTACATCTACATCCATACTCCGCAAGCCACTTGACGGTGTGTGGCGGAGGGTACCCTGAGTACCTCTATCGGTTCTCCCTTCTATTCCAGTCCCGTATTGTTCGTGGAAAGAAGGATTGTCAGTATGCTTCTGTGTGGGCTCTAATCTCTCTGATTTTATCCTCATGGTCTCTTCGCGAGATATACGTAGGAGGGAGCAATATACTGCTTGACTGTTCGGCGAAGGTATGTTCTTGAAACTTTAACAAAAGCCCGTACCGAGCTACTGAGTGTCTCTCCTGCAGAGTCTTCCACTGGAGTTTATCCATCATCTCCGTAACACTTTTGCGATTACTAAATAATCCTGTAACGAAGCACGCTGCTCTCCATTTTCTATTCAATACCTCCTCATTGGTTATGTGATCTACTCATCTAATCTTCAGCATTCTTCTGTAGCACCACATTTCGAAAGTGTCTATTCTCTTCTTGTCCAAACTATTTATCGTCCATGTTTCACTTCCATACATGGCCACACTCCATACAAATATTTTCGGAAACGATTTCCTGACACTTAAATCTATACTCGATGTTAACAAATTTCTCTTCTTCTGAAACGCTTTCCTTGCCATTGCCAGTCTACATTTTATATCCTCTCTACTTCAACCATCATCAGTTATTTTGCTCCCCAAATAACAAAACTCCTTTACTACTTTAAGTGCCTCATTTCCTAATCTAATTCCCTCAGCATCACTCGACTTAATTCAACTACATTCCATTATCCTCGTTTTGCTTTTGTTGATGTTCATCTTATATCCTCCTTTCAAGACACTGTCCATTCTGTTCAACTGCTCTTCCAAGTTCTTTGCTGTCTCTGACAGAATTACAATGTCATCGGTGAACCTCAAAGTTTTTGTTTCTTCTCCACGGATTTTAATACCTACTCCAAATTTTTCTTTTGTTTCCTTTACTGCTTGCTCAATATACAGATTGAATAACATGGGGGAGAGACTACAACTCAGTCTCACTCCCTTCCCAATTGCTGCTTCCCTTTCAGCCCCTCGACTCTTATAACTGCCATCTGGTTTCTGTACAAACTGTAAATAGCCTTTCGCTCCCTGTATTTTACCCCTGCCACCTTTAGAATTTGGAAGAGAGTATTCCAGTCAACATTGTCAAAAGCTTTCTCTAAGTCTACAAATGCTGGGAACCTAGGTTTGCCTTTCCTTAATCTATTTTCTAAGACAAGTCATAGGGTCAGTATTGCCTCATGTGTTCCAACATTTCTACGGAATCCAAACTGATCTTCCCCGAGGTCAGCTTCTACCAGTTTTTCCATTCGTCTGTAAAGAATTCGCGTTAGTATTTTGCAGCTGTGACTTATTAAACTGATAGTTCGGTAATTTCCACATCTGTCAACACCTGCTTTCTTTGGTATTGGAATTTTTTATTCTTCATGAAGTCTGATGGCATTACGCCTGTCTCATACATCTTGCTCATCCGATGGTAGAGTTTTGTCAGGACTGGCTCTCCCAAGGCCGTCAGTAGTTCTAATGGAATGTTGTCTACTCCCGGGGCCTTGTTTCGCCTCAGGTCTTTCAGTGCTCTGTCAAACTCTTCACGCAGTATCATATCTCCCGTTTCATCCTCATCTACATCCTCTTCCATTTCCATAATATTGTCCTCAAGTACATCGCCCTTGTATAGACCCTCTATATACTCCTTCCACCTTTCTGCTTTCCCTACTTTGCTTAGAACTGGGTTTCCATCTGAGCTCTTGATATTCATACAAGTGGCCCTCTTTTCTCCAAAGGTCTCTTTAATTTTCCTGTACACAGTATCTATCTTACCCCTAGTGAGATAAGACTCTATATCCTTGCATTTGTCCTCTAGCCATCCCTGCTTAGCCATTTTGCACTTCCTGTTGATCTCATTTTTGAGACGTTTGTATTCCTTTTTGCCTGCTTCATTTACTGCATTTTTATATTTTCTCTTTTCATCAATTAAATTCAGTATTTCTTCTGTTACCCAAGGATTTCTACTAGCCCTCGTCCTTTTACCTACTTGATTCTCTGTTGCCTTCACTACTTCATCCCTAAGAGCTACCCATTCTTCTTCTACTGTATTTCTTTCCCCCATTCCTGCCAATTGTTCGCTTATGCTCTCCCTGAAACTCTGTACAATTTCTGGTTTGATCAGTTTATCCAGGTCCCATCTCCTTAAATTCCCACCTTTTTGCAGTTTCTTCAGTTTTAATCTACAGTTCATAACCAATAGATTGTGGTCAGAGTCCACATCTGCCCCTGGAAATGTCTTACAATTTAAAACCTTGTTCCTAAATCTCTGTCTTACCATTATATAATCTATTTGATACCTTCTAGTATCTCCAGGATTCTTCCATGTATACAACCTTCTTTAATGACTCTTGAACCAAATGTTAGCTATGATTAAGTTATGCTCTGTGCAAAATTCTACCAGATGGCTTCCTCTTTCATTTCTCACCCCCAATCCATATTCACCTACTATGTTTCCTTCTCTCCCTTTTTCTAATCTCAAATTCCAGTCACCCATGACTATTAAATTTTCGTCTCCCTTCACTACCTGAATAATTTCTTTTATCTCACCATACATTTCATCAATTTCTTCATCATCTGCAGAGCTAGTTGGCATATAAACTTGTACTACTGTAGTAGGCATGGGCTTTGTGTCTATCTTGGCCACAATAATGCGTTCACTGTGCTGTTTGTAGCAGCTTACCCACACATCTATATTTTTATTCATTATTAAACCTACTCCTGCATTAGCCCTATTTGATTTTGTATTTATAACCCTGTATTCACCTGACCAAAAGTCTTGTTCCTCCTGCCACTGAACTTCACTAATTCCCACTATATCTAACTTTAACTTACCCATTTCCCTTTTTAAATTTTCTAACCTACCTGCCCGATTAAGGTATCTGACATTCCACACTCCGATCCGTAGAACGCCAGTTTTCTTTCTCCTGATAACGACATCCTCTGAGTAGTCCCCGCCCGGAGATCCGAATGGGGTACTATTTTACCTCCGGAACATTTTACCCAAGAGGACGCCATCATCATTTAACCATACAGTAAAGCTGCATGCACTCGGGAGAAATTACGACTGTAGTTTCCCCTTGCTTTCAGCCGTTCGCAGTACCAGCACAGCAAGGCCGTTTTGGTTAGTGTTACAAGGCCAGATCAGTCAATCATCCAGACTGTTGCCCCTGCAACTACTGAGAAGGCTGCTGCCCCTCTTCAGGGACCACACGTTTGTCTGGCCTCTCAACAGATACCCCTCCGTTGTGGTTGCACCTACGGTATGGCCATCTATATCGCTGAGGCACGCAAGCCTCCCCACCAATGGCAAGGTCCATGGTTCATGGGGTTCACTGAGCGATAGCAGTAACTTAAATGTACTAGGAAGTCAGTGTAAGAGTTCCAAAATCCTTAAACAGACATCTGAAAGTTGTATTTTTATTGACTTTATACAATATTCTTGTGGCCTGCTTCTGCTGAATAAATACTTTGTTTATTTCAGTTCACCAGACTTTCATCATTTTGTGCATGGTAATGCAACCAGATAAATATATCTAAACCAGCCACTATTTTACAGATAGCCCCCAGTCATTTTCAATGTGTTTTTTTTATTTTTATTTTTTTCTCCCCCATGAAAAGGTAGGTGGAAGCCATGATATAGCTGTTGATCAAATGACATTAAAATTATACAGATATATTTTTGCAGTTAAAATGTTTAAAATAATAAGATTAAAATACGATTAAAATAATCTCTTTTCATGATTTGACCTAAAAACACACACAGTAATGGCATGTCTCTTGTTAATTTGATGATGATACTGCTGCTTCTGGCAAGTCTTTCCATGCTAGCTCCTAGTAAATTCTACGAAGGTAGAAAGTTAAGATGGGATGATTTTTCTTTATACAAAATTCAATGGTTATTGAGAACAAAGACTATGCACTGCTGGTAAAGGTGTTTTTATCAGAATGGCATCAATAGCAACACTGCATTGTGGGACTATCGCTGACAGAAACAGCTGCGAAAGGGCCTAACATCAATAAGCATGATAAAGAATATGATCAAGAAATTTGAAGAAACAGGAGAATTAGATGGTACAGCCCATTCCCATGACAGTTGTTGGTGAAGTTGATGTAGGTGTAGTTAACCGTGTAGCATATGCCTCAAATTCTGTGGCCAGTGCTCAAACTGTCATAGGAACTTTCTCTCCCCTGGTCAACAGTTCAAAATATTTTGTGGCACATTTTGCACTGGTATTCCTACAAGATTCAGAATGTGCACCAGATGAAGACCCAATATAGGCCACAATGACTTTGCCCATCACTTTTGGGACACTTGGAAATAGATGGCACATTCATTAGAAAATTCTCTCGAATTTCTAGCAATCATTGTGTGTGACTCCACTAAACTGCAGATTTGACTTTGCCAACCAAGACAAAATATACTTCAGCTTTAGCAATTAATATATAGCTTGGGTTTTCTTAGTAGTGACTTCGTTCATGGGAAATACCCAAGGCTCAGTGAAGCTACATCTTCCAGGAGAGCCTCCTCACTCCAGAAGGTGTTGCTCAAACCAGTGCCAAACTCCAACTACTACTGAGCCCGTTGTGCCGTGCAGAGCTCGCGTGCATTTTCCCGCGCTCGCCTGCCATCCACCTTTTACCGCTCCCTAACAGACCGGGTATTCACCCGAGGTTTTGCATTCTACATATCCTAACACATTGCCTATGTATGGACCAGACACACAGTTACAATTTTAAACATCTTACAACAGTTTCAAGATTTGTTACATTTCAATTCTATTACAATATTGCTTGACATTTGACATAAACATTAATATTCACACTGAAACTTATTTACAGTTTTCTTAACATAATGACATGAAACAAAAAAAGAAATGAAATCACAACATCAATTACACAAGTTTATCGAAAAATCAGAAGAAAAAATTACTTATATGTACAATAGTACAGCGTCGTTGTTGTTACAACATCACATCTCATGTTCAATTTTTTCAGATTTTCTCAGGCATATATTAAACAGTTATATATGTACATGCTTGGCACTGTCATTAAGCCAAGAGATTTAAAATAATTTCTGCAGGACTCCCTGGGTGCTAACCCTTCCATGCACCTGATTGCTTTCTTCTGCCATCTGAAAATACATTCAGCCCCTGGGGAGTTGCCCCAAAGCAATATTCCATATTGCAGTTAGGAATGAAAAAAACCATAGTATGAGTGGAGTAGCAATTGCTTGCTCACTCTGTTTCTTAATTTATACAATAAGAAAAGTACTCGTGCTAGTTTACTACATAGATGATTGGTGTGTTTTTCCCATGAGAGCTTTTGGTCTATGATTAGTCCAAGTAATTTCACTGTTTTGTTTTCATTTTTAGTTACTTTGAGATCAAATATTATTTCTTCTGTTTTTGTTTGATTTATGCACAATTGGTTAGCCTGACACCAGTAATTAGCCATTTGCATCATTTCTCTATTTTTGTCCAGTACACTCTGTAAGTTCTCTCCTGTACTTATTAATGTCGTATCGTCAGTATATAGTATGTTCTTACACGGTATGTAATTCGAGAAGTCATTGACATAGACAATGAACAGAAAAGGTCCAAGAACAGAGCTTTGGGGTATTCCTCTTTCTATAGGGAGTATTTCTGACCTCTGCTTATTTGCATATACAAGTTGTAACCTATTGCTTAGATAAGATTTGAATAGACGGAGTGTATCATCTTCAATGCCATAGTATTTTAACTTTTTGATGAGTATGTCATGTGACACCGAGTCAAATGCTTTACTTAGGTCAATAAGTGTTCCAGATATTGATACCCTTTTTTCATGCCCTTCATAAACATTGCTCACCAAAGCTTCTACTGCTTTTACAGTTGATAGGTGTGACCTGAAGCCAAATTGTTGTTCATTTAAAATTTTGTTGGTTTCAAAATACCTGTATATCTGCTTATGCACACAATTTTCTACTAACTTGGATACGATTGGTACTATTGAAATTGGTCTGTCATTATTTGGGAGGTTTCTTTCACCTTTTTTATACACAGGCAATGTAACTGTGAGCTTAAGACAGTCGGGGAATATTCCTTCATCAAGTACTCTGTTTGATAGTGAGAGAAGTGGCATTTTAATTTCTTTTGCTATAAATTTTTGATGAAATTACTGAGTCCATAATAGTCTTCTGTTTTGGAATTACTTAATTTGTTTATTGACTTATGAATATCATTTAATGTGATTCGGGTCCAAGTGAACTTCTCACTTCTTGTCTATTTTGCACAAGTGAGCAATGCTTCTGCTTCAGAGGCAGAATTGATGGGTGGGGTGGTGGCGCTATTTACAAAATATTCATTGAGAATGTTGCAGTCAATAGGGATGCTCCTTTCTTTATTGGTAATATTAATTTCCCTTTTAATGACAGTCCAGGCAGCTTTACATTTATTTTTAGAATTTAAAATATATTCATCATTCACAAAGCACTTAGGATTTTTTTTCTAATCTGTAAAGGTTTCTCATTTTAGCGTAATTTTCCTTGTCCCTATCACTGTTATGAGATCTGTCTTTCATAATCATCAGTAGTATTCTGAGTTTGTTAAGTTGTGGGGTGTACCACTTGTCAGTATTTTGTTGCTTATGAGTAATATTACTCTGATACCTTTTGGTTACCAAGGGGCATGTCATTTCTATTATATGTTTGATCTCTATCAGGAAAATGGAAAAACATTTATTAATTGTTTTCTTGTTATCCATTATATGAGTCCAATCCATTTCTTTTAACTGGTTTATCATTTTGTTTACATTGGCTTCACCTAGAATTCTATATGTAACTTCTCTCTCTGTAGAACTGAAGGCTGACTTTTCTATTTGAAGCCATAGCCCTGCGTGATCTGATATTCCTAATTCTATTACATCACATTGTATGGAGTCTCTTTGTACATTGCTAATTATGTTATCAAGGCATGCGTTCAGTCTAGTGGGTTTTTCATTGAGACAGTAATAGTTTAATGATTTCAGAGTGTTAATCATATGAATTACATTTTTTCTCTTTGCCCTTATATCTATGTTAATTTCACCTACAATTACAATTCTATGCTCTTTCTATTTTGACAACAGCAATATTAAAGTATTAATTTTTTCTATAAATACTATCTCATCAGAGCCTGGGATTCGATAGACTGAGACAATTACAGTTTTCTGTTCGTGCATTACCACACCAGCTACTTCTATCGTAGCTTCAAGGCATATTCTACTAAGGTCTATAACTGAGTAATGCAATTCAAGGTTACTTTTGACATATATTGAGACCCCACCATGCGTAATACTTTTTCTGCAGTAGCTTGTAACCTACGAATATCCAAGAGAAACACACGAGTCTATTTCACTGTCTTTCATCCAGTGTTCATTGATGCATAGAACACTGCAGTTGATTTTATCGAGCCAGCATTGTAATTCATTGATTTTATACCTAAGAGATTATACAATTATATGAAGGAGGAGGAAACTGTCACTGCTACATAATGGTATTCTACTTTCACAGAACCTTCTGTATTCATTTATTTTCGCTACATGATCTAGGATTGCACAATTATCTGAATTAATTAGACTGCTGCAGTTTCCACTTAATGTGGTTTCTAACTTTCCTTCGTCTGTAATGTCGTTTTCTCTAAAAAAGGAGGTGTACAGTCATGCTCTGTGGGACTGTCTTTTAAGACAAGGCTGCTGGGTGCTCGTATTTCATTTACAACTTTGTTTATCTCCTGACATAAAAATGTTTTCCCATGGTAATTTAGATTCTCACCATGTTCTGCGTGCAAATTTCTTTCAAGTCTGTTAATATCAACTACATTGCATTTAGCATAAATGGAACATAGTTGTTTGATTTTAATATTTGTTTTACGAATTTCTTTGTTAACACATGAATTACAGAACCGTGCCAAAATAATGTCTTCGGTCTTTTTCTGTCACTTCCTCATTCAGTCCTTAATGATCTGCAGAAAGAAATCAATCTCTCATCCTAGTGGACAGGTTCCAGTGCTGATTCCCAACTCATAAACATGACAGCACTATATGTGCTGATGATCCAACCAAATTACCATAAGAATGCCCCCTCCCCTTGATGCACAACAGAGTAAATTCACAACTCATAAACATGACAGCAGTATATGTGCCAGTGATCCAACCCAATTACCATACATAAGAATGCCCCCTCCCCTAGATGCACAACAGAGTAAGAACAGCAATTTACCATTTGTCCGTGGAAAAAGAAAATGCATGACGGCTTGCTGATTCTGTTTTCACTTTTATATGACAAAGCTATTGAAGTACACTTGGAATAACTTGCTGTATTGTAGGTGTTTACTTTTATATTTAACCCCAAACACATCAGTTGAAATGAAGGGAAAAATGGGAAATTTCAAGGTAAAAAAAAAAGTGTTCTACAGGATTGAAACATTGTCAAAATTTATGAGTGGCACACAGCTCCACATGCAGTCACAGAACTCCCTATTCTGAATTCCAGTTGGCACACTAGTCAATAACATGACAAACTGAAGAGATGAGTATTATCTTGTTACAGTCCTAGGTTGCTACAAGTTGATTCTACTAGCAAATTTGAGAATGGTTTTTAAAAGGTTACCCACATTTTTCTAGTCGTATAGTGGCCATGGGCTACACTTTATCTAACCAACCTCAAAAAAATATAGCTTTCAGAACATGATTTATTCAACTTCAATTACTTCAGATGACACAAAAAATAGAGCTTATGAAAGCAATACAATAAATCTATTACCATGGACAGATGGGAGTTTTATAAGCAAACAAAGTATTATAGATATCATCAAAATTGAACAAGCCTTTTTAAAAGTTTATTCCCTGTTTCTCCACTTTGAGCACTGATAATGTTGCATTTTTGTTGATACCCAGCGGGGTTTTCTCAATCATTCTGAATTTTTCCCTATTTTCATTTTCAAGCTAATATATAAGAGTACGAATAAATTATTTTTGAAGACTTTTGTACCTTTATTTCATAAGTCACTGAATTCCCTGGAGCCTGTAATTTCAAACTGTCAAATTAAAAAGTGGCATAAGGTGAACTTCGTGTGTACTATTGAAAGTATTAAGCAGATAACCGTCAATCTTTTGAGATTCAATATGTTTTGTGTACTTCTTGCCAAATTTAGTTATTGAGGCATGACACATTTCCATAACTACTGAATCAGTTATACAAAAAATGATAATTTCTGGACACCTCTAATTGATGCACAATTGAGCATTAGATGTCACAAGATGCAGACTTACCAGTGTAAAATGGGGTGGGGAGTACTTTGTTGCCAACAGAGAAGCAGTAACAGCAGAACGGTTTTGTCAGGAGAGCTCAATGTCTTTGAACGTGAACTAGTCATTTGATGTCACCTGAGTAACAAATCCACCAGCCATATTTCAACGCTTATAAAGATGCCCAAGTCGACTGCTGGTGATGTGATAGTGAAATGGAAATGTGAAGGACAACCACAACTAAACCAAGACCAGACAGAACTCATGTACTGACAGAGGGAACTGTCAAGCAGTGTGTTCTGAAGTGCTACCAGAAATCCTGCTAGTACAATGACTATGCATAGGGAGTTAAAAAGATCTGGTCAAGCAGCTCTTTCTTATAAGCCACACATTTCTGAAGTCAGGGCTAAGCGTTGCTTGGGGTGCTATAAAGAATGACACCACTGGACAGTAGATAACTGGAAGCAAGTGGTTTGGTTTGATTAATTATGCTGTAGTCTGTGGCAATCTGATAGAAGGGTTTGGTCTTAGTGAATGGTTGCAGAATGTTACCTGTGCAGTGCCAACAGTGAAGTACAAAGGAGGTGGAGGTATGGTATTGGGATGTTTTTTGTGGTCATGTGTGGTTCCCTTATTGAGCTTAATTAAATGCTAAATACGGAAGGATACGAGCACTTCTTACAGCATTGTGTTCAGTGCACAGTAGAGGGACAGTTTGGAAATGACTATTTGTATCAGCATGACGTACCATGCCATAAAGCATCATGTGTGAGGAAATGGTTTGTGAACAATAGCATTTCTCTAATGGGCTGACCTGAACCCAACAAAGCCCTTTTCGGTGAGTTATAATGTCAGCTTCACTCCAGACTCCAGTGTACATCATTTCGTCTTCTGTTTCACCTCTTGAGGGAAAATGGGCTCCCATTCCTCCACAGACATGCAGACACCTCGCTGAAAGTGTCCCCAGCAGAGCTCAGGCCAGCACGTAGGTGAAGCATAGATGCACCCCATACTAGAGTCCAGCAATAGCTGTCTGCATACCTTTGATCAGGTAGTGTATTGTACATCTACACGTAGATGGAACTGTATAACATTAAATCTTAGTTGGAAACTATTGACAACCATTTCAACAACTGTTGACTAACGATTAAATGAAGGTATTCATCTGATAGAATGAGTGCTTAGGAAGCCAAGCATGTGGTACCCAGAATGTGTGGTATATCTACAAAACTGATGGCAACCTTCAAAAAATTTTCAAGATGAGGATAATCTACACTGCTTCATTTGGGAGGCCTCTGGTCCTGTGTGGGCTGCTAAATTTCAAAGGTCTTGAGATTTAGAGGCCCTTTCTTTCTGGTTCAGCTGCTCAGTATAAGAATTTCAAAAGTTTCATCAGTTTATGTCTGCATGAAAAGGATTTTGGGATCACTGCCGAATTGAATTTTTTTGGAACAAGCCATGGTAAATCATCTTGTGTTGGCATTTGGGGAACAGCACAAAGACTAACAGCCCGTGCTACTTTGCAGAGGCCCCAAATATTGACTCCAAATGATTCATTCAAATTTTGTGATGATAGTATTCCGGGCATAAAGTTGTTTTATGTACCAAAAGAAAATTTTGAAAACATTCAGCCTGATCAAGAAACAAGGTTTGACATGGGGCATACAGTATCTGGAACATGAGAAAATCATCAGTTTAAGCCAATTAATCATAATCAGCTCAGAGTAAGTGAGTTTCCAATGATGTTACAGCGTGCACAGTTAATACCTCTGAAGCAGATGAAGAAATTCCAGTAATCTCCATTGCAAGTTTACAATCAGGACAGTAAGCTGCATGTATGTATGACAATTTTTGGTGGGTTGGAGAAGTGCATGAAGTGTCATATGAGCAACAAGATGTCCTCATCAGCTTTATGCAACCACATCGTTCTGCTCGTTCCTTCCACTTGCCAACTGCTAAAGGCACCTGCTGGATTCCTGTGTGTCATGATTTTAGAAGCACCTTCAACATCATCATCAGGAAGACAATACAGTTTTCTTCAATCTGTCGTTGACAAAGCTGTAGAACTATTTAACCAAAAATGGAACTGCTTCTTTAGTGTTTTTGTTTTGCAACTTTGCTGTGTTGTGTATTATACTTGTTTTATGGCGTATGTTAAATTAGTGTTTGAAGCTGATTTATATACTGAAATAAAAAAATTAATTATGAGACTTACTGAGAAAAATATTTCACTTTTCAATCTTCTCAGAGTGCTAAAATAATAACTTTTTAAATGTATTCTTACTCATCAATATGCACGACCCAGAAATTAAACAATATAGCTTTGAAAGCTTAAAGCATGCTCTTTCCAGCTGTTGTAAGAAAAAAAGGATTGAACACAACACAGTTGAGATATTGCCCCCTCAAAATACCCTAAAATTTGAATGTAGGAAATTTTGGCCAACTTTGCAGATGAGTATCTTTGCATCTAAGCTTCCAATGTTAATTAAATTTGATCCATGTATAGACATCATAGGTAGGAATAAGCCTTTGAAGTTTTGGTGTATTTGGTTCATAGGAAAAGTAGCAGTGATCGGTCAAACTTTGGCTCTCAGAATAGCATGCCAAATTTTTTAGCCACTTTGGAGGCTTGTATCTGTATTTAGGTGTGGCTGAATCCCAAACTTTTGCCATGGTGTGACTTAGCATAAAAAGTTGTCTATGTATATTAAAGCAAATGACTAAATGTTTGCTAGAACTTGTAAAAAAGGCTAACAAACATGGCACATTTGCACCTTCGTATGTGATGCAAAGATGAGTGGCCCTTCTTTAAAAGCCCCTAAAAATTCAACCACTGAAGATACTGGGCTGAAATTTGGTTTATAACCATCAAAGACCATATAAAACCTTCACATCAAATTTCGTTAGATTTGGAGATAGTCGAGTCGGGACCCCTGGACCCTTGACGTGGAATGACCCACAGTTATTCCACAGGAAACACAGTGGCTATAGCACTGGAGACTCTGGTAGAAATTTATGATGAGTTTGATAAGGAGCGAATGCTGCAGAAAATAAAAAGGTATCATAGGCATCTACATGCAACTGATACAAGTATGAACATTGCTGCTAGATAGACAGCACAACAAAGCCTTCAGTTTATAATTAAATGGAAATTCAATGACTCATTACCCTGTACATCACTTACAATCCAATATTTCATGATCATTTATGTCTCAGTTGCATCATGCAACAGTTTTTTTAACTGAAACTAACAAAAACATTATCTTTGCTCTACGATAAATCAAGAACAACTGACCAGTCTGTCCATTTTATCAACTGAAAGAAAATTTTTCAAGTAAAATAAATTTCAATGACATTCTTATAAATTTTCATAAAATAAAGGCATGTAAATGTGTACTATAATAATACCAGTAATAACTACTATCTCATATTGCAGTTATGAAAATAACTGATATTAGTATTGTACAAGCTTTGTTTTTAGACATATAAAATAAAAAGTAATTTTCTATTGTTTGTTATTTCTTTACACATTACCTGATGATTGATGTGCTAAATGCTGATCCATTTTCTTAAGTTTCTCACCTGTATCTTTAAGTATATAGGCCTATATTACAATGATTATAAAGCAGAGTAACACATTATGAATAGACTTGACTTTTTAGTCAACCAGTCTGGTTTCTGTACTATTGTAAATAAGCTTTCACTCCCTGCATTTTATCCTGGTTAACTTCAGAATTTCAAATACTGTATTCCACTCAATAGTCTCACAAGTTTTCTCTATATCCACTAATGCTATAAACATTGATTTGCCTTTCTTTAACCTATCTTCTAAGATAAGTCGTATGATCAGTGGGGGTCTTCTCTGGCATGTTCTACATTCCTTTGGGACTGAAAATGATTTTCCTCAAGGTTGGATTCTACCAGATGTGCCATTCTGCTGTAAATAATTCGTGTCAGTATTATGCAACCATGGCTTAATGAACAGATAGTTCATTAAAATTCACATGTCAGCATCTGCCTTCTTTGGAATTGAAATTATTACATTGTTCTTGAAGTCTGAGTGTATCTCACCTGTCTTACGTATGTTGCACACCAGGTGGAACAGTTTTTTCATGAGTGGCTCTCCCTGTGATCTCAACTATTCCAAGGGCCTTGTTTTCACTGAGGTCTTTCAGTGCTCTGTCAAATGCTCCTCACAGTATCATTCCCCTTGTATAGACCATCTTTATATCCTTCCACCTTTCAGCTCTCCTTACTTTGCTTAGTACTGGCTTGCCATCTGAGCTCTTGATTTTTGTACTGTTACTTTGCTTTCCAACCAAAAAAGGTCTCTAATTTTCCTGTAGGCAGCATCTGTCTTTTCCCTTTTTGTGCATGCTTTTACAACCTTTCACTTCTCCTCCAGCCATTCCTGCTTAGCCATTTTCCACCTTCTATTAAACTTATTTTTTAGACACGTGTATAGCCTTTCACCTACTTCCTTTGCTGCATTATTATATCTCTCCTTTCATCAGTTACAGTCCACATCTACTGAGTTACCCAGGGATTTCGGCTATGCCTTGTCTTTTATCTACTTTCATCTTCTGCTGCCTTTCACATTTCGTCTCTCAAAGCTACCCATTTGTCTTCTCTACTTTCTTGTATTCTTTTCCTTTCCCCCACTTCATTCAATCATTGCCTAATGCTCCCTCTGAAACTCTCAACAAACTCTGGTTTCTTCAACTTGTCCAGACCGCATCTCATTACTTACCTGCCTATTAACTGTTTCTCCAATTTCAATCTGTAGTTGAGAATCAATAAATTATGGTCAGAGTCCACGTCTGTCCCTGAAAAGTCTTACAGTTTGAAGTATGGTTTCGAAATCTCTTATCTTTATACAATCAATCTAAAGTCTTCCAGTATACACCAGGCACTTCTACGGATCTACACTTCTTTCATGGTTCTTAAACCAAGTTTTAGTGATGATTAAATTATCCTCAGTGCAAAATCCTATCAAGTATCTACCCCTTCATTCCTTAACCCTCTCCTGATCCAAGTTCTCCAACCAGTTTTCCCTCTCTTCCTTTTCCTACTATTGAATTAATATCACCTGCTGTATTCAAATTTTCATCTCACTTAACAATCTAAATAATTTATTTTATCTCATCGTACATTCATTCAGTCTCTTCATCATCTTCGGAACTAGCTGATGTATACTCCATAAGGTGTTGGTTTTGTGCCAGTCTCGCAGTTTCTTATTCATTATTAGACCTACTCTACATAATCCCTATTACTGTACTCACGTGACCAGCAGACCTTTTCTTCCTGCGACCGCACTTAATTCTCATTATATCTAACTTCTCTCTATCAATTTCCCTTTTTAAATTATCTAATCTACCTACCATATTAAGGGATCTAACATTCCACGCTCCTATCTTAGAATGCCAGTTTTGTTTCTCCTGATGACAGGATCCTCTTGAGTAGTCTTGGCCCGAGTATCCCAACAGGGGTCTCTTTTACCCATGAAATATTTTACCCAAGAGGATGATATTATCCTTAACCGTACAGTACAGCTGCATGCCATGGGGAAAAATAACAGCTGTAGTGTTCCATTGCTTTCACCCATTCGCAGTACCAGCACAGCACAGAACTATGGCCATGTAAAGGCAAAATGTCGCAGGAGAAAGAAATTTCCAAATGCTGTTTCTCACAGACTCTTAAGTAAGCTAAGGTCCTTCTCTTCTTCCAGCATATCGTTGAACAAATGGCATTAGTTTAGCGAACAATGATGGTGAAATTGGATAATTAAAGCTTGCTTTGATCCGCATGATTATGTACATGAGAGAGATGGTCACCAACTTGAGGGCTAATTTACTGTGAAAGAACCTGAGTTTCCCACAAATCTGGAGGAAAAAAATATGTCAGCAGTAAGAAACAGATGCATTGTGTCATATATGCGCAAACTAAGTTGACACTCCAGTCGCCCTGCCGAAAGTCTACTAAGATTGCACGTAAATTTTTTAAAATAATTATTTTGCAAACGAAGCTGATAAAATGTCTTGGCACGATAGAAAAATCCGTGGTGTAACATAAGGCAGGAAAACAACTGTCATACTTTCTCATTGACATATCCAATTTTGTTCATTTGATTGTTCTGTCTGGTTGGTTGGTTGCTGGTTGAATGATTAAAGGGACCAAACTGTTCTATCCGAATTGTTAGTTGTGCCTGTTAATTCTGAAACATAATACGACAAATTAATCTGCTGCTGTTGACTTATGCTCTATCCACAAATTCGTTTTACAGTAGAGTTTACGGAACGTGATTTGTTTAACGTTCTGTATTTTTGAATATCAGTATCACTCTTTGCATTAACATAATTGTCTAGGTGATCATGTGGCTTAATTCATGTGATGCAAAGGAACTGGAACTGATGTCATTATTACTGATTCTATTGTCACGCCTCGTAAGAAATTGTAATGCGTTCTGCAATCGCTGCTTCATTCTTGACCGGCGTACAGTGCATTTGTTGCGCACATTTACGGCGCCGGTAGAGAAAAAACAATGAGTAGGTATTTTAGATGGTATTTTTTTTCTATAGCCACCCATCTATCAACCTCGGCGGGACCACCTCAGAAATCACATCACTGAGAATTTCCGAAAATATTTGATGTCTTGTCCTTCATTGCATATTCAAAAAAAAAAAAAAAAATACACAAACTCGTGATCCGATCCCATCAGAATTGCAACTGAATTTATGGGTTTGTAATGTGCAGTTGTGTAAATCCTGCTACATTGTGCCAAAAAAGGCAAGATAAAATTTGTCAACAATAGGACAAAAGTGGGATTTTCTCAATACTCTTCCTCTCATATTGTATTCGGTTACGAACATTTATTTGAAGTATTATTATTTTAAGAATTATTATTGGGACAATAAAAGGTTTAAATCAGACATCAATATGGCAAATTCCAGCATATTCATCAATGCCGATTCTGTGAAAAAGAAGAATGCGTAACGCTTTTGGGGAAAATCAGCTGCTAATCTGTTCCGACTTATCCTGTAACCCAGAGTATAGTTAAAATCGACGAGATAAGAAACGCCTTACCAGCAGACTTTCTCTGTATTTGAATGCCCTGCGAAATAATTTGCAGCAAATGACACGCAACGCTTTTTTGATTCCATCCTTGTACTGTTCTGTCTATAGGTCCCAATTCGAGTGCAAGCCTTTTCTCTCCCTCCGTTTTTAAGATTTCCGTGCCAATATTTTGTACATGTAGGAAATACATTGTGTAACACACTCGTTGATCAAACACAAGTCGGAGAGTGTAACTGCTGTCAGCTGGTTACCATTCCCAGGTTTCAGCACACACTGCCGTCAGCTGGTTCCTCTTACACTTAGCGCACCTGCTGCTTGATTTCCGTTGTAATATGGGTGTTGAGGCCAGCAAGGGGAAACATCTCTTCAGCCGCAGACGTTCCGGCTGATGTTCCGTTCCGTTTCAGATAGCGCCAATACCTCATAGACAGCTGAAAGGTCTACTACTTTTGCTTCACGGTAACATATTTTGGAGATGAAAACGTCAAAAAGTTGACTTACTTTCCCTGTTTTTATTCACAAATGTATTCTGTCGTCACTGAGGGCAATAGGCAATAATGTCTTCTGGCGTCACTGAGGAATAAATGTTGCACAGAAAGGTGTAATCAGGCTAATAATGTGGTGTTCGCTTTAGAGCCTATTGTAGACATCTCTTTAAACGGTTGGGCTTTATTACAGCAGTCTCATCATAGATTTACTCCCGTATGAAGTTTGTTGTCAACAATCACAGTTCGAAAACAACACTTAACGTTCATAAACGTAATACCAGAAGAAGAAATGTCTTACTCAGTTCTTCACTCGGTCATAATGTGGCACACATAGAAGCGATGTATTCAGTCAAAAAATTCGCTTAAAGGAACTAGAAGTCGTGCATTGTTTCATCCATCTTGGGTCAGCCATTAGCGACACGGGAAGCTGTGAAGCCGGCCGAAGTGGCCATGCGGTTAAAGGCGCTGCAGTCTGGAACCGCAAGACCGCTACGGTCGCAGGTTCGAATCCTGCCTCGGGCATGGATGTTTGCGATGTCATTAGGTTAGTTAGGTTTAACTAGTTCTAAGTTCTAGGGGACTAATGACCTCAGCAGTTGAGTCCCATAGTGCTCACAGCCATTTGAACCATTTTGAAGCTGTGAATATGAGATAAAAAGGCGGATCACTCTAGGGCGAGTGGCTATGAAGAAGCTCATCGATATCTGGCAGGACAGAGCAGTAACGACCACTACAAAGGTCCGGCTTGTTGAAACACTACTGTTTTCCGTCTTCTTTTATGGCTGCGAGACACGGACCCCTAAAGCCAGAGACAAACAGCACATCGATACATTTGAGTACTGCTGGCAAAGGATGCAGCGCGTAAAAATGGACTCAAAGAAGAACAATGTGTCCCTTACTGAGAAACTCAATATCTCCACGCGCCTTTCTTCACGGATCAACCAAAAAAATTCTCCAGTTCTTTGGCTATACAGTATTGTGAGAAGAAATGGAGAAAACCTGGGGAAAATAATCATGGAAGGAAAGTTCGAGGGCGAGAGACCGAGAGGAAGACTGATAAAATCGAGAAGATCTTGGATCTACCTCTTCAGCAAGTTCTAAGAGAAGATGGTAACCGTCCGGAATGGAGACGCTTCATTCATGAAGTCACGACGCTTAACAATGAGCACTTGTGATGACGTAAATTAAAGGTGGTGGTGGAGGGTGTGGGGAGATAGGAAAGGACAGGGACTGCTGATGTCAGCTGTGTCGTGACTTCATGCAGAATCAGAAACGACGAGTGAAAATGTGTACCATACCAGGATTCAAACCCAGGATCTCCGGCTTACTAAGCAATTGCGTTCACCAGAGCGGCACCGGCACACAGTGTTCATCGCAATTGCTTGGACTCAGACAGTCTACGCAATTGCCTCTCGGCCGACCCACATTCCCATCTAGCGTTCTGATACATAGTCACCGTCCATGTCCTCCATGCCCGCTACTTTGTCGTCAAACGAAGTTATGCTTCCGCACTGAAACTGGTGGATTCATTGCCCTTAGAGGCGAATGCATGTTGCTAGGTAGAAATGTCGGTCGGCCGAGAGGCATGCAAAGACAGTCCGCGCAGTTGCAATAAACATTGTGTTCGGGTGGCGCATTGGTTCACTCAACTGGTCAGTAAGCAGGAGATCCCGACTTCGAATCTTGGTCCGGCACACATTTTCACTCGTCGTTGCTGATTCCGCATGAAATCCCGATGCAGCTGACATCAATAGTCCCTTTCCTTAACTTCCTCTCTCCTCCTTCTTCAGTTTACACAATATGTATCACAGCTGCAGATTCCTAGTGATGTCTTTCCGAAAGAACAGACACCAGACATTCATATAATAAAATTCTCTGATCGTATACCCAATGAAGTAAACAATTTAGTATATAATGAAAACGACTTCAAACGGAAATCGTGGTGTTTGACAACGTATTCTACTTCATACAATGATTTATGAATGTGTAATAACATGGACCCAGCATGAACCATGGATCTTGCTGGGGCAGGGTGGCTTGCGGGCCTCAACGTTATAGTCGTACTGTGGGTGCAACAAGAGCCGAAGTGCGAGTGTGGAGTAGTGGCGGACAAGGGGGGGGGGGGGGATATCAGTGGTGGACTAGGGGGGGGGGGGGAAAGGGGGAGAAGAGGATGGAGTGGACGACCCCGAGCCTCCGATACTGGGAAGCCTACAAATCGTGAGGCCCCCAGGACGATACTATCTTTAGTCAAATATGCCTAACAAGATCGAAATATGTTCAGTAAATATACACTTTGGATGGAGGACCCATCAGATGGCAATTGCCAACAAGTGTGTTCAGAATTTTTACATTTTTCTGTAAAACATTGCGTGAAACTTTCAAACTGTAGAATGATAAGCATTTGAAGGTGACTGCAGAATGAGTCTACTGCCGCCAACGTACATTTCGCGTAAGGACCACAAATATTAGAGAAATTACGGCTCGTACGGAGCATACAGATAGTCGTTTTTCCTTCGCTCTATTAGTTTTTGATACATTTATCTAAACAGGTCCGCTATAACTACAGTTACATCAGTGTAGAAGACAGCATAGTGGAACCAGAATGAGATTTTCACTCTGCAGCGGAGTGTGCGCTGATATGAAACTTCCTGGCAGATTAAAACTATGTGCCGGACCGAGACTCGAACTCCCTTTGCCTTTCGCGGGAAAGTGCTCTCCTAACTGAGCTACCCAAGCACGACTCACGCCCCGTCCTCGCAACTTTACTTCTGCCAGTACCTCGTCTCCTACCTTCCAAATTTTACAGAAACTCTCCTGCGAACATTGTGGAAGTTCGAGAATCCTTAAGCCGCGTAAAAATAGGAAAAGACGATGGCGCAGTGCGGTGCGGCCTGTGTGAACGTGAAACTGCGCCGCGTTGCACACCGACTGTACTCCGTACCTCAGTTCAGCATAAGAATAAACCTGATGTAAACATTGCACTATGTATCTTCTGTGTTTCCTGGAATCTCATTTCATTTGTGTTTCACGTGGGACTGAAGCCAAGCTGTTTCGAGTACTGTCAAGTATGATAATAAGAATACGTTTTAAGCTGTGCGTTACGCGCTCATCGACTCGGCGATAATACGAGACAACAGCTTTACCGGCGCGTTTAACTTCGACAGTACTGGCCGGTCAGCTGGTACAGCTAACCTGCAGTGACTTGGCCAGCTGCAGTTCACACGTAAAAAGTGGCCAGCAGATGAGCAATACAATTCCGAATATCGCTTAATTTTCACGCAGAGTGAAAAATACACTGCAAAACTTCCACAATACGCTCCTTAGATGACTCGAAAAATGTAACACGTTCTCGTTCTTAGCTAACATACTGTTGTAATTAAAAACAAGAATGAAAATTCCTCACTTAACAACAGGGTAATTTCTCTGCGTAAGCTGTGTACAACATAAGAGAGTACCGAAGGGATTTCACCGTATAGTTATACACTCCTGGAAATGGAAAAAACAACACATTGACACCGGTGTGTCAGACCCACCATACTTGCTCCGGACACTGCGAGAGGGCTGTACAAGCAATGATCACACGCACGGCACAGCGGACACACCAGGAACCGCGGTGTTGGCCGTCGAATGGCGCTATCTGCGCAGCATTTGTGCACCGCCGCCGTCAGTGTCAGCCAGTTTGCCGTGGCATACGGAGCTCCATCGCAGTCTTTAACACTGGTAGCATGCCGCGACAGCGTGGACGTGAACCGTATGTGCAGTTGACGGACTTTGAGCGAGGGCGTATAGTGGGCATGCGGGAGGCCGGGTGGACGTACCGCCGAATTGCTCAACACGTGGGGCGTGAGGTCTCCACAGTACATCGATGTTGTCGCCAGTGGTCGGCGGAAGGTGCACGTGCCCATCGACCTGGGACCGGACCGCAGCGACGCACGGATGCACGCCAAGACCGTAGGATCCTACGCAGTGCCGTAGGGGACCGCACCGCCACTTCCCAGCAAATTAGGGACACTGTTGCTCCTGGGGTATCGGCGAGGACCATTCGCAACCGTCTCCATGAAGCTGGGCTACGGTCCCGCACACCGTCAGGCCGTCTTCCGCTCACGCCCCAACATCGTGCAGCCCGCCTCCAGTGGTGTCGCGACAGGCGTGAATGGAGGAGCGAATGGAGACGTGTCATCTTCAGCGATGAGAGTCGCTTCTGCCTTGGTGCCAATGATGGTCGTATGCGTGTTTGGCGCCGTGCAGGTGAGCGCCACAATCAGGACTGCATACGACCGAGGCACACAGGGCCAACACCCGGCATCATGGTGTGGGGAGCGATCTCCTACACTGGCCGTACACCACTGGTGATCGTCGAGGGGACACTGAATAGTGCACGGTACATCCAAACCGTCATCGAACCCATCGTTCTACCATTCCTAGACCGGCAAGGGAACTTGCTGTTCCAACAGGACAATGCACGTCCGCATGTATCCCGTGCCACCCAACGTGCTCTAGAAGGTGTAAGTCAACTACCCTGGCCAGCAAGATCTCCGGATCTGTCCCCCATTGAGCATGTTTGGGACTGGATGAAGCGTCGTCTCACGCGGTCTGCACGTCCAGCACGAACGCTGGTCCAACTGAGGCGCCAGGTGGAAATGGCATGGCAAGCCGTTCCACAGGACTACATCCAGCATCTCTACGATCGTCTCCATGGGAGAATAGCAGCCTGCATTGCTGCGAAAGGTGGATATACACTGTACTAGTGCCGACATTGTGCATGCTCTGTTGCCTGTGTCTATGTGCCTGTGGTTCTGTCAGTGTGATCATGTGATGTATCTGACCCCAGGAATGTGTCAATAAAGTTTCCCCTTCCTGGGACAATGAATTCACGGTGTTCTTATTTCAATTTCCAGGAGTGTATATTGAAGCCACTGAAGGTAATACTTAGTCAGTCGTCCGGTAATCTCTGAACTCCTTCTATATCTGAATCCGAGGAGTACATTTCCGTACTCGAACTGTCATCTGCTACGTTGATGACGAAGCTATCAACAACAGCAACCACGAAACCATCCAAGCGCCACATTTTCTCTTCTTTAATGACGTGCTGTCCTGCATCCCGCCAGCATTCGATGGTCGTAAGTGCTGGCCGACTACAGTTGAGACAGAACGCCGCCTAAGTGTAATAGAAACGAAGATGCTAAGGTGGACAGCGGGCCTCACTAAGTTAGATCACGTTTCTAATGACAGCATTAGGAAACAGTTTGGTGTTGCACCGATCCAAGACAAGATGCGTGAGAGTCGTCTTCGATGGTTCGGGCATGTTTCATGGGCCGGTGATGACTCTATTACAAAGGCGAGTTACACACTTGAAGTCGTCGGCAGTAGACCCAAAGGACGACCTAAGCAACGTTGGGCTGATACAATTCATAATGACCTTAAATGCGTGAACATACATCCAGATGTAGCCAGTAATAGAGTGAAATGGAGACAACAGACCCATGTTGCGGACCCCGCAGGCATGCGGGACAAACGCTGAAGGAAAAGAAGAGTCTCCTGTTTTCTTAGATTCAAAAATTAAATCACCACCTTCCACGAAACCGCAGTTGCTATCTATATGAAAATAATCTTTCCTTTTCCGTCGGTTTTTTTTTTTTTTTTTTATCCCTTGTGATTCTCTGGTGTGGAAAGTTTGCCGGTATTTCTTGCCGCGCATTCAGCACACTTGACACAGAGATACCAGTAAATTAAGATATTTCCGCAATCTGCCGAATCGCTAGCGACGGATACTTTTCTGTAAACTTGCTAAACACATTCAGAACAATCAGTTTCTCGCCTCTTTTTAGTGGTATTCCACGCGCGCGTTTCATGACAGAGCAGGAAGTAGCCTCAGCCATTTTCACAGTAAGTATTAACATCACGACAATAAGAGCATAACAGTACCCACACTGCGACTGTACAAGATTTTTGAAATAAAAACTACATAGCCAGTGTATGACTAAGAAAAACGTGGATGCCTGTTAATACATTACAAGATCTTAAATTATCTTTTGCAATAACACAACAGTATGATATATACACTACCGGCCATTAAAATTGCTACACCACGAAGACGACGTGCTACAGACGCGAAATTTAACCGACAGAAAGAAGATGCTGTGATATACAAATGATTAGCTTTTCAGAGCATTCACACAAGGTTGGCGACGGTGGCGACACCTACAACGTGCTGACATGAGGAAAGTACCCAACCGATTTCTCATACACAAACAGCAGTTGACCGGCGTTGCCTGGTGAAAAGTTGTTGTGATACCTCGTGTAAGGAGGAGAAATGCGTACCATCACGTTTCCGACTTTGATAAAGGTCGGATTGTAACCTATCGCGATTGCGGTTTATCGTACCGCGACATTGCTGCTCGCGTTGGTCGAGATCCAATGACTGTTAGCAGAATATGGAATCGCTGGGTTCAGGAGGGTAATACGGAACGCCGTGCTGGATCCCAACGGCCTCGTTTCACAAGCAGTCGAGATGACAGGCACCTTATCCGCATGGCTGTAACGGATCGTACAGCCACGTCTCGATCTCTGAGTCAACAGATGGAGACGTTTGCAATACCATCAGCACAAACAGTTCGACGACGTTTGCAGCACCATGGACTATCAGGTGGGAGACCATGGCTGTGGTTACCCTTGACGCTGCATCATAGGCAGGAGTGCCTGCGATGGTGTACTCAATGACGAACCTGAGTGCACGAATGGCAAAACGTCATTTTTTCAGATGAATCCAGATTTTGTTTACAGAATCATGGTCGCATCCGTGTTTGGCGACATCGCGGAGAACGCACATTGGAAGCGTGTATTCGTCATCGCCGTACTGGCGTATCAGCCGGGGTGATGGTATGGGGTGCCATTGGTTACACGTCTCGGTCACCTCTTGTTCGCATTGACGGCACTTTGAACAGTGGACGTTACATTTCAGATGTGTTACGACCCGTGGCTCTACCCTTCATTCGATCCCTGCGAAACCCTACATTTCAGCAGGATAATGCACGACCGCATTTTGCAGATCCTTTATGGGCCTTTCTGGATACAGAAAATGTTCGACGGCTGCCCTGGCCAGCACATTCTCCAGATCTCTCACCAACTGAAAACGTCTGGTCAATGGTGGCCCAGCACCTGGCTCGTCACAATACGCGTCACTACTCTTGATGAACTGTGGTATCGTGTTGAAGCTCCATGGGCAGCTGTACCTGTACACACCATCCAAGCTCTGTTTGACTCAATGCCCAGGCGTATCAAGGCCGTTATTATGGCCAGAGATGGTTGTTCTGGGTACTGATGTCTCAGGATCTATGCACCCAAATTACGTGAAAATGTAATCACATTTCGGTGCTAGTATAATATATTTGTCCAATGAATACCCGTTTATCATCTGCATTTCTTCTTGGAGTAGCAATTTTAATGGCCAGTAGTGTATAAGTAGGACCAATTTCCAAGGGCGTAACAACACTGGTGTACGTGTGCTTCGGCTGCTGACCAATCATCGCGTTTGTGTTTGATTTATCAGGTTTATTCTTATGATGAACGGAGTATAATTCCGCGCTGCATCGGTGCAATGAAAATGGTTTGTTCTAGGGATGTCGGATATCGTTGAAGCAATCGGTTTTCAGTTACACCGTTTTTTTCGACGCCAGTTTAACCTGTTAAAACCGGTCAAACTTACCGGTTTCTGAAATAACCGATTTTCGGTTTTTATTCCTATTATTTCCTGTAATAAACGTAAAAATCAAACGAAGATTGAAAAATTTTTGCCTCAGTTGCAAGGTACATAGAATCAAAATATTACATTAAATAGGTAAATAGAAGAAAACTTAGTCCGGCCACCGTTTGCTGCTTTCCTCGGCAAGTGAAAGTGGTTGAATACTACATTAAAAAAATCTGTAGTATTCTCTTCTTGATTAAAATTTTTTGGAACTCTGCTCAAAAATCATGCTGTAACCTGTGATCATACCATTATTTGGATATTATGAATAGTCAATACTAAAGGGTGAAAATGAGGTTGAAGAACTTTGTTTTTTCATGTAAATTTGTCCGTTTTCAGGGGCTACAAGCAGATAAAGGCATATTATGTAGAAACAGACAGCAGATCAGCCACGTTCTCCTTTTACTGTATACTATGAATGAGTTGTTGTTGTTAAGTTTTTAATTTATTGCTATTATCATAATTTCTTTCCTCTTCTATTATTTCATAGAAGTGACAGGCAAATCTTTAATATTTTAAACCAAATGAAGCACTGTACTTCATTGCTGCCTCACTCTGTAAAAATATTTCCAGACTAGGGTTGGTGCCACTCTGCAATTCAACGGATGACCGGTAAGTCTTCCACACCCCACGTGCACGCTTACCCTAAGCCAAGACACACAGCAACAGACACATTATTCTCTCAGCAATGCTGTACCAATTCTTATGCCACGTGTTTGTTACCCACTTCTAACTGTTGGCGTTCTTTAAATAGCACTGATCCGTTTCCAAATTTTTATAACAACGAAACATCTTAAACCAATGCAAATTTTACGAATACAAATTACTCCTTTTTTTAAAGAAGGTTTATTTAAAAACGAAACATTTTAGCGCAGCTGCTATGGCTAATTGATGTTTCGATTTTTACTCGGTTGTAAGCAAAAAACAAAAACATCTGTTACAGCCGAGACCAAATACTCAAAAACATCGGTTATTCGGAGCTAAAATACCGGTGTCGGTTTTAACCGGTCTGATTTTCCATCCCTAAGTCGTTCGTGTGCGTCTCGGTTTTGGACGGCATTTCAAATGGTTCAAATGGCTCTGAGCACTATGGGACTTAACTACTGTGGTCATCAGTCCCCTAGAACTTAGAACTACTTAAACCTAACTAACCTAAGGACATCATACACATCCATGCCCGAGGCAGGATTCGAACCTGCGACCGTAGCAGTCGCGTGGTTCCGGACTGCGCGCCTAGAACCGCGAGACCACCGCGGCCGGCTGGACGGCATTTCTCGCCGCTATTATTGACTAGTAATCTACTCTGTAGGAATCAGCATTGGTTTCGAAAAAGACGATCGTGTCAAACCCAGCTCGCGCTATTCGTCCTCGAGACTCAGAGGGCCATACACACGGGCTCCCAGGTAGATGCCGTGTTTCTTGACTTCCGCAAGGCGTTTGATACAGTTCCCCACAGTAATTTAACGAACAAAGTAAGAGCATATGGACTGTCAGGCCAATTGTGTGATTGGATTAAAGAGTTCCTAGATAACAGAACGCAGCATGTCACTCTCAATGGAGAGAAGTCTTCCGAAGTAAGAGTGATTTCAGGTGTGCCGCAGGGGAGTGTCGTAGGACCGTTGCTATTCACAATATACATAAATGACCTTGTGGATGACATCGGAAGTTCACTGAGGCTTTTTGCGGATGATGCTGTGGTATATCGAGAGGCTGTAACAATGGAAAATTGTACTGAAATGCAGGAGGATCTGCAGCGAATTGGCGCATGGTGCAGAGAATGGCAATTGAATCTCAATGTAGACAAGTGTAATGTGCTGCGAATACATAGAAAGAAAGATCCCACATCATTTAGCTAGAATATAGCAGGTCAGCAACTAGAAGTAGTTAATTCCATAAATTATCTGGGAGTACGCATTAGGAGCGATTTAAAATTGAATGATCATATAAAGTTGATCGTCGGTAAAGCAGATGCCAGACTGAGATTCATTGGAAGAATCCTGAGGAAATGCAATCCGAAAACAAAGGAAGTAGGTTACAGTACGCTTGTTCGCCCACTGCTTGAATACTGCTCAGCAGTGTGGGATCCGTACCAGATAGGGTTGATAGAAGAGATAGAGAAGATTCAACGGAGAGCAGAGCGCTTCGTTATCGGATCACTTAGTGATCGCGAAAGCGTTACGGAGATGATAGATAAACTCCAGTGGAAGACTCTGCAGGAGAGACGCTCAGTAGCTCGGTACGGGCTTTTGTTGAAGTTTCGAGAACATACCTTCACCGAGGAGTCAAGTAGTATACTGCTCCCTCCAACGTATATCTCGCGAAGAGACCATGAGGATAAAATCAGAGAGATTAGAGCCCACACAGAGACATACCGACAATCCTTCTTTCCACGTACAATACGACACTGGAGAAGCGATAGAGGTACTCAAAGTACCCTCCGCCACACACCGTCAGGTGGCTTGCGGAGTATGGATGTAAATGTAGATCTAGATACACACTGAAACATTGCTGCGCACATACGAACATTCTGCGTCGTTTGTGCACGGCGCTGCGATACGTGGCGCGTCCGATATGGACGCGGCTTTAGGATTTTTTTTTTTTTTTATGTCGGGCAAGATTGCAGAGGATATGTGAAAAGGTTTCAACAGCAGCTGGAGAAGGATGGGATGGATATTATGCTCAATGTTACGACAATACTGTTCAATATCAGGTGTACATACACTGATGACCAAAACAGTATGACCTCCTGCTTAATAGCTTGTTTACTCGTCTTTGGAAGGAAATACATTACTGATTCTGCGTATCAGGGATCCGACTTTGTTGTGAAGGTATGTGGCATTAGATGTCTACGCACAGTTAATGTAATTCGCGTAAATAACGGGCCCCGATTTGCGTACATAGTGATGGCGCCCGATAGCGACCCAGATGGGTTCCATAGGTTTTACATCATGCGAATTTGGTCGCTCAGACATCGATGTGAGTTCATTATAATGTTTCTCAAACCACTGCAGCACGGTTCTGGCTCCGAGACACGGACAATTATACTGCTGAAAGATGACATCGCTGTCGGGGAAGACATCAAGCATCAAGGGATAGAGCTGGATCGCAGCTGTCAGTGTGTCTTCGATTACTACCACAGGTCCGATGTCTCCCATGGCATAATACTGCTCCCAGCAGCCTGCGTCCGTGGCGCGCTGCACGTTTCGAGCCGCCGTTCAGCTCAGATGGCCCTGAGCACTATGGGACTTAACTTCTGAAGTCATCAGTCCCCCAGAACTTAGAACTACTTAAACCTAACTAACCTAAGGACATCACACACATCCATGCACGAGGCAGGATTCGAACCTGCGACCGTAGCGGTCGCGCGGTTCCAGACTGTAGCGCCTAGAACCGCTCGGCCACTCCGGCCGTCTCCGTTCAGCTCGATGATGGCGTCAGTGGAGATGACCATCCACGTAGTGTAGCAAAAATGTAATTTAGCCGAGGATCTGACACGTTTCCATTGATCGACGGTCGAATCCCGATGGTCCTACGCCCACTGCAATCGTAATTCTCGATGTCGTTGGGTCAACATGTGAATACCTACGGTTGGTCTTCTGCCAACTCCATTTTCTACAGTGTACGATGAACGGTGTGCTCCAGAACACTTGTGCGAGCACCAGCATTCTTTCAGCAGGGATGCCACAGATCCTACTTTACAGAGCAGACAAGCTTCCGAACCCCACGTTCTGTGAAGAGTCGTGGACATCCAACCATTTAGCGCCTAGTGGCGGTAGTTTTACTGTGCTTCTACCTCTTTCCATACAACAGTAGCACGTGAGCAATCGACCGGCTTCGCCGCTTTCGAGATACTTCAAAAAATGGTTCAAATGGCTCTGACCACTATGGGACTTAACTTCTGAGGTCATCAGTCCCCTAGAACTTAGAACTACTTAAACCTAACTAACCTACAGGCATCACACACATCCATGCTCGAGGCAGGATTCGAACCTGCGACCGTAGCAGCAGCGCGGTTCCGGACTGAAGCTTCTAGAACCGCTCGGCCACCTCGGCCGGCTAAACTGTAGGGAAGTTAGATTTATTCTTCTCTTTTACATATAGAGATGAATTACTTGTAAAAAGAAACAGGAAAAAGTTTGAAATATTTGATACTCACTGAAGTGCTCTTTGCAATTTAGTTAAAGTCGTAAGAGAAAACGTGGAAATAAAGGTAAGCACTTTGGAATATATGCAAGATCTATCCGTCGCGAATCTCGATGCCAGATTTGCAGCGAGTTTGCTCCTTCCAGATGTATGTGATTTTATGACCTGCATCAGCTTTTGCTGCACGAACCTGGAGGAAGTAAATTTAGTCCAACAATATCTACAGTCTCCAAAAACGATTTTGGATACGGACTCGCTAAATGAAAAACCCTGATTGCAGTTTTAGTGAAGGAACAAACTACAGTTATAGACAACGCAGCTAACTTCTCGCATTAATAATGCAATGATGTGGGTATTAACATTGACCGACGAAGAAGAAAGTGAGTGAATATAACAACGCCTGGTGAACTAGCCCATGACGCCGGATTATCGATTCAAGAAGAAGTTCGTCGATCAGTGTTTGAATGCATTGGCCAATTTATACAAGAATGTCATAACAATACACGGCCATAGAGGTAACCACCAAAATTTTCCGAATTGTTCAAATGAAATTTCTGCTTGAAGTTTTGTACTGCGCAACCCTTTAGACACCACTACCTCGTGGGGAATATACTGTTTGAACAGCCTCTAACAGCACTTCAATACTTAGGTGGAAAGCAACGTCAGACAATGTAGCTCACTCTCGTAATATTATACAACAATAAGTTGTCCTTGCCTACACTCAACAACGTAATCTGTGTGACTTGAAATAATCGTCTGTACTAACACAACGAGGTCACGTAAGATTTGATATTCAGCTTCTCACACCATAAATCACACTACAGGTCGCTACACCACTATGTAGCCGGCTGGTGTGGTCGAGCGGTTCTAGGCGCTATAGTCTGGAACCGCGCGACCGCTACGGTCGCAGGTTCGAATCCTGCCTCGGGCATGGATGTGTGTGACGTCCTTAGGTTAGTTAGGTTTAAGTAATTCTAAGTTCTAGGGGACTGAGGACCTCAGAAGATGAGTCCCATAGCGCGCAGAGCCATTTGAACCATCACTATGTTGAAAAGGATGGACACAATAACACATTTCGTGGTATAATGGCGTCAGTGGTAGCTATCTGGATATTAATTACAACACATCTGACTATCAGGGTTCACTAGGTTCGAAAGATAAACTACCACCAAAGCTAGTATCAGTCATCAGAAAAATAGTAAATGCGAGAGTCTACGAGGAGAAGGAATGATGTATTTACTTTACCAAGCTTCATGAAGGAGTAAATATACTGCGAAGCAATAGTTAAAACGTCCATCTCCTTAAACAGATGTCTGCAAGATGATCGTCGATGAGCACCATATGTTGAGAAATGAAGACCTCCTTTCTCAAAGATGATTTACCCCAGAATATTATACCTGGTGGTTACACACAAACTGACGGTGTTCCGAGTGCTGCAGGATGCTGATACATGTTAAGTATGTTCATTTATCGATGCGTCCACAGAGTATACTGAATAAATAACAGCTCTACTTTTTGCCACCGGATGAAAAATGGAGCTGCAAGCAGTCAGAATGCGGTGTGGGTGTAAGAAAATGGGAGGAAGGATCAAACTCATGATAATGCTCGTTCTGACACGTTTATTAGGATATGCACAAGTTGCAACATGTGTTAAACATTGTCTCCTGAATCAGGGACATCTTGCATCTGTAGTATGGCGTGGTTGACATTCCTCACAGCATATCTGGTGCAATCAGAGCGATATGTCGTCGTATGCTGTCCTTCAGATCAGGAAAAATCCGGATACATTCCTGATAGACTCGATCTTTCAGATATCTCCAGTCAACAAGTCACGTCGATTTAGTAGGGAGATCTGTAAGGCCACACATCTTGAAATCGTCCAGAAATGATTCATTCATTAGCGAAGTTTTCTCGATGCAGATCTTCCGCATGGCAAGCGACATATGGTGTAGCCCCATCTTGCATGAAAATAGTTCCGTGGGCATGGTTGCATTCTTGCAACGCTAGAATTACACGTTTTAAAAGAAGGTCCTTACAACGTGCAGATGTCACTGTACACCAAACAGGCCCTCATCGCAGAAAAGCGGACTGAGAACGAAGGAGCTTGTGTAACCACACCACACAGTCACATAAGCTGAGTGCAGTGGCTGTTTCTGCTCAGCACGTGACGGAGTAAAACCCTATTTGCAACATTTCGGTGCATTCACAGCACCGTGCGGAGTAAAATGTGCCTCGTCCGTCCAAAGAATATTTTCCAGCCACATGTCATCCATTTCCATGCGTGCCAAAGAACTAGCCAAGTCACGCCGTTGTAACCTATCTTAGGGCTTTATTTCGTGCACATTGTGACTCTTTTAGGGATACCAGTGTAAAATGCGCCGCAAAATCTTTTGAACTGCTGACCAGGAGAGAGACAATTTCAATGAAACAGCTAGAGCACTAGCTACAGGATCCGAGGCATTTGCCGCACGATCGTCTGTAGCTGTAACAACTTCATCTATAACTGCCTTGGGTACAGGCCGCTTCCCTCTCTCTGTTGCACCACCAAATCGAACTGTTCCTGCAGATTTCTCAAGTATGTTCTTTAGCCCATTTATTGACATGGGGCCTCTTTGTAGCTGATTCTGTCAGCGATATTCCCGCAATGCAGCGCTACTATTTCTGCCGTTCTGATATAACAACTTTACCAGCGGTGCACGATTTTTCTTGTGTTTCATACAGGAAACTTCACCTTCTTAACCTTTTACAGTACACCAACCGTCACTTCTTAAAAGAAATCAACACGCATCATCGAGGACAAATAGCATACTGGCGTCAAAACAGGAAACATTTCACATTCTGACGGCTTATACCGCTATAGTTTCACTTGGTGGTAAAAAGTAGAGCATTTGTTTTTTCAGCATAGTCCGCGAGCGCACCGGTTAACACTCGGACGCACAGACTTTGTCTGCCCCTCGAACGCCCAGAGGGGTCATTTTGACCTCTACCATTAAAAAAAAGCTTTCTGGACTATTATTCCGAAATTTTAACCACTTTTTATGCTTTAACGTTTACAAGATTTATAGCCACATCAGATACAGAGTTGCGAATAAAAAGGGCACAAATTATATTATTTATTGACACATAAACAAATTTCACTGAACCTGGTAACACCCAAACAAGTGTAAGCAAGTGACAGGCTTTTCTTTGTTCTAAATTTATAATAAATTGAACTTTTCATGTGCACAGAAATTTCAGCTACTTCATTGTTTAATACAATTGACACATTTGTATTCAGTTTCCTCTGTACGTTTTCCACAAAACATCTTACAAACACTGCACTTGGAAATAGTTTTATTATATTTGCAGAATTTGAAAACTTGACATTTATGGCACATCTGTGGCACTTCGATTTCATTTTCATTTTCATTCTTTTCGTACTTTTCTGTGGGCATACGAGGAAAGCGACTCTTCGCATACTCAGAGCGTAGTTCATCTGCAAGCTGCTGAATAAAATGTCTTCTTTTGATCTTCTTCCCAGCCGGCCGGAGTGGCCGTGCGGTTCTAGGCGCTGCAGTCTGGAACCGCGAGGTCGCTACGGTCGCAGGTTCGAATCCTGCCTCGGGCATGGATGTGTGTGATGTCCTTAGGTTAGTTAGGTTTAACTAGTCTAAGTTCTAGGGGACCCATAGTGCTCAGAGCCATTTTAACCATTTGATCTTCTTCCCAGTAACAGCCCTAAATAATACATACGCATTTATTCCTGAGGTCAAGGATATTGTAGAAGGAGTGCAGTAGCCATTCTTCTTGAGGAAGCCTTGACTGGATACTGCCTCGCCATTTTGTGTACTACGTCAATCCCAAATTTTGTTTTGTTGTAATAACATACAAAAAAATTGTTCAAATGGCTCTGAGCACTATGGGACAACTTCTGAGGTCATCAGTCCCCTAGAACTTAGAACTACTTAAACCTAACTAACCTAAGGACATCACACACATCCATGCCCGAGGCAGGATTCGAACCTGCGCCGTAGCGGTCGCGCGGTTCGAGACTGTAGCGCCTAGAACCGCTCGTCCAATGCGTCCGGCTAATAACATACAGTTTATGGAGGTTTTTTTCTCACTGGTATTTATGGTAACACTAGGATGAAGGGAAGACATTACTAGTACATTTTTTGCTTCCTTGCCTTGATAGTCTAGGAAATACCATGTTTTAAAAAAAAATGGTTCAAATGGCTCTGAGCACTATGGGACTCAACTGCTGAGGTCATCAGTCCCCTAGAACTTAGAACTAGTTAAACCTAACTAACCTAAGGACATCACAAACACCCATGCCCGAGGCAGGATTCGAACCTGCGACCGTAGCGGTCTTGCGGTTCCAGACTGCAGCGCCTTTAACCGCACGGCCACATGTTTTAAAACTTTTGAGAAATACAGACGTCTCTTCAAGGACTTCAGAGCATGTGGTAATTCTTTTCTTGCTCTATTTACTGTCCCTACAGTGGAGGTTGAGTTTTCTTTCAATTTTTTGGCTAGTTTGAGTGAAGTGAAGTGATTTTCTGAAGTGACATTTCTGCCTTTGCCCAGAAATTGTTCCATAATACGCATCACCACATAATCTGAAACCCTTTCATCCTGGGATTGCGCAGTATACTTACCAAGATAAGCCAAACCATTGAGTATATACTTGCTTTCAACATATACAGCTAACCAGTATTTTTGCCAATACTCGTCAGGCTTTGAAGCCATGAATTGTGTGAACGGGCACCTAGTTTTACTTGGGATAAGATGGTCGTCTGTTTTTATGCCACTTCCAGGTTTGTAACACATTGTACAGTTTTCTATGAATTTGTTCCAAACAGCATAAACCGATGCAAACTTATCATGCTGTAATCGTACAGAGCATGTAGACTTCTCGTCGCACCCCAGGAATCTCACAATCTCACAGAATCTCTTTCTACTCATCGTTTCCACACAAAATAGTAGGCCCCAGGAATCTGACTATAAGCTGTAAAAAGGTCTTTACTTCGGCAACGACCCACACCACGAGCATAAATAATTGCAATAAATGCTTCTAGTTCTTGAGTGGTCATTGACCAGCTGTCATTTCCTAGTATTCTGTGTGCCTCTGTTATAGTACATTTAGAGATATGTTTGATTATATAATAGTCTATGAACAAGTGCCAAGCACTTGATACAAGTTCATCACTTACATTTCTTTCTCTATGTGGTGCAGGTACAGGAGATTCTCTCAAAATATTGTGATTAGGAAGACGCCCACGTTGTGAATTAGGCACTGCTTCTGTCCAGACTGTTCTATCAGGAGCAACTTCTTTATGTCTTTCAACAGACGATGAAGAAGCAGTCACTTGTTCTACATTCGGAGGAAGAGGATTATCTCTTCTTCTGTTACATGATTCTTCTCGATCTGTAGAGCACGAATAATAGAACAAATGTAAGAAAGCCACCATAAAATCTAAATTAAGTTCAGTAACATTATATGTAGATAAGAATATGATGACTATAAATTAGCAGCAATAATAATAACATACTTACTAGACTGTAAACTTCCATTATCTGTATGAGGAATCAGAATCATTAGTATTAGATGATTCATCTTCTCTCAATGTCTGCAGTAAAAACTCTTCCTCTGAATCGTCAGAAAAAAGTTCGCCACCAACTGAAGTACACTCCGTAATTCTTTGTAACTCTGCGATAAACTCTCCATCTCGTAAATACTTTTTCCGATTCATTTCAATCTTCAGCTCACAATCACCTTTGAAAGACTGGTTCTTACAAGGGAATGACGAACAATTGTGAACCGAGTTCATTGTCGTCATTTCATACGGCAATAATATGAACGAAAATAACTTATTGCACTACAGAGTAAAGTAGCCGAGGCTTGAGAATGCATGAGATAAATGTATGGCATATTTATAAACAAAATTATAGCTTTTTTCTAAAGGGGTCAATGTGACTCCTCTGGGCATTAGAAGTAAAACTGGAAAAAAGTGATAATCAATTAGACGAAATGCACTGTTTTTTATATAATGAAAGTACATGTCAAATAAATAAATGTCACGAAAGTAAATCTCGCTTGAATCATGGCTGTTGATATACCACATTACTGTTCCATTGGGCAGCCATGAGCTGTTGAATTAGATACGTGTCTGGCAACGACTTTATGACGCCAGCTAGGTATTGCTCGAGGCCCAAGACAAATAAGGTCTCTGCAACGAACTTGTGACGTCACACTAGTCAGCTTGTTCGCCACACTTCGGGAACGCTCGGTTCCGTGCGGGGCCCACGGGAAATCATTTATAATTGAAACGATACCTACTAAAGATCTTAACAATGTCTTAACAAGGTCTTAACGACCGAAAAGGGTCATTTTGACCTCTCTGGGCGTTCGAGTATTAATGAACATACAAGGTGACAATTATTCAACTACATGGAAAAAAAAGTAAACTGGTTACAAACTATGGCGTACACACAGTTTATTCAAGAAGTAAACGTCACTACAGATCCTCGGATTTAGGTTATGACATGTTCGACATTCCTGCCATCATTGACGATGATGTGGCGCAGACGAATAACGAAATTCTGCATGACCCGCTGAAATGTCGGAACATCGATGCTGTCGATGGCCTCCTGAATGGGTGTTTTAGATCAGCAATGGTTTTGGGGTTTTTGCTGTACACCTTGTCTTTAATATAGCCCCACGAAAGGGAGTAGCATGTGTTCAGATCCGGAGAATATGGCGGCCAATTGAGGTCCTGTCACTGGCCTCTGGGTATCCCAGAGCCAGAATGTGGTCCCCAAAGTGCTCCTCCAGGACATCACTCTTCTACTTCGATGAGGTCGAGCTCCGTCTTGCAAGAACCACATCTTGTCGGAATCAGGGTCACTTTGGATAATGGGGATGAAATCATCTTCCAAAATCTTCACGTACCGTTCAGTAGTCACCGTGCGATCAAGGAAAATATCGCACCCATTATTCCGTGACTGGACATTGCACACCACACAATCACCCGTTGAGGGTGAAGAGACTTCTCGATGGCGAAATGCTGATTCTCAGTCCCCTAAATGCGCGAATTTTGCTTATTGACGAACCCATCTAAATGAAAGTGGTCTTCGTCGCTAAACTAAACCATACAGCACATACTAATTCGTATCACGCCCCGCGGCCAACCGTGCAGTTTGAACGCCCTAACACAAATCATTCAGAAGTTGTGACGATTTTATATCAAATAGTTCAATAATTGTCACCCTATACCTACGATGTTTCAGGGTCCTGCGTTATATAAAGCCCGCATCGCAGCACTCGGAACACATCAGTTTAATTATAAACACCTGGTACCATAAATTATTGAATGACAATACACGAAATATGTTAATTCATTGATTTTTCTCCCTCAGAGATTTGCAATGATGTGAAGTGCAAATGTGACTGGACTGGTTTGTTCAGTATTTGTAAAATATGTATTTTCTTCAATTTAAATTCTCGTCATTATGAACACATACAATTTTCGAATTCTCGGCGCTAGTTATTATTTCGTCTCCATGTTACACTTATCATTGGTGTACTACGTCTAGATATGCGGAACTGAATATGTTGTGTCTTTTCCTATTTGAAAGTGTAACCACTCATGGAAAACCTCTCGATTATATTTTTAAGTGCTTTATTTACCATTTCTTCTCATGTATGTTCGGACTGATTACACTAGTAGGGTAAGCCGCAAGAAGGACTAACTCTGCTTGTTGCACATTAGAGGGGCTTGCTGTATATTATAGAGAAGATCACGTAGAAATTGAATGATACAGTCTTTCTTCTGTATTCCATACATAAAAGAAGTGAAATTTCTTTGTTCGCTATTCTTCCTGGTGTTGCAATTTAAGCGGGGAGCATTGCTTTAACACGAACAAAAATAAATACTAATGCTACGTTCAGCAAATGGACGTGTTGCATGACCTCCTATCCTGAGCACTCCACTTCTACAATTTTTTTTTATTGGGCTGCAGCGCATGGCAGACCGAGCTGCCTTCAGAGTAGCAGCTGCACTGTGCAGGCAGTGTTCCCCTGGCAGAGGTGAGTCAAAACGACAGATGGCGATGAGTTTAAGCGCATGTGGAGCATCGACATGGGAAGCAGCGCTGTTTGCCAGGCAGACACGGAGTGAAAGCACACACCACCTAGCAGGAAAGGCGCTGCTGAACACGTGGAAAATGTTGAGACAAGACTGATAATTTTAAATGTGAAATACGTTGCTACCGCCTCAGAATGAGGGTTTTTCCAAACAACGTTGCAGAAGTACTCATTCCCATCAGAGCATAATCCTCTGCCTCACTCCATCAGTCAGCAACTAACTGTCTTTTCAGTGGCAGGAATCCGACTCTGGAATGATCTTCGCCACTCCATCACAGAACTGAATGATATTTCCAGCTTTATAAGACAGTTAATGACGTATCTACCGAAAGAAAAAGAAGTCTAGCTTTATCCAGTACGCAACCATTGTCGCATCACAACTAAATATCCTTCTTTCCAGCACGACCTGCCTCACTTCTCAAAGCTCTTAGTTGATGCAGTTTACGTAAGTTTCTCTCCCTCAGAACTCACCATCATCATTATTATTATTAGCAGTAGTAGTATAAGCAGCAGCAGCAATGGTAGTAGTGTCGCTAGCATTAACACTACTAGCACTTATTAGTCTTATTTACATCATTATTAGATACATTCAAACCGTGTTTTAAATCATTTTGAGTACTAATAACACAATTTATTACTATTTATAATATTAAAATTATCGTCATTTCTTAAATAACTAAGTTGTAAGATGTACCGAATGTGTAAAATCTTGGTCCGATGCAAAAGAAGGCCTGATGATACTCAACTGACTAGATTAGATAAATAAACGAGTAAAACAGACGTGCCTCTGCACAAGGGAAAATATTACATGACCAGAATGTTTCGCTATTATCGTAGACTGTTAGGTTTACCTTTATGACTTCGCAAATTGCAAACAATCAACTGTGTACAAGTCTACGTTTTGGTACTTTTTGTCTGATAGCAGAACGTGGAACCCTAAGGCATCGATTTTTTCTTAATAACACAGTGTGTCTGAGGAGTCCCCATACCTCAGATCAGAACAGTATATTGTGTATCGGAGTACGTACATACAAAATCTACGAGTCCAGCGGATATGTTTGTGCACCATTGTCTCTTACACAGAGATCTTGTGTCTCCATGTCCTCTATGTCTCGCGGACTCTCAGGGGTTATGTTTCAAAAGACTTTCTCGACATTTTGCGCTTTTCTTCATTACTCTGGAACCGTGCTGAGCCACATGAGACTTATTTTCCATAATGAGTTGTGAGTTAAGGCCCAGTTTCTTGGTGGCTATATCAATGGGGCTATATCAATAGCTGAGCCATAACCAATCTAGCGACCTCGAAATTGTTCATCACGGAACTCACATTTGAGCAGCGAAGTGTGCTGCAGTTCTGTTCTGCGTCTTTGAGCTGATGCATTAAACACGTTTGCAGCATGTCCGAATAAGAATTTCCGTTCATATGGCCTTCAAGAAAAAGTGATCCCTTCAAGTATCGTGATGAAAACCCGACCCATATCATAACATGAGACTGTTTCCTTCCCATGTCTTCGCACATGACTGGGATTTTCCTTATACCAGAAAACCACATTCCTTCTCTGTGAATTGCGACAAAGCGCATAACTATCAAAAAATAATAATCTTGAGGGGACGCGGTACACCTTATCATGGAAAGAGCTTATGCCCCCATGTATACCAAGAACAATGGGGTCTTATTAAGTTTCCTTGGTGTATACCCCACGGAGTTGGACGACATGCCGACGAAGAACACGTCAAACCCAAAGTTTTTAACGAGCATTACTTGGATGAAAGAACTCATGGAGAATAAGAAATCAACTGGATAAAGATTTCAAAAATCCATGAGCAACACTTCATGGTTTTTCCAACTAAAGGAAAATAGCGGAAAATCATACACGTACTGATAGCAGGATCAAAGTTAAAACCACGGAAGAGGAGCGAACGAGGAGGGGTGAGAGAATGGAGAAGTATTTCTTTATAAATTTTATATTCCACGGTCGCTGCACAGAAAGGGAACCTTATGGAGCCCAAAATTCAAAAGGTTATTTAATCAGAAGCTCTCGGTGGTTCTTAAATATGACATTCTCCAAATATAAACATAAAACAATAAAAAAACCGAAGTATTACTAGAGGTAGTCATACAATTTTAATTCATCTGGAAAAAGTAAAGATACATTATTGTTATACACCACTTCAGTCCAAACTATTGCGAAAACGGATTTGACCAAAGTTCAGATGATGACTTTAAATGCTTCAGGTGTTGTTCAGCATTGTTCCTCCCTACTTGAGTACAGCGCACAGAACGTTCATACAACCACGTCAGACCATCAGAAAAGTCATTTATTGGGGTGTTGATCAACTCGAGTGTCATATTGGATTCAGTACCTGCTAAGTCGTCAAAGCGTTGACCGTTCGTGAGAATTTCTGCGCTTTACTCGTTTTTTAGTAGGTGCGTATTGATAACCAGTCTCGTCATATGTGGCGCTTTTTTATTTTTTATTTATTTATTTTTTTCAAATTGCACTTCAAGTGACGGCAGGCGTTCAAATGCCGTTGTTTCAGTCCGGGAGTCAAGTTTGCGGGACAAACTCAGCACACACTTTTCTACGTAAGATTCTGGAGAATAGCTTGAACACTTGATTTAGTGATGCTGCTCCACTGCGACTTCTTACGCAACACTGACGCGCTACAGCCAAACATCCACTACTTAATACTGACTGCTCACACCTGACGGTCGGATGCACATGTGTTGTTCGCAGCTATTAGTTTGAGCTGCGATCGTACAGGGCTGACGTCGTTAAGGTCCCAGAAATTAAATCGCTCTCGGAACTTATTGGACGGTTGGTATAACTTTTTTTTTTTTAAACACACAACTGTCTACCTGTCTAAAGACCTGGTAGACATAAAAATCTACAGTGAAAAGGTAACAAATCGCTCAGTGATAGTTTTCAACATCTGTCACGACAATTTGTCCAAATCAAAGGTCGCTGCCCGGTGGACTTCGCGACTGGTCAAATTCACTCAAAAATCCAGCGGAATCGAGCCCGCGGTAGAAAATTTGCAGCTGTGTCCGGCCAATCCAGACGTCTCGCCACTTAATGATCTTACGTGAGTGCTGCTTGTATTACTATGACCCAGAGCCAAAGGAGAAACGCAAGAATGTTAATACACCGATTCTCCACCGCAGAGAAAGACAAGGACCCCCACCACTTTCAGGCAAGGTGACGATGACCGTTTTTGGACTACCGTGGAGTGGCGCTTGCAGATTATGCTCGTAAGGCGAAAACGGTCATAGGAACATACTGCCGGAGTCTTCTTGCGAGGTTACTTAAGGCTGCCAAGACGAAAAGTCGCGGGAACTTGTCGAGGGGGATGTTTTAGATTCACGATATCGCCACAGGACGCACACGCGCATGCTGTCATGTACGCTTTTAAGTTTTGCTTTTCCTGAATTATGCTGAGTTCAAACATAATGAGGTTATCTCAGACCAGTATGAATTCCGAAACCATCGATGACATGAAACCTAACTTGTTTTTCTCTCATGCCATCTTGAAAGACATGGATCAAGGCAACCAGGTGGTAGTAGTGCTTTACGACTCCCAAAAACATTTGACGATACCACTCAATCTTTTATTAATCAAGGTCCTTTTATATGGAGTTACAAATAAAATTTGTCACTGGGTTAGGGATTTTGGTAGGGAGGACGTAGCATGTTATCTTGGCTGGACAGTCATACACATACAAATAGAAGTAACTTCAGGCGTACGCCCGAAAAGTGCGATGAAACTGTAGTTGTTAATACAGTAAATTAACGACCAGGCAGGCAATATCAGTAGTATGTATAATAGATAATACAATATATATAATGTGTAATATCAATAGTATCAAATGTAATGGGCGTTCCCAAATGTGTGTAATTCCGTGTCAGAACTTATACCGTAGCAACTGACCGGTGTGAGTCGGCGCGCGCCCGTGAGCAATCAGTGCTGGAAGACAGACAATAACTCCTCCCCCCCCCCGCCCCCCCTCCTCACACATCCTGTAACCCCACGGTGGCCCCGCAACTTGCCCACTCTGCCTCTGAGGTAAGCGGCTAACTTTACTTGGCTCACGGCCGAACTTACGAACGTCGGTTACAATAAAGGACATGTTAAAAAATATGACTCCTCTGGAAGCATTTTTGCTTATTTCTGAACAGGAAAAGGCTGTTAGTTGCTAGACGCATACTCGGGCTGTTAAAAAAAAACCCGAATTTTGTCAACAAAATTTTTCTACGGTTACCTATTACTTGTGTGTGGTCTTCTTCGAAATACTCTCCTTCATAATTGATACACGGCTCCCAAAGCCGTTTCCACTTCCGGAAGCAGTGTTGGTACACCTCTTGTTGGATCGCGAGAAGCGGAATTCCTTTATCTCGCCTATCGTTGCAAATCTTCGTCCTTCCAATGGTCTTTTCAACTCTGGAAATAAAGAGAAGTCCGCAGAGTCCAGGTCTGGAGAGTACGGAGGATAAGGCAGGACAGTTATTTTTTTATGCAACACTCACGCACAACAGGGATGAATGTGTGGGTACGTTATCACGATGCAAGAGCCATGAGTTGTCTCGCCACCTTTCAGGCCGTTTCCTTCTCACAGGATTTCATGACATGATCCAGCTGAAATGCTACATTCTTCTGCAAACTCTCGGACAGTCGGTTTTCGATTGGCACGTACAATTTCGTTGACGTTCCTAACATGAGCGCCGTCGGTAGACGTCGAAGGCCGTCCTGAACGAGTCATCTTAAGCTTCCGTCAGGCCATTTTTAAACCGTACGAACCGTTCGTAACACCGAGTACGCCTTAACCACCGATCACACTAGGCTTCCTGCATCATTTGATGTGTCTCTATAAACGTTTTCTCGGCCTTAATGCAAAATTTAATGCATATACGTTGCTCCTTTAATTCCGCCAATTCGAAATTCGCAAACTGTGCGACACAACGTTCTACTCAATGCCGCACTGAGCAATAACTGTCAGACATACAACAATGAAGCTGTCGGCAGTTACATATTAAACACAGGTGTAGGCAGGGATGTCAAACGTATTTCGCTCCGACACACCATTGGCGCGAAATCAAGAATGTTCCAGAAATTTTTGAACAGATCTCGTATTATCATAAAATACGGTTGTGAACTGCTAGCCACACGAATGCTTGATTCGGGCTCGAGCGTTGCCGTTTGACGACCGCTCCCATAAACCGTTACACCCAGGTATTTGTATGAGTGGACCAATTGCAGTTGTTACTCATTTTCGACGTATAATGCTAGTAATTCCGTGTGGCTGGTGCGAGTCCTTCAAATAGGACCCCGCTTCGGTGAGCTACTTAGGTAATCCGGTAGTATGGATACAAGGCACTCTTTAACGCGACAGGCGTTTGCACCAGTCAAATTTCTTTTAAAATACTTGTACAAAGCGACGCCGTGCGAGCATGGTTTTAGTATATGACAGTGAATTCATAGTTTCATTACGACAGGCTACTCTGCAGCTACCACATGTGGTTATACCTTTTGTATTGCAATTAGATTATAAAATTTTGTTAAGCAGTTGTAATTTATTTTGCTTTTTAGGGGATCTGAAGATTGCCGAAAACCGGTAATTTAGAAGTAAAAACTGAGATCGACAGACAGAAAATAAGCATATTTTACAGAAATAAGGATCGCAGGTAAGTCCCTTGTGACGATGTGACCAGCTTTTATAAATTATTATTTTACCATGACCCGTTGCAGATATAGTGAAGATGCTGAAAGGTTCTAAATATGAGTGGTGTCTGTTCTGCCGGTCATGTCCGACAAAAGAGAGACTACTCATATCTACAAGGGTGTCCGGGAAGTAGGGACGAATATTAAAGTGCTGTGAAACATATAAAATTTATTGAAAACGTATTTTTTTACAAACACACGAAGTAACTTTTCCAATTTATGTATGAAAAATTATACGACCAACCAAGACCGCGCGGAAATGAACAATGTGTTCATTGGAGTTCTCGATGACGCACTCACAAACATCTGGTGGGATGCCGTTAGTAACGTTTTTAATTTCATCCTCCAATTCGTGTATCGTCTGTGGTTTGTTCACGTACACTTTTGATTTCACAAATCCCCACAAAAAAAGTCACAAGGCGTAAGATCGCATGATCTGGCTGGCCATTTCTGGTTGCCACGCAAAGAGATAATTTTTTGAGGAAACTTTTCATTCAGCAGAGCAATCGTTTCACGGGATGTGTAACATGTCGTACCATCTTCTATCAAGCAAAGATCGTCATTTTCATCAATAACGGGGAAAAAGAAATCAGAAAGCATTTTTCGGTAACGGTCGCCGTTCACAGTAACGGCAGATCCATCATCATTTTCAAAAAAGTACGGGTAGATAACTCCAGAACCCACACCACACAGTTATGGATGCATCTCATTTTCTACACTCACTCGTGGATTTTCGTTACTCCAAATTCTGCAGTTCTGCTTATTGAAGCACCCACTGAGGAGAAAGTGCGCCTCATCTGACAAAATTTTTCTTTTTGCGAAGTTCTCATTCTCCGCTTGTCGAGCCAAGACCCACCGAGCAAATCGATGTCTCTTTCCATGATATGCAGGCTTCAGCTCTTGTGTAATTTGAATCTTGATACACGTATTTTCAGATCTATTGAAAGGATTTCATGCAGTGAACTTCGTGATAAATTCAATTGTTGAGCTCATCTGCGAACCGATTTTCCGGGGTTTATTGTCACGCACGACAGCGATGTTTTCTTGTGTTCGAACAGATCGCGGTCGTCCTGTTTTCTTATGTTTGAAACTGAACCCGTGGTCTCAAACTTTTGGATCAACTTCCGAACTGATGATTCGGTTTGCGCAGCATTGAGTCCGAATTTCACGAACGGTTGCCCTGGGACTTTCACTGTTTTTGTAATAATTATTTATCACTCGAACACCTTGCTCAGTTGTGATCTGCTCCATGACGAAAATAAATATCAAACAACAATGCTCACCACACAAAAGCTAGCCGGCCGGTGTGGCCGTGTGGTTCTAGGCGTTTCAGTCTGTAACCGCGTGACCGCTACGGTCGCAAGTTCGAATCCGCCTCAGGCATGGATGTGTGTGATGTCCTTAGGTTAGTTAGGTTTAAGTAGTTCTAAGTTCTAGGGGACTGATGACCACAGATGTTAAGTCCCATAGTGGTCAGAGCCATTTGAACCATTTGAACAAGAGCTATCATGCTCTTAGTGGGAAGGATCGCAGATAACAAACATGAAAAAACCACGGCTGCCAACCGTCATATGACAAGGGCGCAAAATTCACATTCGTTCATACTTCCCGGACACCCGCTATAATTCTATGGGCGCGACGGTTGTTTGATGGCAAAGTTTCGGTGCGGATGCACGTCCAACGTCCAAACTTTTAGGTGAATCAGAACTCTGCGAGTAGGGGGTTAATGGGCAGAGATCGTTGGAGTGTGGCGAGCGGCATATTGGGAATTTGGGTTCGAGGGGAAGCGTGTCCGGATGACCGATGCGATGCCGGCACGGTAGCTCAGCGTGTACGGTCAGAGGGTTAGCTGCCTGCCCTCTGTAAAAATAAATAAATAAATAAAAACTGAGTTAATGGATCAGCGATGAACTTGAAGAAGTGTCATAGGACGCCCGTGCCGAACAAATACAACGATCAGTTCAGAACAAAATAAAATCAACAAAAAAATGCGGTTGAAGTAACCATTCCAGTAGAGCGGAGCATCGAGGTTCGAGTCCCGGTCCGGCGCAGATTTGCTGTTGCATTGCTGCAATGCCGTGTGCGGCGGGAACTATTATTTCTTTTCTATCTCTTCCTTCTCCCGTTTCCTTTCCATTCCTTTCATCCAATTATTTATGTTAAAAGGTTCGTGAATGTCTGGTGTGGTGTGGTGTTACAGATGGACATGTAGATGAAGTAATATGCGTCAATAACATGTGGATTATTGGTACATCAGTGCTGCTAACCAGGAAAGATGTTTATACAGGATGGTCTATTGATAGTGACCGGGCGAAATATCTCTCGAAATAAGCATCAAACGAAAAAACTACACAAAACGAAACTCGTCTAGTTTGAAGGGGGAAACCAGATGGCGCTATGGTTGGCCCGCTAGATGGCGCTGCCATAGGTCAAACGGATATCAACTGCGTTTTTTTTTAAATAGCAACCCCCATTTTTTATTACACATTCGTGTAGTACGTAAAGAAATATGAATGTTTTAGTTGGACCACTTTTTTCGCTTTGTTATAGATGGCGCTGTAATAGTCACAGACATATGGCTCACAATTTTAGACGAACAGTTGGTAACAGGTAGGTCTTTTAAATTAAAATAAAGAACGTAGGTACGTTTGAACATTTCATTACGTGTAACGACATTCCTCTCAACAGCGAGTAGTTCGCCATCCGTTATGTTCGCACATGCATTGACAACGCGCTGACGCATGTTGTCAGGCGTTGTCGGTGGATCACGATAGCAGAAATCCTTCAACTTTCCCCACAGAAAGAAATCCGGGGACGTCAGATCCGGTGAACGTGCGGGCCATTGTATGGTCCTTCGGCGACCAATCCACCTGTCATGAAATATCCTATTCAATACCGCTTCAACCGCACGCAAGCTATGTGCCGGACATCCATTATGTTGGAAGTACATCACCATTCTGTCATGCAGTGAAACATCTTGTAGTAATATCGGTAGAGCATTACGTTGGAAATCAGCATACATTGCACCATTTAGGTTGACATCGATAAAATGGGGGCCAATTACCCTTCCTCCCATAATGCCGCGCAATACATTAAGCCGCCCACGTCGCTGATGGCTCAAATGGTTCTCAGCACTATGGGACTTAACATCTGAGGTCATCAGTCCCCTATAACTTAGAACTACTTAAACCTAACTAACCTAAGTACATCACCCACATCCATGCTCGAGGCAGGATTCGAACCTGCGGCCGTAGCAGTCACGCGGTTCCGGACTGAAGCGCCTAGAACCGCACGGCCACCGTGACCGGCCAAGGTCGCTGATGTTGCACTTTCCGCAGCCATCGCGGATTTTCCGTTGCCCAACAGTGCATATTATGCCGGTTTACGTTACCGCTGTTGGTGAATGACGCTTCGTCTCTAAATAGAACGCGTGCAAAAAATCTGTCATCGTCCCCTAATTTCTCTTGTGCCCAGTGGCAGAACTGTACACGACGGTCCAAGTCGTCGCCATGCAACTCCTGGTGCACAGAAATATGGTACGGGTGCAATCGATGTTGATGTAGCATTCTCAACACCGACGTTTATGAGATTCCCGATTCTCGCGCAATTTGTCTGCTGCTGATGTGCGGATCAGCCACGACAGCAGCTAAAACACCTACTTGGGCATCATCATTTGTTGCAGGTCGTGGTTGACATTTCACATGTGGCTGAACACTCCCTGTTTCCTTAAATATCGTATCCTTCCGGCGAACGGTCCGGACACTTGGATGACGTCGTCCAGGATACCGAGCAGCATACATAGCACACGCCCGTTGGGCATTTTGATCACAATAGCCATACATCAACAAGATATCGACCTCTTCCGCAATTGGTAAACGGTCCATTTTAACACGGGTAATGTATCACGACGCAAATACCGTCCGCACTGGCGGAATGTTACGTGATGCCACGTACCTATACGTTTGTGGCTATTACAGCGCCATCTATCACAAAGCGAAAAAAGTGGTCCAACTAAAACATTCATATTTCTTTACGTACTACACGAATATGTAATAAAAAATGGGGGTTCCTATTTTTAAAAAACGCATTTGATATTCGTTTGACCTGTGGCATCGCCATCTAACGGGCCACCCATAGCGCCGTCTGGTTTCCCCCTTCAAGCTAGACGAGTTTCGTTCTTTGTAGTTTTTTCGTCTGATGCTTATTTCGTGAGATATTTGGCCCGGTCACTATCAATGGAGCACCCTGTATAGCCTAGAGAGTGCCTCGCAGAGGTGACGTCAACATTAACGCAGCGGGAACTTCCTCGTCTCGCGTGTGACGACCTGTTACAAGTTGTCCTGGAGAACAGCCGGATTGTCTCGGCAGTATGCACTGTTCTGAGCGGACAGTAAACCCAAACGATGAGACTAAGGCCTTCGAAGTCACGTTTTAATTTTTTTAAATTGATAATTAGGCTTTATGATTAACCAACAAACGATAGGTGTCTTTTCGTACGAAAAGCTATGATTGTCCGTAATCTTTCGCCACATAATGTATTGTGTTATCAGCATGTTGATAGGAACCGTGGGAAGGTGCGGGTGCTGGAAGCTGTACGTGGAAGCGCAGTGTGCAAGTTTGCGAACAGGATGCAGCAGGCGACATTGCTGGCTCGGCGAGGCCGCAGGGCACGGCGTTGCAGCATCAGCGACACACGAGGCGGCCCTGGCGAAGGGTCAAGTTGTCGCACGCGCCAGCACATTCAGCTGCGCAGTTCCCGGCAGAGGTGAAAAAATATTGCCCTGGCAACAGCAGAAACCGCCGCCGGTGGCGACCGCCGACCGGCTCTATCGGCGTTCAGTGCGCCACCGCGCCGCGCCGCGCCGCGAAGCCATAGCGACAGGCCTCCGTGGGGCCCCGGGCCACGCGGGGCTCGACGCCGGGACTGCAGCCGTCAGATATGCGACCCAAACGCCTGCTGGTTGAGTAAACTTTTCTCAACGCCCGGAGTGTCTCTAAAATAAGGGTTAAGTCCACGCAGCACTCTGCAGGTTGGTGGCTCCGTTCTGTTTTTCCGTCAAGACTAATTTACTCGTTATAGGATTCGAATCTCTGTTATTTTCCGCACGTAAGTGCCCTCGCCGTTGGGTTCTTAATTTACTGGAATTTGATAACATAATACAAGGTGTACAACTTCGCTTCCGCCGTTTTTTCCCCAACATTTGAGGCTTTAATGAAACAAATTGGTTACATATGTATCATTCAAATTATTTTCCATCGCCGGCCACTACTTTCTCCCATCTTTCGGGCAGTGTACTAATCCCGCGTCGAAAAAATTGTTCATCTTTTTAAGCGATCCACGAATTTATCCAATTTGTGACTTCTTCAAGAGATCGAAACTGTTGGCCAGCCAGGCTATCATGCGTCATTGACCTAAACAGGTGATAGTCAGAGGGAGCAATGTCTGGAGAATACGGCAGGTGGAGTAGGACTTCCCATTTTAGCGTTTCCAAGTACGTTTTGACCTCTTTTGCAACGTGGGGTCGAGCGTTGTCGTGCTGCAAAATCACTTTATCGTGCTTCTCTCTGTGTTGCGGCCATTTGTCTTTTAATGCTCTGCTCAAACGCATTTATTGCGTTCGATAACGAGCAATTGTGATTGTTTCACTTGCTTTTAACATCTCATAGTACACGAAGACGAGCTGATCCCACCAAATGCAGAGCATGATCTTGGAGCCGTGAATATTCGGTTTGGCAGTCGACATGGAAGCATGGCCGGGATATCCCAATGATTTTTTGCGATTAGGGTTATCGTAATGAACCCATTTTTCGTCGCCGGTCACAATGCGATGCAGAAATCCCTTCCGTTTTTGCCTCTGAAGCAACTGTTCACAAACACACAAACGCCGTTCAACGTCTCTTGGTTTCACCTCACACGGGACCCAAGTTCCTCCTTTCCGAATTATGCCCATAGCCTTCTGACGTTTTGAAATGGCTTGCTGTATCACTCCCACTAATCGTGCCAATTCTTCTCGACTTTGACGCGAGTCTTCAAATGGTTCAAATGGCTCTGAGCACTATGCGACTTAACTTCTGAGGTCATCAGTCGCCTAGAACTTAGAACTAATTAAACCTAACTAACCTAAGGACAGCACACACATCCATGCCCGAGGCAGCATTCGAACCTGCGACCGTAGCGGGCGCTCGGCTCCAGACTGCAGCGCCCAGAACCGAACGGCCACTCCGCCCGTCCGCGAGTCTTCACTCGGCAATGTCTCCAATTCTGCGTCTTCGAAAACATTCTCTCTTCCACCACTATGCCGGTCTACGACGTTAAAATCACCGTTCTTGAAGCGTTGAAACCACTCACGACACATTCTTTCACTAATAGCGTCCTTACTGTACATACCTGAGAGCATTCAATGAGACTCAGCCGCTGTTTTCTTCATATTGAAACAAGACAGAAACACCTCCCACAAATGACGACAATTAGGTTCGTAAACTGACATTTTCAATCAAGAACAGCTTTATGGTGCAGACACAAATCGACTAATGTTCGAATAAGGTTATGTTGACCGAGGTCCAAGCTAACTGCTTGACGCCTGCGGTATGTTTCTTTCGACCGCTACTTACCGATGCCGCCACCTATCGGCAAACAGCGGAAGCAAAGTTGAACACCTTGTATGTTTTATGATAACATTTGCGAATGCAAATGATTCCTAAATAATCAACGGAAAGGGCGGGAGGAGGGGGCGGGGAATTTTCTCAGACTGCAATTAAATGATTTACGTGTTACTGTATCGTGATCGATTTCGAGGCTTCCAGACTCAAAATCAGATGTACGTTATACATGTACATCGAATCCATGTTCATCTTACAGTCACGCCCTTCAATAAAGAGCAACGGTGGCGTTTCGTTACAGCATGACTCACGAAGTGGCCCTCTACAAAATAAAGAGTGCGTTATTAAGGGACAACTGAAGTCAGTAAGATATGGTCCTAAGATTAACATACAGCACACAAAGTCTATGTACAGTGGCACTTCGTGATGACGTTACAAACTTCCAGCGATGATGGACAAGGATGAAGTTGTCAATCCGGAATCTACAGAGTCGGAAATTACAAGCGAAAATCGTTCTGATACCTCTGACGGTATACCTCTTCTACTGCAAGCTGTTTCCTTTCCATATTTTGGGAGAAGGTAGCATGGACCAAAACAAGACGAATATGATCAGCAGACATGGAACCTAACTACATACCTTAAGAACTGTGAGTACCCGTTCATCTTCGCTACTGTGAAACACATCTCTTCAGCAGAATGAGTACGCGTAGCTCTTAAGGTATGCCTTTTAGAGCCCCTGTTCAGTAGACAATTTTTTTCTTCTTTTGGTCCGTACTACCTCTCCTCAAAATATGGACAGAAAAAAACTTGTAGTAGAAAAGATCCACTGTCACAAGTATCAGAACAATTTTCGCTTATAGCTTTCGATTCGGTCGTTTCCGGACGCGGGTCCCTTACCTCAAAGTGATGCATTTACCCTTCTCGTCCATCACTGAAACTTCGTAATATCATCACGGAATCACCCTGTGAGCGTATCACGTACATATGATGAAGAGGCTAGGAGCCTCGAAATCGTTCACGGGACAGTAAAATGAAGAGCAATTTCTTGTTCTCCTAATCAGTCATAGGATTGCTTACCCCATAGAGCCATCAACGATGGAAAGTTTAGATTCATAAACAGTTTTTTACCTACTGGGGCCATTTACAATGAAAAACGTGATTTTCATTAGTTCTCTAACTACCATCACGAAAAACAACTTCTTGTTGCAGAAGGCAAGCTTTCCAACTAGAAATAAAGTCCTACAAAGCCCTGCCAACTAGTAATTAAGATAAAACATCACGACAGATAAAAAATGCTTATAGGTTAAGTCTTATAGAGCAGACAAGAGCAACCAGCCACTTTTTATAATGCTATTTATTTATGTATTTAAATAACACCGTTACCGGTTTCGAACCGAAAGGTTCACCATCAGGCGGCTAGTTCACGATAAGATACATTTTACATTAGCTTTCACTCTCACTCTTTGTTTTCCCAAATGATAAAATTTCATTGGGATGGTTGTGTCCTACAACCAAAACAAGATGTGAGACAATGTGTTTTTAACTGTAATTGTGCCTCATAACGATTTTAAATAATTTAAACAAATTATTCTAGTAGCTAACCAAAACATCTTCACTAGAATAATTTATTTACATCATTTAAAATCGTTGTGAGGCACAATTACAGTTAAAAACACATTGTCTCACATCTTGTTTTGGTTGTAAGGCACAACCACCCCATGGAAGTTTCATTATTTGGAAAAACAAAGAGTGAAAGCTAATGTAAAATGTATCTTAACGTGAACTAGCTGTCTGAATATGAACCTTCCGGTTCGAAACCGGTAACGGCGCTATTAAAATAAATAAATAGCATTGTAAAAAGTGGCTGCTTGCTGATGTCTTCTCTGTAAGAGTCAAGCTATATTCTGTACACAGCCACGGGCTCAAATGGCAGTTTTCGACAAAATAGCCAAAAATGCTTAGATCTAATTTCCACTCTCAAGGTGTCAATAGCATAGGGTCCTATGATGAACATACCACACACCGATTCGGTGTATATATATAATGTACATCTGATGAGGCTAGGACCCTCAAAACCGTTCATGACGCAATAAAATGAAGAGCATTTAATTGCATTCTGAGGCAATTTCTTTTTCCCCTAATTGTCATATGATTGCTGTCCCCATAGACCTATCATGGCGTGAAGTTTGGATTCATAAGCATTTCTTAGCCTCTTGCAATTTTTACCCTAATTACTACTTGCTCGAGTTTGTGAGACCTTCACTAATGCATGGATAGCTTCTTACCCGCAACAAAAGAAAGTTTTTAGTGATAATGGTTGGACAAATAACGAAAATAATCATTTTCACCATAATTTCGTTGCGCGGAAATTCAGTGAATACTCACGAAATGTTATAGCGAAATATTTTCGTTCTACGGAACTACAGCGAAAAAAGTGAATTTCGTCAGCTCGCCTAATACCAGCCTGATGTTGCATATCTAACCAGAAATGAAGTCCTATAAAGTTCGACCAACTAATAACTAGGATAAATGATCGCAATAGACAAAAAACGTTTAGTAATAATTTTCATTCCCAAATGTTATCACAGAGCATCTTATATTTTCGCATTTCAGTAAAATAAAGGTGCCTAAACACGTTTATTCGAGGAAACTAGCGTAATCTAAATTTGTATTTTATGTAATCACACGGAATCCAGTGCTATAATTTGTTATCCAAACACAGCTGCTTTTAGAACATCAAAAGACGACTAATTACTTGTGACGAGAATTCAGAAATGTCCTTCAGAAACCTGCTCAATGAATAGGTTACCGTACAGTAACTATTGCTTCTCGTTGTATTTATTCATCGTGATTAATTGTTTTAGTCTGAGCAGAATCTTTGCTCGGATGATTGTATGCGGCAAGTTAATACCGGGTGTTGAACCGGAGTTCGAACATGGATCCTTGCCTTTCACAGGCAGTGCCATGCAAATTATGCCATTGGAACACAGCTAACGGAGCGACCAAAAATCTCTAGTTCTCACATCTCGAATCTCAGCCCAACAGACTTATCACACATAATGCATCCGTTTTACCAATCAGTCAAGTCAGTTCACAAAATCAGTACTAACGATAAGAATAATCTGTTAGCTTTGGTCCAAAAAAGTGTCATAGGCGTTCACTGCGAGGCATATCTTCTCACCCCCCCCCCCCCCACCCCCCCAAAAAAAAAAACAAATCCTTTTAAAAATATTTTGCAAACCGAACTCCTATCCTCTGTAAGACCATTTTTATACAAATGGTTGCGGGACCTCGGCTGCTCAGTATGAAATGTCGAATCAAAACACCTTCAGCCTCCTAAATTTCTGGTTGTTATTTTATTTGAGCAATCAGTTTCAGCGCTACATTACGCCATCTTCAGGCCCCATGACCGAAAAGTAGGAAGAATCTCACCATGGTCCAGTCAAAATAGGGGCCAGAATTCAGTGACGGGTATCCGTAGATTTCCTCTTAATACACCGATCTCTTCGGTCATTCTATCCTGTCCTGTCAAACAGATGCATAACTTCAGTATCAGTTCGAAGAAATCCATAACGTGGAATAGACACACGTACTTGATAGGAGAAGACTGTCTAGTGTGTGTCTTACTAGTAATACCACAATGCATGTTGTGCAGCATGACTCCACATTTTAACTATAGTAGTATGTTCAATATAAATAAACTTTTTTTTTCATTTCAAGATTTTTGGCTACTTAGGAATCAATTCACGCACTATACACATATGCTGAACTTCATTCTGAAACCCGAAGTTATGTTAAATACTTTATTTGCAACCAGTTCAGTCGCATAAAATCATAACCACACTCGAAAAACTTGACCATTTTTGCCGCCAGAGTCTGTGCAGATATTAATTATTTGCCAAATATAATGTTAGCTGGCGAACAAACATCAATATCCAGTTAATAAAGTACACAGCCGATCAGTTGCTGATTTTTATATATTTTTAGATCTGATCCAAATTTCGATACCGCTATCTTCTTCAGAAGAACAAGGAGTTACTTGGATTACATTTGGTAAAACATGTCACACGCATCACGAGCTGACAGGCTGCATTATATTTGGCATAACGTGAATATTTGAGCAGATCTGATTAAATAACACTCGGTGAGCCCTGAATATCAGCAAAGGTTTTGGCGTAATGATTTTTGTTTTATACAATAGCGAAAATCAGTATAAAGGTGTGAATACTTGCAGGAAAATTAACATTGTCGGCTGGAATAAGTGCGCACATTTTACATGCAATGATATGAAACCCAGTATACCGACAAATACTGTCAACTGGTATCGCATTTGATGCCTGTTGTACAGTATGTAAGAAGAGACAAACGATTCAAATGGTAGAGGGTGGTATAAAGCCAGTCGGCTCTGTGCAGTGTTAGTGTCTGCATACGTGCCTTTCCTGCTGGTAGGAAACTGATACAATTAGTACACAATTGTATACAAAAACCACGATTGCCAGTTATCATTTTTAGAAAAAGCAAAACTCTGTACATACGAGGAAATGGGACTTTCTAATTATTAAACTGCCAAGAAGTTGAACAGTCCAAGTACAATGATTGATAATTTCGTTAGACTGGGCGCACGACATGGACGAACGGAAAATGTGGGCAAAGTAGAAAATTATCTGCGGCATAGAAAGGGTTACTTTTGCGCAAAGCAAGGGCCACAAACTGTTATTCTTCTCAACTTGCTAATTTATAATTGCCAGTAACTGCCAGACGTGCACGACAAATTTTGTCACATGATAAACATCTTGCATTCAAGAAACGACTGTAGAAACCCGCTCTAGGACCTAAACGTAAACAGGTTGGATGGGAGTTCGCTGAAAAACGTGTCTTGGACTAAAGAGTGGGATAAAGTGATCTTCAGTGGTAAGATGATGATGAGGTCCCACACTCCGAGGAGCATAGGGGACGATGCGGGAAACCCGCACCGCCGTACTAGGTAAGGTCCTAGTGGAGGTGGTTTGCCATTGCCTTCCTGCGACCGTAATGGGGATGAATGATGATGATGACGACACAGCGGATGTCCTTAGGTTAGTTAGGTTTAAGTAGTTCTAAGTTCTAGGGGACTGACGACCTCAGCAGTTAAGAACTCCCAGTCATCTCGAGGCAGGAAAAATCCCTGATCCCGCCAGGAATCGAACCCGGGACCCCGTGCGCGGGAAGCCAGAACGCTACGGCAAGACCACGAGCTGGGCATAAGCAGAAGTTTAATTTAGATGGGCAGGCTGGATTTCAGTATTATTGGCATGATCTGGAAACAGAGCAGCAGGTAAAAATGAGCAGAAATTTTGATGGTGGAAGTGTTATGATTTGGACAGCCTTCTGCGCTAGAGATAAGGCACGTATTGGTTGGCTGAACAGTAGAATGAACTCCGACACGTACACTGTGGCGATACAGACAGTACTGATTAGAATGTATTAGGACCTATGGGACGAACGTCTGTTGTTTCAACAAGCTAATGCATCTGTGTACGTTTCTGCTGCAAAAAGTGGTTTCAAGATAAAGATATCGACGTGTTGCGCTGGCCTGCACGTAGCCCGGATCTGAATCCCGTGAAAACGTTTAGGGAACGTAGGTGTAGAACTGACTTCAGGTGTGCCCCATGGACCTTGCTGTTCGTGTTGTATGTTAATGACTTCGCAGGCAATATTAATCGTAAAATCAGGCTTTTTGCAGATGATGCAGTAATCTATAATTAATTAGTATCTGAAAGAAGCTGCTTAAATATACTGTCAGATCTCGATAAGATTTCAAAGTGGTGCAAAGATTGGCAACTTGCTTTAAATGTTCAGAAACGTAAAATTGTGCACTTCACAAAACGTAAAAATTTAGTATCCTACTATTATAATGTCAAGGAGTCACTGTTGGAATCTGCCAGCCCATACAAATACCTGGGGGTAACATCTTGTAGGGATGTGAAATGGAATGATCACATAGGTGCAGTCGTGGGTAGATCAGGTGGCAGACTATGGCTTATTGGGAGAATATTGGGGAAGTTCAATCAGTCTACAAAGGAGACTGCTTACAAATCACTGGTGATAATACTGCTCAAGTGTGTCGGAACCATACCAGATAGGACTAAAAAAATGTTCAAATGTGTGTGAAATCTTATGGGGCTTAACTGTTAAGGTCATCAGTCCCTAGGCTTACACACTACTTAACCTACATTATCCTAAGGACAAACACACACACCCATGCCCGAGGGAGGACTCGAACCTGCGCCGGGACCAGCCGCACAGTCCATGAGTGCAGCGTCTTAGACCGCTTTTTTTTTTTTTTTAATCTCATTTTGTTCGCTTTTGTTCGTCGCATCTGCTCGGGGCGGACGTCGTAAGACACCCTTTTAAGTTCGTTGTTGATCGATTAACTCATTTTTTTATTACTGAGGGCAGGTACCCCTCTGACCGAACACGCTGAGCTACCGTGCCGGCAAAATCTTTTAATAAAGTTTCAATAACCGGCAATCCCGTTCGTATCGCTCACATAGGGATGGTGAGGATAAGATTAGAATAATCTTCGTGGGCTCCATACGTGAATGGAACGTACCCTCTGCGAAGCTTCTCACGATGTTTTGCAGATTATGGATGTAGATGTAGAATACTTCCAAAACGTGCTTCTTGCAACAAAAGGCAATTTGAGGCAGTACGTGAGCTGAAAAGAGCGATACGTTAAGTGTGGGTGACAGACAGTTCCGCTGCAAGAACTGCAAACTGTAACAAAATCAATGCCGAACAAAATTTCTGAGGTAACTGGGAAGAACAGATGTTGGTCAAAGTATTAACAGTGCAATAACGCAATGGGACAGTGAGTGCCTTTATACCAATTTACAGCGGGAAAATCCAAATGCCTTATTTTGTTACTCGTGTTTTGAAAGGAACTATGTAATTCCGTCACAACTGTTTATGCCTTACATGGAGAGTCCACGTAGGACACGGTGGCCAATGCGCAATGACAAATTTTTGTCCAAAGCGTTGGGCGAGTTCATTCATTTGTTCGGAAGGGGAGGCCAGCAGTATTTGCCCACTACCCGGTCTGCGACGACAGGATCGAGACGCAAGCCTGCAGTCTTTCTCTAACAATTTTACAGGAACTATTCATTTTTGCGTTACTTATTGCTTTTATCCCAGCTTCGTGATGATGTGCCCATGATTTCCTTAATGGCCATAGCTATTGTGATATTTGCAAGGAAGTAAGATAGTTTGCGCAATTCGAAAAATTTTTCAATGAGAAATAACGGTCGTTATGATTTTGCGTTTGGTGCATATTACGTAATATGTTGCTGCGTATTAAATTTAGCTAACACACTGAATTTTTCTTTACACTTCGGACGTGATCTCCATCTGTCATCGATCTCGAAACACTGACCTGATGTAGCCCGCTCATTTGCGATCGCTCGCACCAGCAATAAAGCCAGAGTGAAATATCCACAACATTACTCATATTTCCTAAACGGTTTCAGATATCGAAATGATGTTTTGGCAAATGATAGCACGCAAAGAGGAGACTATTTTGCCATATGGTTGTTATGGAGAACTTCGTCATCTACCGTGTTATTCCACTAACTACAAACTTTTCCTATGAAAGAACAGCCGGCCGCTGTGGTCGAGCGGTTCTAGGCGCTTCAGTCCGGAGCCGCGCGGCTGCTACGTCGCAGGTTCGAATCCTGCCTCGGGCATGGACGTCTCTGATGTCCTTAGGCAAGTTAGGTTTAAGTACGAGTTCTAAGTCTAGGGGACTGATGACCTCAGATGTTAAGTCCCATAGTGCTTAGAGCCATTGGAAACATTTATTTTTTTTTTTATGAAAGAGCATAATTTTTAAGGGCCATCGATAGGTGGTGCAACGAGAAATGGTACAGGTTTTGAAACAAAAAAGTGAAGCCATTACATGTTTATACTGAGAATGTGCTTTTTCTTAAGCTACTGGCTCTACTTTACCTCAGTTCCTCACTTAACAAACTTTATAAACTACTGTTTCAGAATTCTTTCACAAATGCATCTGCACAGCACGTTAGTGCGGTGAAACGGTGTAAATTCCGCTGTGTTTTGTCAAAAGAAGCAAATTTTAACGTGGCAAAAATTTAAATGAGTAGGTTTTACTCAAAATACGCCGCTCATGACGCTTCTCTGAAAGTTACAAATGGTTAACAAGCCAGGTGGAAACAAATTCGGCGGAATTCTTCCTCTTTCAAAGTAAATTCGGCACCTTTATACTTCAGACATTGTACTATTACTTTTCTGGAACCCTGTCTTTTTACTGATTTGTGTATATTTGAGTTTGTGTGCTCACCTGGAGGCGATCCGAATTGTTATATTAGTCTGAAATATCAGGTACGCTAAGATTTACAAGCGATCTTAGCGTACCAGATTTTTCAGAGTAATATAAAGTCGTTGTTTCGTTCTTTTACCATCGAGATTGATTGCTTTAAGTAGGACGGGTCTGGAGGGCTGCTACACTGAAGACAATGTGGTGATTCTCGAGGCACTAATTCGCTTTATTCATAGATGAAAGCTGTGAACAACTCGAAAGGTGGTTTGAACACGACAGTACATTTTGAATAGGCATCGTCCTACTGGAGCTTTGAACTGACTTACCTACAGTATAAAGTGGATTCCTGATCAACGTGCAACTCGGCATCTTTCATATTAACAAACACTGCTAGTCGTGAAAAAAGGGAAAAGTGAGCAATAGAAATCCTAGGAAAAACCGGCGATTACAGCTCTTAGCTAGTTAGTCACCGAGACATAAGAATAATTTCACAGTTCATAATCAGCGTTCTCCTTTTCAAAGGAACGACCCCATCATTTGCTTTAAAGCATGCGAAATCCAATCTAGATGGTCGGATGTGGATTCGATCTTTACTTCTCCCAAATGCAAGTCCAGTTCCTTAATCAGCCTTACCTTTCTCTCGATAGCTAAACTGAAATAAAAACAGTTGCAGTTAAATTCAAACAATATTTTACTTTTTCTATTTTCTTGGGGGTGCGGGGTGGAGGAGGAGGAGGTGGTAATTAGTTGTCTGGTGTATTGTCGTCGGCACGACTACTTCTCTTGTATCAGTCTGTTCGTCTCAGAGTAACACATCCACCGTCCAACATCATAATCAAATCTCTGTTTTTCTCTACAGGTTCACCCTCTGTGGCTCCATCTAATACCGTGGAAGCTAAAAAATTTATAATTTAGGAGTTAAAATATTAACTAATAAAATTAAATTTAAAATTTTATGTGGGTCTTTTATGAATCGCGAAACTTAAGTAATTAACTATATCCTGTTCCTTCTTTTAGTTTGTGTTTTGCACACGTACCTTTCATTGGCGACTCTGCAGATAATGCTCTCATTTCTTATCAAATCCGCTTAATTTTCACTGTCCTTCGGTGCCGATAATCTGGAACAATTCGTTTTCTTCACAGTTCATGATTCATTTTCATACAATGCTGTGCTACAGGCGTACATTCTGGAAATTTCTTCCTCAGATGAAGGTCTATGTTTGATACTAGTAGCCTTCAGCGAGGTATGTTCTCATTTTGTTTATTATATCCTCCTTACTTCATCCTTCATTTGTAATTTTATTTCCTAGTTAGAAAAATGCCTTCATTTCGTATAGTACATGGTCTTCGAAAACGGCCGATATAGTATCGGGTCCATAGTTTTTGGGATTGCTAGGCTCATTGGTGACATTCCCTGTAACACAGATGGAGGTCGGGAGGCGGCTTGACTTAAAAGCATACTTCTGTAATGCCTGGAACAATTTCTACCAAACTGGCGCACTTATCACTTTCTATCTGAAAAACAACAAAAAATATTGTGACAGTAAGACACCCCCAGCACCCCTGGCCGAGGGTGGGAGTGAAGGTTGTAACATAAAAGTGTAACACATGAACGCCTGGAGCAATTTCAACCACATTTGACACACGCACGACTTCTTCTTTTTATATAAATACTGTGGGATTAAGATGCTTCTATTACCCCTGTGGATTTAGGAGTGAGAATAAGAAACGGGGACATGACAAACGTTCGAAAACGATCTGTTGATAATTTTTCCCTTTTTCTAGTTGACTGGGAATACTTTAAAAGTGTTTGCTCCCTTTACAAATCTAAAAAGTTGAACCACTGTCCACGACTTTTTGCATCCTTCTCAGCCAGGCAAAATTACAAGTTTCCTTTGGTCTCAGATAAAACTGCATAGTGAAATTCGCCACACATAAAGAGCAAATGTGTGCATATACAGGGTGAGTCACCTAACGTTACCGCTGGATATATTTCGTAAACCACATCAAATACTGACGAACCGATTCCACAGACCGAACGTGAGGAGAGGGGCTAGTGTAATTGTTTAATACAAACCATACAAAAATGCACTGAAGTATGTTTTTTAACACAAACCTACGTTTTTTAAATGGAACAACGTTAGTTTTGTTAGCACATCTGAACATATAAACAAATACGTAATCAGTGCCGTTTGTTGCATTGTAAAATGTTAATTACATCCGGAGATATTGTAACCTAAAGTTGACGCTTGAAACCTCCGACGTTCAGTTGCGTGTTGTAACAAACACGGACCACGGTCGGCGAGCAGCATCTGCAGGGACATATTTACGATGGCGACCGTGTTTACGAGTGTGGCTGTAGTGCACTGTTGTTTTGTCTAGCTGTCGCAGTGTCCGCATGTAGCGCTTGCTGCTATTGTTATTCTGCATTCGTCTCCGCACGCAGACGAACTGTAGTACACCGTGTTACCAGACGTCTGTGATAGTGTAGTGTTGTAGGAACTGTGACCATGGTGTATTCGAACTAGGCGGAGATGATACTCATCTATGGCGAGTGTCGACGAAATGCTGCTGAAGCCTGCAGGGTGTATGCAGAACGGTACCCGGACAGAGAGCATCCAACGTGCCGCACATTGCAAAACATCTACCGCCAACTGTATGCAACAGGTATGATCGTAGCACGCAAACGGGTCCGTAACAGGCCCGTCACAGGAGAAGCGGGTGCAGTTGATGTGTTAGCATCGAGTGCAATTCTGTCAATGGGCGTTAACAGAGAATGCGTTGCAGTTCTACCTGTTTACCGATGAAGCGGGTTTCACAAACCACGGGGCAGTGAATCTACGGAACATGCATTACTGGTCCGTGGACAATCCTCGCTGGCTCAGACAGGTAGAGCGACAGCGACCGTGGACTGTAAATGTATGGTGCGGAATCATTGGCGACCACCTCATTGGTCCTCACTTCATTGCAGGGGCCCAAACAGCTGCAACATACATCGCGTTTCAACAGAATGATCTGCCAACGTTGCTCGAAAATGTCCCACTGGAAACGCGTCGACGTATGTGGTATCAGCATGATGGTGCACCTGCACATTCCGCAATTAACACTAGGCTGACCCTTGACAGAATGTTCGACAGGCGTTTCATAGGACGTGGAGGACGCATAAATTGGCCAGCCCGTTCTCCTGATGTTACACTTCTGGACTTCTTTCTGTGGGGTACGTTAAAGGAGAATGTGTACCGTGATGTGCCTACAACCCCAGAGGATATGAAACAACGTATTGTGGCAGCCTGCGGAGACATTACACCGGATGTACTGCGGCGTGTACGACATTCATTACGCCAGAGGTTGCAATTGTGTGCAGCAAATGATGGCCACCACATTGAACATCTATTGGCCTGACATGTCGGGACACACTCTATTCCACTCCGTAATTGAAAACGGAAACCACGTGTGTACGTTTACCTCACCCCTCATGGTAATGTACATGTGCGTCAGTGAAAAAGGCCAATAAAAAGGTGTTAGCATGTGGACGTAATGTGCTGTTCCAGTCTCTTCTGTACCTAATGTCCATCACCGTTCCCTTTGGATCCCTACGTAATTCGGTGCTCTCCGATACACACGATCGAACAGCGGAGGAGTGGTACTCAAACGTCAACTTCAGGTTACAATATCTCCGGATGTAATTAACATTTTACAATGCAACAAACGGCACTGGTTACGTATTTGTTTATATGTTCAGATGTGCTAACAAAACTAACGGGATTCCATTTAAAAAAACGTAGGTTTGTGTTAAAAAACATACTTCCGTGCATTTTTGTATGGTTTGTATTAACCAATTACACTAGCCCCTCTCCTCACGTTCGGTCTGCGGAATCGATTCGTCGGTATTCGATGTGGTTTACGAAATATATCCAGCGGTAATGTTAGGTGACCCACCCTGAATATATATATATATATATATATATATATATATATATATATATATATATATGTGTGTGTGTGTGTGTGTGTGTGTGTGTGAGTGTGTGTGTGTGAAGTACATGAACATATGCGTATGCGGGCGAAGCCGCTGGCAAAAAGCTAGCCTGCTATAATAAAAATGAAAATTATGTTGTAAGTAGTTAGTATACAAATTTTTCGTTGTAACATTCTCGCGAGAGTTTTGATGTTTATTTTTATAGTCTAAGGCAGGGAAGCTACTCAAACTTGAAACATCGACTTTCCTTTCCTCTCTGCTGATATGTGCTAGCCATAAGCAACAGTTTAACCGCAGTTTTTAAGTCGACAAGTCGATAAATGTTTTGGAATAATATTCATATAACCAACTCACTTTGAAGTACTAAGTATTTTAAAATTTAATTTACAACTCAATAAAATTAAATGCCAACGCTAAGTTAAAAACGCAGAATTTCATGAGATTTTATGAATTCCTGAAATTCTCTGAGATTTTCCTGATTTTTTTCCAGTTAAAATGTAACTCCCTGAGAATTCTAGGTTTTCCAGAAGAATCGCCACCCGCTTAGCTGTCTCATGACACCTAAGAGTTGTACTTTGTCTCCGTTGTTCGTGCCTTCTTCTCCTTTACTGAACGAAAATTTGTGGAAGTTTCTACAGCTAATTCCATCTTTGATTCAATGTACAGTACCTCAGATCCGACAGTGTTCCTCATACCTCGTGATTAGGTGTCATGGACGAAATTCACTACCCATGTACTGGGACGACGAATCAGATAGAATGTCCGTGAATGTTAACAGCAGGTCATGCCAATTGATACAGATGCCCTTTTTCCTGTTTGTGGTTTAATGTCCAACCGATACGGAGGTCAGTGAAAGCAGATAATGCTGTCCTTACCTAACGCAGAGAGATACTGATGGCGGGCGCCTGTTACCAAACAGTTGCGTGTGCATCGTTGAAATGAATACCGAGAGGTATTACCCGACAAGCTAAACTAAAGCTCTAACCAGGGCAGTACCACCGTAGTGCTTACGTGCGAAAGACAGAAATCGAGAGACAGATAGATAGAAACAGAGAGAGACAGAGAGAGAGAGAAATGGAATCTCAAATGCATACACTCTGGAAATCTCGCAAGTGCCATCTGACACACGTTAACGTCAAGCGACAGTTAAACGTTGATCGGCATTCTTGTTCGACGATACTCCTCGCGAACTGTAGTTTAGTCACACTGCAACGTGACTATGTGGGAATGAATAATTGTCCTGTCAAGAGTGCCACAGGTATCAGTCAGGGAGCCACTATTGTTCTTGTGGTGTCACCGCCAGACACCACACTTGCTAGGTGCTAGCTTTAAATCGGCCGCGGTCCATTAGTACATGTCGGACCCGCGTGTCGCCACTGTCAGTGATCGCAGACCGAGCGCCATCACACGGCAGGTCTCGAGAGACTTACTAGCACTCGCCCAGTTGTACGGACGACTTGCTAGCGACTACACTGACGAAGCCTTTCTCATTTGCAGAGAATATAGTTAGAATAGCCTTCAGCTAAGTCAATGGCTACGACCTAGCAAGGCGCCATTAACAGTTTATAGTCTTGAACGTACCGTCCAGAACGATGTATTCAAATGATGGATTAAAGTTAAGTATTCCAGCAGCTACGTACTTTTCTTTATAGCATTCATTAAGTATCCTGTTTCAGACCTCACGCCATCCTGCGTGAGCCTATAGCGTGCATTTCGGCCTTCTCTAGCAATATAACAGTTCTCCTTGTAACGTCTATGACTTCTACGGGTACTCAGTACCGCTCTCCTGTGAATCCATTTCCATACCGATGACCTCCAGCTTTGCTCTGCACCCCACGATATTCAGAATATTACGACCTATTTGCATAAATTTCCCGACAGATTAAAACTGCTTGCTGGACCAGAACTCGAATGTGGGACCTTTGCCTTTCGCGGGCAAGTGCTCTACCGACTGAGCTATCCAAGCATAACTAACGACCCGCTCTCATAGTATTACTTTCGCTACCTCCCACCTTACAAACGTCGTAGAAATTCTCCTGTGCACTTCGCAGCTTCGATTCCAGTGCCTCTCCTGTACACTTCGCAGCTTCAATTGCAGTGCCGCCACATAGTTGCAGTCTGGCAGGAAATTTCAGATCAGCACGCACTTCACTGTAGAGTGAAAAATGTTGATTATGGAATTTGTCTGCAGTATTAAAATGGGCGTTAAAAGTGTGGTGTCACCGCCAGACACCACACTTGCTAGGTGGTAGCCTTTAAATCGGCCGCGGTCCATTAGTATACGCCGGACCCGCGTGTCGCCACTGTCAGTGATAGCAGACCGAGCGCCACCATACGGCAGGTCTAGAGAGACTTACTAGCACTCGCCCCAGTTGTACAGCCGACGTAGCTAGCTACAGTTCACTGACCAATACGCTCTCATTTGCCGAGACGATAGTTAGCATAGCCTTCAGCTAAGTCATTGCCTACGACCTGGCAAGGCGCCATAGCTTTGATAATTAATATTGTGAAGCATGTATCATCAAGAGCGATGTTCTACAAATGTGGATTAAAGTGAAGTATTACAGCAACTGCGTCCATTTTCTAAGTTCTCATTTCCTTTTAACTGTTCCAGACCTCACGCCAATCTGCGTGAGCTTAACGCGTGCCTTTCGGCTTCCTCTCGTTGTGACTTGGCTGTCTTGCTAAGTCACAACAAAAAGTGGACCGAAAACTAAATGCGAAGGAGTCGCTTGCAATTGTAGTCTCACCTGTTCACATCTTCGTCATCTGTTGCACGTATTAATCTTCGCATGTTACTGCTGCGTACAAAGATTGGTTTAAGTCCTTCGACCTGATTTTGGCACCCTCTTATTTTTCTTCGCCCCGCTTGTTTATACGCTGTTCAGCAACATTAATACGTCCACCTATCAGAAGTCTGAATAACCACATTTTGCAGCGCAGACCTCTGCGGCGAGAGGTGCAGTCAATGAGGTTCTGGGAGGTACCGACAGGCATGGCGTGGCCATCTGCGTTAAGCCTGGTGTACACGACGACACTAGGTTGCAGGCAACTGCGCTACCGGCCACTGCGTGTGCGCCACTCGTTGGTTGGTGAAACTAAACACTTTCGGCGCGTTCCAACTTTGGCGTCACTAGTTGCAAGAGTTCTGAGGTTATGTGTATCCGTAGAGTGTAGACAAACAGAAATAAGAAGAGGGGAACGGAGAATAATGTTCGCTTTTTGGATATCTGTGCTTTGCATAGGTATTTGTAGGATTTCAGTAATGCTGATTACAAAAATAAACAATATATTGACCCTGAGACGCCACGTGCGATCAGAACACAGATAGTTTGGCAATATCTGGGCTGCGGGTCAAAATTTATTGAATTAGGAGCACATACACAACTGAATTAAGAAAAATACAAGCAAATGTAAATTTAGCTGTGGAAATGCTCTCGTCTACAAGACTGAAATCCCATCGTTCGAGTTGGCCGACACTTCTTCCTCTTCTTCCCATTTTTTTTTTTTTTTTTTTTTTTTTTTTTTTTTTTTTTTAAGGAGTATTGTTGACAGGAGGGAAGGCTACACAAATCAAGAAGCTGTATTCCTTATTCAATATTCATCTATTTAAAACGTCGCAGCAGTGCCTCCCATTCACTTATCTTTGAATTATGAAATATTGCCGCTGTACAGATCTATCTTCAAGAGAGTAGTTTGCAAACCATTGTCTTCCCACTCTTCTTAACGCGACCTGCTTCGAATAATTACTGCTATTAATGTTACTAATTATTACTGATAATGCAAATAATTATTGGCGTTAATGAAAATGCGTCATCACCAACTAAAAACGCATCATATAGCATGAACGCAATGTGATACGTAATTTCAGTTCTGGCGAGAGTGCTTCATGCATTACAATATCTTTATTCCTTATCGCATAATGAACTCTATTTAGAAGAAATGTGAACAGTTCGGGTGACATTCTAAGATAATTAAAAGAACTTCTTGGGTCTTCCATTACAAATTATTTCAGCAAGGATGCTAAGCAACCGAGCTGACGCCTTTTCTTCATCCAATGACTAATCGAAAAACGTTAATTTTTTTCTAATGCAGCGATTCCACGCAACAAGCTTTAACTCCATCACATCTCGTGCGACGTGCAGCTGCCAAAACTTTCATTTCAGACACGACTGAGGAACCCACAAAACGAGGAAACTGAAGTGTGTACTGATTTCGCCATGTCTACAGTCAAATAAGAAACCATTTGCGTGCAACTCATTCCATGCAACGAGTGGCGCAATCCAAGGTCGTCGTGTAAACTAGGCTTTAGGTTTCTCTGTTGAGGATCCAAAGTGCGAACAACCCTATCGAGGTGGTCTCACAGATTCTGTATTGAGTTTAAATGCGGAAAGTCTGACAGCCGCGGGAGTACAGTGAACTAATCCCAGCGCTCTTCCAACAACGCACGAACACAGCGAGCTGTGTGATATGTTGCATTCTCCTGTTGGTAGACACAATCATGCCGAGTAAAAACAAACTGCATGTAGGGGTGGGCATGGCCGCCAAAGATAGATGCATACTTGTTTTGATCCATTGCGCCTTCCAGAATCACTCAGTTCCTCAAGGAATGCCACGAAAACATTTTCCAGACCATAATACTCTCTTCTGGTTGCAGGATGTTTGCTTTCAGACATTTCGCGCCGTACATGCCAACGGCCATCTGTCCGATGGGACGTAAAACGTGGTTCATCTACTGGGGTGTAAGTTTCAGCCTTTGTCGCTGATGAACAGCAGTCAGCATGGGTGCACGAAGCAGGGGCCTTCTGACGATGCCCATACGCAGCAACTTTCGCTGAAAGGTCGTTGAGGAGACACTGTTGGTAGCCGCTTGGTTCATCTGGGAGGTCACTTGCTCAACAGTTGCCCCTATATTCGCCCGTACACAATTTCGCAGCCATCTCCCCCCCCGCCCCCCCTTCCTCTCTCCTTAGCCAGGTGTGCACCACAGTTCCCTCCAGTTCTCTCGGCAGCGGCTTTGGATAGCGCCATGTTGCATGGTATCCTTTAACCACGACTATACGCGAACAGTTTACAAACTTAGCCGTTTCGGAAATGTTTTCACCCTTGGCCCGAAAGCCAATGATGATGCCCTTTTGGTCCTCAGATAAATCATTTCCGCATTACGACAACGACACCACTGTTTTTCACGTCCCCCCCCCCTTCCCCTCCGCCCGACAAGCTTTATACAGTATACAGTGCTGCCATCTGCCGTCTGTCAGTGATCACTGTACGTTGACGTCGAACATAGGCGGTGAATACACTATTAATGTTACTGGACCGTGCATTTGTACCTGTAAATCCTCGATTCTTTAAAGAATCGAACTTCTGTCTATAAAACAGCTTCCAACGTCTGCTTGCTTTAGAAATGAATTAATGTGTCATGTATTTGATGTCAAGCATGTAAGCAAGAAAAAGTGTGGAAAAGGTTTGAAATTATGTTTAAAGTTCGTTGAAATCGCCAACTTCTCTCATTATGAAACACTGTATGAATGTAATCTGGATAATTTATGGTCCATTTTAAGCGAAACCAAGTGTTTCACGAATCTCAGTGTTTGACGTAATTTTGCCTGATGTACACTGATATAATCGTGCAGTACATTCAGTGATGTATGTAGACACTGTCTGCAAATTGTGTTACGAATAGAGTTGATAGTAATAATAAATTAAAACGTCTTTTCTGTTTAGATGTTTTACTAAATGAGCAGCGAAAATATAGTTAGCAATAAACCTTTTTCTGATCATCATTTTGTGAGGGGGGAGAAGGAGGGGGGAGGTAGTCGTAAAGTTTCGTGAAGGTTTGGAATTATGTGTAAAGTTTTTTGGAAGTCGCAAAAGCTCTCGTTCTGAAATACTGGATGAATAAAGTCTGCCGCGCGGTTTAAGCCGTTTTGTCACGGTTCGCGCGGCTTCCCCGTCGGAGGTTCGAGTCCTCCCTCGGGCATGGGTGTGTGTGTGTGTGTGTGTGGGTGTGTGTGTGTCGTCCATAGCGTGCATTGGAAGACTGTGCAGGAGAGACGCTCAGAAGCTCGGTACGGGCTTTTGTTGAAGTTTCGAGAACATACCTTCACCGAAGAGTCAAGCAGTATACTGCTCCCTCCTACGTATATCTCGCGAAGAGACCGTGAGGATAAAATCAGAGAGATTAGAGCCCACACAGAAGCATAACGACAATCCTTCTTTCCACGAACAATGCGAGACTGGAATAGAAGCGAGAACCGATAGAGGTACTCAGGGTACCCTCCGTCACACACCGTCACGTGGCTTGCGGAGTATGGATGTAGATGTAGATGTAGCGTAAGTTATTTTAAGTTAGATTAAGTAGTGTGTAAGCTTAGGGACCGATGACGTTAGCAGTTTGGTCCCTTAAGACCTTACCACAAATTTCCAATAAAGTCCGTGTATTTTCGAGCAAACAGTTACGCTGCCGCAAGACACACAGTTTCTGACTGTAACACTTGTCGTACTGTGTTAAGCTTTTAATATAAGACTATATCTCTTAATGAGTAGATTATGCCAACTTTTTTAATTTTCAAATTCGGTCAGTAATTAAGCGAAATACCGAAAATCAGATTTTTGTTTTCCCTGGAAGCTGGTAGATAGGTAACCTGCAACAGGTAGTGGATTCCGGGATAGTGATTTAGTAATGTAGATAGTATTTTTGGTAGTGTCTCGACCTCTACCCTAGTGATACGATGTTTCTTTTTCCTTCTCTTTTATTCCTTTTTTAAAATTTAGCGCTATTGATCCTAATTCCGCTCTTATTTCGCTTTCGATCTTGTGCTGTGTATCTTGCTACATCTCTGGATTTACATCTGCCTCTTTGTCCATTACTTTATGCTGAGAAACAGTTTTTAGAGAAATTTTGACTCTGTAGAGAACACGCACTAGCCTTTCTTAATGTCTTCAGTGAAATAATTATGCTTCAGATAGCATATATGACATACTAGTCTTTCCACTTTCAAGCTAAAAATTAGAAATAAAGGTAAACATAATTAAGGAGAAATAACACTAGGTGTTGTTTCCGTGCACTATTCCTTTACCTTTCGAAACCATCACCCATTCAAGTACATAAAACTGTAACTAGTAACTTTTTTGAAATAGTTATTTATTCGTTCCATGAACCGGTTTTCGATCCTTTTCAGGCTCGTCTTCAGATGGCTTGCCATACGTTACATGTTATTTCAAGCATAATGCTGGGCGCTGGCTCTGTAACAAGAAGATGAACAGAGGATGTCAAATTAAACACATTTTAACTGTCAATTTTTAACAGTATTTTATTAGGCAACCAGTTTCAGCGCTTTATTATGCTATCTTCAGGCCCATTACCGACGTGTAGGAATAATCTACCTTGCTTGTGAACGAAGCAGAGGCCAGCAATAGTGGTATTAGTAGATGTATCTACTTGCTACAGTGACCACTTCAAACATCACCCGCCGACTGTTGAACAGTCGGCGGGTAATGTTTGAAGTGGTCACTAACAGTCAGCGGGTGATGTTTGAAGTGGTCACTGTAGCAAGTAGATACCTGCTAACACCAGTATTGCTGGTCCCTGCTTCGATTACAAGCGAGGTAGAATATTCCTACACGTCGGTCATGGGCCTGAAGATGGCGTAATAAAGCGCTGAAACTGGTTGCCTAATAAAATAAGGTTAAAAATTGACGACTGAAAGGTTTTTAATTTGACATCCTCTATCGAGTAACTGAGTCCCGCGACCATCGCTAAAAAGATGAATATACACAGAGAAGACGAACATGTTTTAATGCATCGCCATGAGTATTGTTTATCTGTCGATTTGGGTCCAGAACCTAGTTTTGTACTTACTGCGGCAATATGGGGATAACGAAATTTTTGGATCCAAATCGACACATAAACAATACTCATGGCGATGCATTAAAGCTTGTTCCATCGCCTTGTAACAGAGCCAACACCCAGCATGATGCTTGAAATAGATACGTAAGTTTCTGGAAAACCATCTGAAGATGAGCCTGAAAAGGATCGAAAACTGATTCATGGAATGGATTAATAGCTATTTCAAAAAAGTGACTGGTTGCAGTTTTATGTATTTACATTAAATAAACGGTCACGGGTTCTAAAACATTCATAATGGATAAGATTAATCCACCACCCATGTGATTCACGTGTTTATCATAGTCTAAAGTAGGTGAACAGAAAGTGGCTCATAGAGCGTTTCGGCTTTTACTTCGTCGTATGCGGACAGTCGTAAATGCTTCTTCGGTTTCCCGCCACAACTCTGAGGGCGTCAGGTCAGGGTTGAATGGGGTACGTAGATGGGGAGGGGAGTGGAGGTGGTAGTGGCAGGTGTGCAAGCGCCGCAGTGCGCAGGTGACCTGCATTATCCTATATTAACTTCCTGCCTCATATTAGCAGGAGGTTGCTCACGGCGAATAGCATACTCTGGAGTTTAGAGCAGTGGTTCAAATGGCTCTGAGCACAATGGGACTTAACATCTGAGGTCATCAGTCCCCTAGAACTTAGAACTACTTAAACCTAACTAAACTAAGAACATCACACACATCCATGCCCGAGGCAGGATTCGAACCTGCGACCGTAGCGGTCGCGCGGTTCCAGACTGAAGCGCCTAGAGCAGTGGTCGTCAAAGTTTTTTGCTGAAGAGCCAATAGCGACAGTGTAAAACATTCCGCATCTCATTTCAGTTAGCCCTGCAGTGACTGCGCCAGACACCACTCTGCTCTAAGTTCACGGCGAAATTTACCAACGTCCATTAAAATTAAGCACCTTTTAAACTATTACCATCCTTGAAGGTGTTTTTGTTTGTTACTCAACAAGAAAAATAAACTCTCAAGAAGTTCCTAACATTAGTTGCCGCTTTCGGATTCTGCTATTAGTTGCTAGAAGCATATTATATAATACGGCAGAGAACCGTGGGCCGCACGAACATTTGATTAGGGCCGCATTTGGCCCGCATGCCGCAGTTTGACGACCGCTCGTCTAGAGCCTAGACAACGAAGTAGGGCATACGATTTTTGCAGGACGCTCCGATCTTTGGTTACCGTGTAGATAGATATGGCGTTTTACTTCCTAACTTTTTTATATTTTCGTTCCACCTTGAATTGTTTCAGACCAGATCCCGTTCTGTTAGCCATTCCTTTTCCACACCGACATTTCCGTTACGTCTGACTGTTGTCTCTCAGTTCTCTGTTTCATTTATTAGAATGCCATTCTTCGTAATAGATAAAAAGCCAAATCTTTCCTGGTCTTGCTGTTTTGAGAAATGACAAACCGTAAATAAGAAAAGTACTTTATCTGTTCAAGTCAGTCATTTTCTGACCACTACGGCCAAGGCCGCCTATAGGATAGATAGTAAGGGGTGGAGGGCGGGGGGGGGGGGGGGTTAGACCTGGAGGTGCAGTGTATTTTAATGTTAAAAAGACGAATGACGACTTATAAGTAGGCACAATTATTTTAAGTTCCGACCATGCTGAAAACATGTGTAATACTGAGTTTTAAATCGGGGGGGGGGGGGGGGGGTAGAGGAGCCTCTCCCCCGTATGTATGGGCGCCCTCAGCTGCGACTTGATTTGTTTAATTGCTGTTTCCCTATTACTCCTGCTCACTGAGAGCAAAAAAAAAAAAAAAAAATCGTGTGGCACTGTTGGCCTGGAGACCCCATTCGGGGGAGTTCGGCCGCCGTATTGCAGGTCCTTTTTAGCTGACGCCACATCGGCGACTGTTGCTGTCATAGTCGAAATTACGTCTATATTCGTTTTTGAATACGTCCGTGTTATAAGCATATCACAAGAAAAGTATTCTTTCTCCGTTCACATTGATTCTCCTAAAAGGCATTAGTACTACCTTCCGTTCCGAAAATACGTTCAGTAGACGTACTTACAAAAAGTAGCCCTAACCAGCTTTAGTTATCATTAATATAAACTGTTACGGACACGTTTCCATAAATTTTTATCCAGTTACCACTTTCTGCATAGAATGCAATACTGATTTTCAGTTTCCATTACAAGGCAATTTGCTCCTCCTCTATTTTTTATTTCCAGTCCCCATCCCAGAATAATTTGTAATTGTATGATTGCTTATGCGAACAGACAAAATTGAGCAGATTCACAGCTACTTTTTTCTTTAAAAAATTCCGTATTGTACATATCTTAGCTTTCAGGAATCTATTTGTGTATGTTTATACTTTGCTACATTTGCATGTTGCTAATGCAAGAGTGCTACAGTGTGTAAGAAAAAGCCGGCCGGAGTGGCCGTGCGGTTCTAGGCGCTACAGTCTGGAGCCGGGCGACCGCTACGGTCGCAGGTTCGAATACTGCCTCGAGCATGGATGTGTGTGATGTCCATAGGTTAGTTAGGCTGAATTAGTTCGAAGTTCTAGGAGACTGATGACCTCAGAAGTCAAGTCGCATAGTGCTCAGAGCCATTTGTAAGAAAAGCACAGTACTATAAAAGAACATGTCCTGTACTGCTTCGTTCACGACGGTAAGAAGAGGTGGGCTACAGGGTGGTGCAGCAGCTGTCGTCATAGGAAAGCCAGGTAGGAGCAGACGTGCAGTAAACAGAAGCTTTACTTTACTTGAAGCTTTCTCCAAGTGCACAAAGACTCTTCGCAACGTTTCAGGCAAATGCCGGGATGGTTCCTTTGAAAGGGCACGGCCGATTTCCTTCCCAATCCTTCCCTAACCCGAGCTTGCGCTCCGTCTCTAATGACCTCGTTGTCGACGGGACGTTAAACCCTAACCACCACCACCACTCTTCGCAAGTAAACGTGCAGCAATAAAGCCTAGCTAATACAACAACAAGACCATCGTAGGGTGAGACTCTCTTAACTAATGCATGAGGGAGAATCAGGCCTCGACTGAGCTGCCTCGGAGTGGCAACTGTGTTGCGACTGGGTCGCGCCTCGTTTCGAATGTGGCTGCCACCGACCATCCTATATCGCGGCGGCAGAGGTCTCGTGTTATGGAGACCGCTGGAGGCGTGGCTCAGCGGGCGCGCTCCATTGGGTCAGCCGAATCCCGCACGACCGATATCGACGTCTGACCAAAACTTGCGTTGCCGTTACAAATGTGGGACGCCAGAGGTGTGGTATCGATCTATGATACCACAGAACACTACACTGTGACGTGAAGTGAAGGAAGATAGAAGAGGGGTAGGTTGCAGATTAAAATCTCATCGATAACGAGGTCATTGCAAAAGGAAGAGGGAGAAAGATGAGCATGTCATTTTAGTAACACTTATGACGGGAATTCAATAAGAAATGCAACACATTTTTTTCTGAAAGTAGGTTGGTTACATTGAAGATTCCAATACACCATAATCCCCACACTTTAGGCTACAGAACCCTACTTTTCAACATAATGTACCCCACCTTACTGGGAGCGCGTGTATGTCTGCGTCCTTGGTCGACATCGTAACCAACGTCGTTCCGTGTCGGTAACTTCCTCATCAACCGCGTACTGCTTCCCATGGAGTGCATCCTTTATTGGGCGAAACAGATGGAAATCAGAAGGTGCTAGATCTGGGCTGTAGGGTGGATGAGGAACAACAACAGTTCAGTGAAGAATTGTGAACTCCTTTCAGGTGTTCCAGATTTGTGCAAAGCCTTGCGTTTTCATGGAGAAGGAGAAGTTTGATTGCATTTTAGTGGTCATGAACACACTGAAGTTCAACATTGTAGGAGTCACAGCTATGTATAGCGAACGGCACATGGGAGATAAGACAGGTTTGTGCGACCTTATTGCAATGATGACAGATGTCTTGCCACTGTGTTTTTGTTCAAAGCCACGTCACCGTAGACACTCTGCAAGCGTCTACAATATCTGCGATGCGCTGGCTTACTGCCAAAAGAAAGTCAATGACATTTCTCTGCTTGGAGCGCTCGTCCGTTACAGAAGCCATTTTGGAGGCTATGTGTAGCCCCATTAGCTACCGGAACGTCTTGAAACTATAGGGGCTCAAGCGGGAATATTACACGATATAACAAATTCTGCATTTTTCAGCCGAAATTGGTTGAGAAAAAAATGTGTTGCATTACTTATTGTACGCTCTTCTAATGTCGTACTGTAGCTAAAGTGTTTACGTGTAACAGTACCACAAAGACTGCTTGGAGCGTAGGTTAAAAATTATACTAGCACCAAAACACAAACGAAAGGATCGCATATGCGTAGCGTATTTTAAATAAAATTACGATTTATGATTGAATTTTTATTTACTTACTGATTTTGGCTTTAGACAACAGTGACCATCAGGTCAGCGATAGTTAGAACAGTACAGAGTTAACATCAAACTTCGAGTTACAGTAAAATGACAGTATAACAAATATACTGCACTAAGAAGATCTACATATACCAGTTCGTAATTTAAAAATTGTACAGAAGAACAACAATTTGAGTATTCACGTAGAAATATAAGTTCTTAATTTGAAATACATTGTATGTGCACATAAATTTACAGCTCATTACTCTAACCGAGTGGTCTCCATGAGAGTAATTGAGCCACATGGACTTACAGTACCAAGTTTAAATCTGTATAGTAGCTTCTTGTATGTATTCTAAAAATGGTTCAAATGGCTCTGAGCACTATGGGACTAAACTTCTGAGGTCATCAGTCCCCTAGAACTTAGAACTACTTAAACCTAACTAACCTAAGGACATCACACACATCCATGCCAGGGGCAGGATTCGAACCTGCGACCGTAGCGGTCGCGCGGTTCCAGACTGTAGCGCCTAGAACCGCTCGGCCACATAGGCCCGCTCTACTTATTTACATCGACTCTGTACATTGAGGAGATAACATAAGTCGTCAGGGGAAAGTCCGTTGCAACTATAGTCCGATCCACGAACGATGCCACATCAATTTGATCCTCGTCACAGTGTCTAGAAAGTAGAACTTCTATTCCATGGGAATGTTCGGGATAGCATTCCTGTCCCAGCCTCATTCGAATGATAGACATCACATGGCAGTGACTTAGCTTCATACTGTCGAACCACATTTAAGGAGAGATGTTCGTTATATGGTGTTGTGCGATTTCCAACCGTGGGCCTTACGACCGGTGACGTCACTGTGGTGTGTCTGCTAACAAATATTTTAGCTGTGGGTTTTCCGACCGTCAAAGGAAGTCGCAATAGTGGGGGAGGCTCTGACGACCTTTTTGTAATAAGAACATCCCTTCACGTTTTATCCAGGTGTCGTGCTGACTGTTCACATATTTATTTTTTATTTTTATTTTTTTATTTATTTATTTATTGTTCCGTGGGACCAAATTAAGGAGAAGTCTCCATGGTCATGGAACGAGTCAGTACATGAAATTATAACACGATATTAGAAACAAATAAAATGAAATATAAAAAAACATATTCAGGTGACAAGTCGTAAGTTTAAATGAAGAAAATCAACAATGTAACGCTGGAATTTGCTTAATTTTTTAGCTCTTCCAGGAGCTCCTCGACAGAATAGAAGGAGTGAGCCATGAGGAAACTCTTCAGTTTAGACTTAAAAGTGTTTGGGCTACTGCTAAGATTTTTGAGTTCTTGTGGTAGCTTATTGAAAATGGATGCAGCAGAATACTGCACTCCTTTCTGCACAAGAGTCAAGGAAGTGCATTCTACACGCAGATTTGATTTCTGCCTAGTATTAACTGAGTGAAAGCTGCTAACTCTTGGGAATAGGCTAATATTGCTAACAACAAACGACATTAAAGAAAATATATACTGTGAGGGCAATGTCAGAATTCCCAGATTTTTGAATAGGGGTCGACAAGAGGTTCCCGAACTTACACCACATATAGCTCGAACAGCCCTTTTTCCTAACAGAATGCCCTTCTAGTAATGAGGAATGAACAAAAATGTTGTCTATGGTTGTCCTACTGTTCCCTTGCACTCTCGTTGGAAAGAACACGGTTTGCATAAGATTATATGAATTAAAGAGGTCTACCAGCATCCTCTTCCTTTCACAATCACTTATACAATTAATATTGAAGTCACCACATTTAACTAACTTTTTGTATTTCCTATAAAGTGAACCAAGAACCTCCTCTAGCTTTAGCAAAAATGTTGTGAAATCGGAGTCTGGGGATCTATAAATAACAACAGTTAGAAGTTTAGCTCCGTTAAATTTAACCACACCTGCACAACATTCAAACACCTTTTCAGTGCAGTACTTTGAAACATCAATTGACTCAAATGGGATGCCGTTTTTCACATACATGGCTACTCCCCCACACCACAAAGAGCTCCTAGAAAAGCTGCCAGCCAACCTGTATCCTGGTAAAGGAAGCCTCTGAATTATCTCCTTATTTAAGAAGTGTTCAGATATACCAATAATTTCAGAGTCAACATCTATAAGCAGTTCACTAACTTTATCTCTAATACCTTGTATATTTTGATGAAATATACTAATTCCCTCATTACTCGGATACCTAAGCTTTGTCAAAAGTGATTCCCTTGTTAGAGAGACTTCCCTTAAGCAGGAATACCTATCAGCTGACTTCAGTCTAAAAAAGGTGCAGCTCTAACACCCACTACTGCAGGAATTTTGCCATGAGTGATCCCACCAACCACACCTATGCTGTCACCTATAAGCCTTGCCAACCTCCCCTTCCCATACCTGTTGAGGTGCAGGCCATGTCTAGTGAAACCCGTCCTGCTGATAGACTCCACCGACACCACTGAAATGTGACCCATGCTTTCTGTCATCAGCGCACCGCAAAGTCTCATGTTATTACGACTGACAGCTGTATTAAGATGAGGCCGATCGTGACGCTGAAACAGTTCCACGAAATGCACATACTTCACAGGCACAGTTTTTTTTTTATTTTTACAATTTTATTTTTAATTTTTATTGTTATCTCTGTTTCTATGTTTTTCCTCCATATTACTGCAGCAAATGATTAATTTTATTTACTGAATTTTAATTTTTCAGTAAATTTTTTGCTTGAAAGTCAGAGATTTTAAAGATCTTAAATCCCTTGAGGCGTTATATATTTTTATAATGTCTTTTAACCTTCTGCCAAGGTCTATAGGTTATATCTTTTTCTTCTTTTTTTTTGAAGATACAGGCCAATGGAGTCTCTTTTAATTTCAGATACAGCGTTTACTGCGTCCTCTTTCAGCTTATTTGTGAGAGAGTATACTTTCGGATATTTTTGATTTATTGAGGAGTTTAGGTTTCCTATACCAACCTTCGATAGCACTCGTGATGTTGTACTGCTTGTTAAAAACATTCTACATTTCAATTGGTGTACTATAATTTTTCATCCACTGTTAACCAACAGTCTGCGGATTCATGATCTTCCCCCCCCCCCCCCCCCCCCTCGGGACATTTCCTCCGTCATTATCATCCACACTTTATCGATACAGTTTGGTGGAAGATGTTCCACTGTAGCTCATATGTGGCCAAACAATCCGACTTCTTCTCTATTCCTGTATTTCTGCGTACATTAAAGTTCTTGTATTTTCTTCCACGGACATTGGTTGCGGTGAAAATTGCAATTGGAAAGGGATGTTTCGGGGAACACTGTTTTCATAGCTTTAATTATAGCCGTTTCGAGGCCCAGCGCTGGAGTTTCGTTGACCACCCAAGCATTTTATTTTCCAATCCAGAAAAAAGTCTTTCATATTTATCTTGACTTCTGTCTGGAAGCAGAGCAAATAAAAATGGAAATAGCACTATCTCTTCATCTGCTTCTGATGTCAACGTGTGACGTGTGCAGTTGTTTGAACTGATTCAAACAACTGTCAAATATCCCGTCAATAAAGAACAGTTCCATTTTCACACAGGATTTCTCCGCTTCTTTACAATCAAAAAGGAGGACTCTTTTGTCAAGAACAGAACCGTCGTCAGTTTTCAAAAAAACTGTTACCTTCAGTTAAATTCAAAACGTTTACACTAAGGCAACTCTCCGAACTAGAGCCAGGCTTATTGGTCGTCAAAGTAGTTTCCCTTCGTACTTTACACAATCCAGTCTTTCAATTCTTGGAAATCCTCTTTAAAAAAATCGGAAAACGGGCACTGTCTTTTCTTCGTGGACCAATTTCCTGCATTTACACATTCGTTTCTTAATCTGCACATCTGCTTCGTCAGATGGGCAAGAATGTTGCTTCCAGCCACGATTCTGCCATTTGCAGTTTTTAAACGGCCTCGGCACTTACTCCATTCGGAATTAATGCACAATCAGTTAGTATACTCATCACGTTTTTTGCGCACCCGGTAGCGATGACCGTCCTTGAGAAGATACGGCTTCCCTTTCGTTGTACTTATTTCATTACTCGCAAGGTATATAACTCAAGTAGCTTAGCCCTACGAAATTATACGGAACCGAAGGCTGTCTGCGCAGACACTGCCTGTCTGACGGTGACAACATATCCGCTGTTGGTGAACGACTGGCACGTAATTCAGCAGTTGGGAGTGGGCGGGGGTGGGAGAGGCTTTGGTCGGAAAACCCACTGTGCAAAAGGTCTGTTTGGTCGCAAGTGCCTCGGTACCTGCCCCTGCAAAGAAGTCGGAAATACTACAGTAGACTATCGCAGCTAGTAAGCCACTACTGCTCTTACTACCCATCCCACTGTCGCAGAGGTTTTTTGCCCACGGCACGAGCCATGGCACTTTTTTCCCTCTGCTCTTCAAATCTCTACCCTCACTCGCGTTTCGTCCACTATCTATCACCTGATGGACCGTGTTAATGCGTAGTTTTACCCAGACGCACGGATAACATCACAGCCCAGCATCCTGTGATCCACTTACTAGATAACTAACATGTTTACGGAGGTGACAGGAGAACTTTTGGTTTGGTCACCACGTTGATGCGGGCGTAGAGGGGCCCCATCTCTTTTTAAAAGCCGGTTGTATTGCCACTAGGTGTCTGCCCTTACGCATGACGTTGGCAGTTCCATTCGTGTTAGGCAACTTTTTTCATCGTAGGCTTGAAATCAGTATGAGGGATTAGTGATAGAGGAAAACAGCCTTCACTGTTACTCCACCTTGCTATGTGGTCAACTATTTCGTTATGAAAAATTTAATAATATCCTTCGTCCATAGCAAACGGACAACTATGTCATTTTTTCTTGCTTCTGTAATGGCCTCCAGTATATCCAAAATTTATCTTTTATTCTATTTGTCGAATTTTAGATTAGATTTGTGTCTGAAGGCAGGTTTTCATTCCATATTAGTCGAAAAGAACGATTCGGGAAACACTTGACATTGTGAAACTTCATATCAGCGCACACTCCGCTGCAGAGTGAAAATCTCATTCTGGAATTGACGTTGGGTTAATATGTAGCTTGAACATGAACTCAGGACTGGAACTAGCTGTTTGGAAATGAATATTCGTTACAACAGTTTCTGGTGGTTCCACGATGTCGTTCTTTAAATATACTGAAGCTCTGCGGCACAATATACAGAAAACGTATTAGATAAATTAATGGTTGTCGTTCGTTTGTTTGTTTATCCCAGTTATTAAAAATGGTTCAAATGGCTCTGAGCACTATGGGACTTAACTGCTGAGGTCATCAGTCCCCTAGAACTTAGAACTACTTAAACCTAACTAACCAAAGGACATCACGCACATCCGTGCCCGAGGCAGGATTCGAACCTGCGGCCGTAGCGGTCGCGCGGTTCCAGACTGTAGCGCCTAGAACCGCTCGGCCACTACGGCCGGTCCCAGTTATTAGACTGGAAATGGAATCAAATATAACGGTATACAAGACATAAAAGAAAATCCTTCAAATATCACTGTAACATTACTTTAACACTAAACATGACTGCAAACAGCATGTTTGGTTTCCCCTCCAGGAGAAAGGATCAATAAATGCTATGGTGAACCCAACCTTGAGCAAGCACCACGGAGCTGCTTGTGGGAGAATCACTGAGATCTCAGATCCATTCTGCATTAACAGTCTATATTCTCCTGTTTCCTAAAGGTCCTATACAGATCTATTCACTCCATTCTATCTGGAATAGAATATCATCGGACCGTGACAAGCCAGCATGTTATACAGGACAACCGTTGATGCCTTTGGTGAGACGACACAAGTGACTGAATGCTTGACAATCACTCATGCGCAAGGATGCTTGCGCAAGTAAGTTTGAGCGTGTGTAGGATAAACTTGCGCAAGAATTAGTCCTGTACGAGCACCCTGACGCTTGATCGAATGTCAGTTCCGCATGCAGGTGCAAGTGTTCAAGCGTGTGTGTAGTTCGGCGTGTGTACCAAGAATAGGTAGCCCGTCATTAGTTCTGAGTGTCCGTAGCGTGAATACCGTAGCGTTTTTCCGTACCCACTGTGTCTGATCTCAGAAGTATCAGTCGCGAATAGGAGGAGTTTATTCGTACCTATGAAAGGCATACGTGTTCATGGGATGTAAAACATAAAGTGTACCAAGACAAAGGAAAGAGGGACGCTGCATACGAAGTACTTCTTGCGAAGTTCAAAGCATTAGATCCTGCAGGAAGCAGAGAAAAAGCAATAAAAAGATAAATTCTTTAAGAACGAATTATAGAAATGTGTATTTGTGGTCTTCATAATCACTTCCTGTAGTGAGAAATCGCTACGTTGTGGTTAGTTTTTCGTGTGGTGTTATGGCCTTCATCATGACTGTATCCTGCTTTTTAATCAAAGGCGTAATTAGTGAAAGAAAATTTAGATACGTTTCTTGATTCACACCTAGATAATTATGCCGATCACGAGGATGTATCTTCAGTTCACTGAGTAAGTTAATGTGGGAATACGATTTTCATTCCTTTAACCGCTCTTTACTTAACACATCACGTTACGTCATCTGTTCTTTTTTTTCGTAACACAAGCAAAAAGGCTGCCAAAGCAAACAAACTGATGCTTGTACAAGCTTGCTTGAGCCGTGTGGAGGAGGGATGAATTTGTGCATAGTTCCGCAAGCACGTTTGAGCAGGCGTGCTTGTCAAGCACGCAGTTTGATGCGTGGCACCTTTACTCCTACAATATTTTGTTCCAGGTCGTAACTTATATGTGCATTAAAGTTGGCTGAAATTACGCTAAATGTTCCAGGGTCCATCTTTATGTTTGCTTATCTCCTTCTCGCTTTTCCCCTTACCCCAGGGGTACTAGAAGCCTCACGCCCATACTTTATTTTACTTTTATTTAGTAACAGTTCATACGTGTACTAAGTTTGAGTTGAAGATGTTGTTATAGGGGAGGAAGCCTTGTCAAGCTGCATTAAACGATTCAAGACATAAAAAAAAAGTTGATGTTTTCAGGATGGGTTTGAAAGTATTCACATACATGTCTGAGGCATTAAATTCAACAAACCTTCGTGCACATGTATATTGTGTCTACTACCTGTTCAAATGGTTCAAATGGCTCTGAGCACTATGGGACTTAACTACTGTGGTCATCAGTCCCCTAGAACTTAGAACTACTTAAACCTAACTAACCTAAGGGCATCACACACATCCATGCCCGAGGCAGGATTCGAACCTGCGACCGTAGCAGGCGGGCAGTTCCGGACTGCGCGCCTAGAACCGCTAGACCATCGCGGCCTCTACTACCTGTAATGAAATATTGTAAGAGCAAGACATCCCAAGCATTCCTAGGGGAGGGGACGAGATCAGAGTCGAATCACTGTTTTCGTTTCCACTAGATTGATTGGTCACGGTCTGATGACATTTTATTTCAATTTAGGCAAAACGGGACGATTAGAACTGTGCAGGACTTTAACGAAACAGGGTCATATATTAATTATTACATGGATTTTAGACCTCCACGCGGCTCAGCGTAAGCCTGTGCGATGGCGCTCGACTCGGATATAAGATCGGTTCGAATCCTGGCGGTGGATGAAATTTTCACTAACAATATTTGGCCGGCAAGGGGAGGAGAGGTGTGGCGTAAGGTTCCTGATGCCCAGTCTTTGTGCCAATGTCCTGCACTAAATTGCAAACCTCTCCAGTGTCTCACGAAGTGGGGTATGTGACACCGTTGATGGTGATCTGCCCGCACGATGGGGACAGTAAGCTCGGATCCCCTGTTGGCTCTATTAGCTAGGTTTAGACTATGTGCTGGCACCGATTTTCACCCTTTCGCTTTTCTTCGTCCGTGAGAACACGAATCCAGCAGAATACTGTACAAGCATTCACCACAGTCTTCCACACGTCACAGACATATGCTTTACACTTCATGATAGGTCAGATGAAGGCAACGGCAAACTACCTCCACTACTGATGTTCGTGCAGCAAGTGCTGTCAGAGGAAAATTTTTGTCAGAACAGATGACACTGCACTCCAGTTACTTCTCTAGACTGTTGCACAGATGACAAAATGGTAGATACCTAAATAGATGACAGAGGGACAGAAAAACAATTAAAATCGCTTAAAAGAGGAAAGGCCGCTAGACCTGATGGGAAACCAGTTCGATTTTACACAGGATACATTAAGGAACAGGCCCCCCTTGTTGCAGCGGTGTACCGCAGGTCTCTAGAAGAGCTTAGCGTTCCAAAAGATTGGGAAAGGACATAGGTCATCCCCGTTTTCAAGAAGGGACGTCGAAGAGATGTGCAGAACTAGAGACCTATATCTCTAGGGTCCATCAGTTGTAGAATTTTGGAACACGTATTATATTCGAGTATAATGACTTTTCTGGAGACTAGAAATCTACTCTGTAGGAATCAGCATGGGTTTCGAAAAAGACGATCGTGTAAAACCCAGCTCGCGCTATTCGTCCACGAGACCCAGAGGGCCATACACACGGGTTCCCAGGTAGATTCCGTGTTTCTTGACTTCCGCAAGGCGTTTGATACAGTTCCCCACAGTCGTTTAATGAACAAAGTAAGAGCATATGGACTATCAGACCAATTGTGTGATTGGATTGAAGAGTTCCTAGATAACAGAACGCAGCATGTCATTCTCAATGGAGAGAAGTCTTCCGAAGTAAGAGTGGTTTCAGGTGTGCCGCAGGGGAGTGTCGTAGGACCGTTGCTATTCACAATATACATTAATGACCTTGTGGATGACATCGGAATTTCACTGAGAATTTTTGCGGATGAAGCTGTAGTATATCGAGAGGTTGTAACAATGGAAAATTGTACTGAAATGCGGGAGGATCTGCAGCGAATTGACGCATGGTGCATGGAATGGCAACTGAATCTCAATGTAGACAAGTGTAATGTGCTGCGAATACATAGACAGAAAGATCCTTTATCATTTAGCTACAATATAGCAGGTCAGCAACAGGAAGCAGTTAATTCCATAAATTATCTGGGAGTACGCATTATGAGTGATTTAAAATGGAATGATCATATAAAATTAATCGTCGGGAAAGCAGATGCCAGACTGAGATTCATTGGAAGAATCCCAAGGAAATGCAGTCCGAAAACAAAGGAAGTAGGTTACAGTACACTTGTTCGCCCACTGCTTGAATACTGCTCACCGGTGTGGGATCCGTACCAGATAGGGTTGATAGAAGAGATAGAGATGATCCAACGGAGAGCAGCGCGCTTCGTTACCGGATCATTTAGTAATCGCGAAAGCGTTACGGAGATGGCAGACAAACTCCGGTGGAAGACTCTGCAAGAGAGACGCTCAGTAGCTCGGTACGGGCTTTTGTTGAAGTTTCGAGAACATACCTTCACCGAGGAGTCAAGCAGGATATTGCTTCCTCCTACGTATAACTCGCGAAGAGAGCATGAGGATGAAATCAGAGAGATTAGAGCCCACACAGAGGTGTACCAACAATCTTTCTTTCCACGAACAATAATAGACTGGAACAGATGGGAGAACCGATAGAGGTACTCAAGGTACCCTCCGCCACACACCGTCAGGTGGCTTGCAGATTATGGATGCAGATGTAGATGTAGACGCACCAAAAACAAATGTTTCAGTAAGTAATATTAGTGAAGGATGCAGGCAAAACACGGAAGTGTTTGAACAGCAGTTGAACAAGACAAGAGGTCTTGTCATGTCTTGGAGAGAGATGGCGCAGTGGTTAGCACACTGGACTCGTATTCGAGAAGACGACGATTCAAACCCGAATCCGGTCCTACAGATTTAGGTTTTCCTTAATTTTGGTAAATCCCTTTGAAAGGACACGCCCAATTTCCTCCCCATCCTTGACACGATCCGAGCTTGTCCTCCATCTCTAATGACCCCGATGTCGATGGAACGTTAAACTCAATCTTCCTTCCCTCTTCTCATGTCATGAAATGAAGCTCCCCCCCCCCCCCTCCCCACACACACACACACACTCCCACATCTCCAGTATACACTCCCATCAGTATAGAAATACTGGATATTTCAAAAAATTTCAAATCTCCATATTTATTGATAAAAACATGCTACAAACATGGAATGACTTACAAAATCTTCATAAGTTTTAGTTATGCTATTAGAAATACTGTGTGCCCACCAGCAGCACAAACGACACTGGACGATAGCTAAATTTGTCATAAACTTTACATAATGTATCTGTTTTTACAGAAATTATGGCAGCTGTTATTCTTCATTTCTTCGCTGTCACGAGGTGAAGGGGAGATGAGCACGCTTTCCTGCACATATCACCACAAGAAAAAATCTCATGGGGTCATGTCTGGCGATCTTGGAAGCCAAGAATGCAGAGCAGTATCACGGGGTCCCGTGCGCCCTCCCTGCAGAATTGGCTTCTTCCACAACTGCTGAAGGACTCCGATGATAGCGTTTCCCACGGGATGGAGCTCCACAAACCTGGCACAACAACGCACGACAGTTTCTCAATGACACTCTGCCTCGAGAGGCCGCACGGGACCTCGAGACACTGCCCTGCATTCTTGGTCTCCAAGATCGCCAGACATGACCCCATGCGATTGTTTTCTTGTAGGGATATGTGCAGGAAAGTGTATTCATGCCCCCTTTATCTCGTGACGGAGAAGAAGCGAAGAACAGAATAACAGCCGCCATATCTTCCGTAAAGGCAGATACATGTTGTAAAGTTTTTGACGAATTTAGCTATCGCCCAAATGTTGTTCGTGCTGCTGCTGGTGGACACAAAGAACATTTGTAATAGTATAGCTAGAACTTCAAGACGTTGTGAGTGCTTTTGCGATGCATCCCGTGTTTGTAGTATGTTTTTATCAATAAATATGGAGTTTTGAAGTAGGTCATTCTCTTTGAAACACCCTGTATCTATAGTACGTTGGTTGTAATTGCTTCAGACGTTCCAGGGCGATGCTGGAAAATAATCCACAGTATATTTAGTAATACATTTTTTGTTTCACTAGTCACGACTCAGTAGGAATGTGCGATATTTAACGAAACCGTTCGAACAACACAAATAATACGTTGCACGTTGAGCCTTATTACTTTTTAATAAGGTAGGGCATGCTTGCAGAAAAGCGAATTTTCGCCAATCGCTTTCTAGTTAGTTACGAGGAACCTATTCAATGTTTGTACAGCGATTTTCAGAAAAGCGCGCGCTGTGTTGCAGGCGTGAACGATTCCCACTAGAAACAATCCCCTTGGTTGAGTCGAAGGCATTTCTCTGTGGTATCCTGACTTCCAGTAGTGCTAGCCCAGCAACGTACGCAGCATAGCTCCTGTGCACTCTGGAAAGAAGTACTGCCAGAAGTGAAGGAGCAACGGCGGCTCATGAGTCGTGGCTCCATAGCTCGGAGTCGATACGAAAGTGTGCCATCTGATCAAAAGTATCCGGAAACTTATTAGTGGACATTAATATGTGGCGACACCTTCTGTGAGGTGCCTGAATGTCTACGAGGGAATGGCAACCCTTTCCTGCTCAAGAGTCGAAACCAGAGAAGGTTGCGACGTTGATCCGCCCTGGTAGCTGCATAGCCAGCGCGGCGGATTGCAAACCGAAGTAGCCCTGGTTCTATTCCCGACCGGGACGCAGATTTTCTCCACTCGGGTACTGGGTGTTGTGTTGTCCTTACGTTCGTATTGTGATAATTGACATTCCACAGTTTAGATGGCTGTATGGGCTCTTTCCGAAAGGCAGTAAATGGAAAAAAGAAAAACAGGTAGTGATGTTGGACGCTAGATTCTGTAGCGAAGTCGATGTTCTAGCTCATCCCAAAGTTGTTGCATTGGATTCTCGTTAGGACTCTGGGTTGTCCAGTCCATTTCAGCGCTGTTACTGTCCCCAGAGAATTGCCCAACAAATGCTGATTAACGACAGGATGCTCTGTGATGATAATATAGTCCACGACTCCAAATTGTGTGTAATATACAACGCTGTCAAATGTGTTCATATCCTACAGCATTTAGTGTTTTATTAACTGCAATAAGCGGCCACACCGTAACCAAGATAAACATCTCCATGCCATAACAAACCCTCCTCCACGTTCTCCAGGCATTTGCTAAACACAAGCGCTTCCATCAAATTATCACCTCCAGCGGGCGCGCCTATGTATAAAGTGTGCCAACAAAAAATAAAATGATTTTGCACGGTTCCATTTTTGTTTCACAACTGCAGACCCGTACCTATTCCTTCATTATTGCTTCAGGTTACACAATGATAATTTGTGTTTTCATACGTCCAAGTGAGCAGCAGTAATATAAAATACAAAGCGAGCTAGGAAGAAAAAATTTGCGATCCGTGCAAAAAAATTGCCTTGATTATGAGCTAGCAGCCTAATGCCACATTGAGGCAGTTGTCTACGAGACGATTAGTGATCGGATAAGCAGCTGGATGGGATCAGATGCCACTGCAGTGCTTAATGCTTCGAGTGGGTCATTACTGTTTCCGTAACACCTGTCCTTGGCAACAGGATGTTGTACTGAAAATTTATTTCATTATTGTTTAATAAAACAGCGGTGTAGCTTATATTATATAAGTTTATTTTCCTGCTGTCTAAATAAACTAAGACTAAACTGTGATTTTGATCATACGTGACTCACCTTGGCAACAACTTAAATGAAGTTATTCTATACATGTGTACAAAGTGCGCCGATCTGTTTTTAAATTATCTGATATGTTATTACTTGTATGCAATTCATGTTACAACACTCATGAACATTGACAAAGAGCAACATTGATACCAATCTCTTACTCTCACAGACGTCAGACAAATCATTAACAAATATGAAAAATACTTTACAGTGAAAATTACACAATCTTACATGGAAAATCTAAAGTTCCCTTATATCCATGTCTCATTCAAAAATGGATCGTAACTACGCGCGACTGCAGTGCCACTAAATAAAAAATATTATCTTCATTCCCCTTCATTCGCTTTTTTAATACCCGCACATCTCGTTTCATTCTAAATCACTAATCGAATCTTTCTTCCGTGTTTCACAATGTTCAAACATAAATCGTTTTGCTTAAACACAGATGCATTTAACTTTACGTCTATATCACCAAGAGTCCTCTGTTCGCCGTCTAGTCTCGCTACTGCACTAACGATAGAACTCCCGCGTCCCTCGCTGCCAAGCAGCGATGACAAATATAATCACATCTTCCAGCGGCAAAGCTACTCTGACCAAAGACTGTGCGCGCATTATAAGCGATTCAAAATTATTGTCGCTTATCGTTTGAGACATCCAAAATATGTGCAAATACCAGAAATGCAAATAACAAACTCCCACAAGACCTGTATGGCTTACAAGGAGTTGTTCGACCGTTGTACCACATTCTTTTGAACTCCCGGTGCAGTCATTGTTCTAGCTGGACCGCTGGTAGTGTTCCCAGAAGAGCTTCTGTAAAGTTTGAAAGGTAAGAGTTGAGCTACTAGCGGAATTAGGGCTTCGAGGACGGTTCGTGAGTTGGTAGAGCACTTGCCTGCGAAAGGCAAAGGTCCCGAGTTCGAGTCACGGTCCGGCACACAGTTTTAATCTGCCAGTAAGTTTCATTTCAGCGCACACTCCGCTGCAGAATGAAAATCTCACTCTGGAAACATGCGGCCTTGCGTTATCTTGTTGGAAGATAATGTCACAGATACGTCGAAGACGGGGCTCGGTCGTCCGTGTGAGCAAGTCAAAAATATAACGGATACTAGCCAGATACCGGCTGTGTCAAACGGCGGTGCTCGTGTTGTGTACTCACTGTGACACCTGTGTCCAGTATTGTCGTTGGCTCCACCATTGTCAGCGCACCTGTCATTGTTGCCCCGTCAAGGGAAGCTGCAACAATGGTCGCCTTCTTGACAGCCCATGGTGCTTCAGAAATCGTCGCACTGTTCCTGTGGATGCCTATATTGCTGAAAACAAGCCCATAGTAAGAACGTGACATTGATGTACGATCCTATATGTTCGAGCGATCAGTATGTCTGATCTTTGAGACGTTAATCTTGTGGGATTGTTGAGCTTTTGGTTGAAGCTGAGCATGGCCGTTGAGAACCCACTGATTCCATATTCGCAAGACAGTCGGGGAACAGCAGTATCGCGGATAATGATAAAACCCAGTCACGATAGATCAAGATCTTGCCAGTGCCACATTCCGATACGTGATGGCAGACGTTTCTACTTCTAACACAACGTGTAACACGTTCTATCTTCTGACGAACAAAATACATTCAAGTGCGATTTCTGAATGAGGAACTAGCTGCATAATATTTTCTTATTTACAGACGGCAGATGTCGTTACTTCCGACTGCTTTGTGCAGCAGCACTGAAATACATATCCAAGCATGTCGTTCACTTAAGGCCGTGTTGATGTTTGTTGTATGTCGTATTGTGTCAGTCAATATGAAGTGAACCAATAAAGGTTGCTTGATCATTTTTGATTTGTATGATTTTTTTATATGTTAATATGCAGTTTTTACAATTTATAATCTTGAGCCTTTTCAGAGAGGCAGCCATTTTTGTTGGGCTGCGGGGGCATATTTGAAACTTTACAGACATTTGCGACAAATCAAACATTTTCAGAATGGGTAATGCTAGAAGAATGAATCACACACAATTTTGTCCAGAAGATTCTCTTCTATAATACAAGTCCAAAAGCAATAGCCTAAAAGTAATCCTAGTAAGAGAAAATGGCTACCAAACTTTTAAATCGCAATTGAGTAAAATACGGTTTTCAAGGCTTATAATTTCAATGAAGGAATAAAACACCGCAACTAATTTTCTTAATATTATTAGATACAATACACAACATAACACTACCAAGAGGCTTAATATCTTTGGGGGGCTTAGCAAAAAAATATTATTGTTTTACATATCTTGTACCTATGTGTTAGTAAACTGCAGAAAAACTTTCATTGTCGGTATTTGATCCTGAACAAAGTTATAAATTTTCGAAGGGTACATTACTAATGGGAATTTGACCATAAAACAACATTGAGCACATTAAATTTTGTCACTGTAATTAAGTTGTTGCAATTACAGGTATATTTTCACAAGTCTGCCTAAGGTAGGCAGTTAATTTAAACTTATTCATTAAGAACAATAGACTGTATTTTTCAGTTTAAAAAATTTGCTGTACACTTTTTATTTTATAAATTTAAATGGTAATTTGGAAGCACATTTATTTCCTCTGAGAGTCTTCCTGAGGTAGAGTGTGATCTTTTGCTGTGGTAAGTCTTTGTCTTCAAATATTTGAAATTGGAATCCAAACTCTGTCACTAGCTCACTTGTTAAAAGATGTGTGGGGTCCTGCCAGATGGAAGAGTGCACATGAACCTCGTTATGTTCCAAGCTTATTTATTGCATCTGAGCTAACCACCACAGTCCATCATAAATACTACGTCGTTGACTTCTAAAGTTAAGGGAACAATTTTACTTGTTCAGTGGTGCTCACAGTTTTCAATTTTAGAAATTTTATAGCACCTTATTGTGTGTTATGTGAAATTTCTGGAAATTTGTTGTGCCTTTGGCCTTCAAAGTTTTCAAATCTTGTTTTACGTTTTTCAGTATGAGTAAGACAGTCCACTTTTCTGAGAAGGAAATATATAATACCTCTCATATATTCTTTGCAATAGGGGTACATTTGGTCAATATGCAGAATTAGATCTGATGTAATTCTTTCTAAACTGGTCTTACTTACTTCGCACTTGGTTGTAGTTGCCCACCACATCACAGGCATTTCTTCCGTGGCAAGAAGCAAAAAAGCTTTATGGGTACAGATATTAGTAAAATTTTTCCTATTGTTCTAGTTGCTACTACTTCCATCTGAAAAGCATATTACCTTCTCAACTTTAGGTAAGTTTTCTTTAATACAATTTATCATGTAAGACTAAAAGGCCTGTACAACTGTTGTGTTGTGCTCTAAATAGTCACTTAAGATACAGACTGAGCAACTGGTGAATTTGCAATCCTCGTTTTTAAATCAAAATACAAATGAACGAACCGTTGCCTGGTCATTGGCCCAGAGGTATCCTTGAATTGCACCTTGTCCAATGTATGTAAAATTCTGTGCAAAGTCAGCCAAGATTAGACGTTCAGCAGTCTCCCAGACATTCTGACATACGGAATTCTGCGTCGGCCTTGGAGGCGTGCCCGGATAGCCAAAGTTGTTAAGGTACGTTGACCGAGAAGTCCGGGTTCGAGTCCCTGCCAGGCACAAATTTCCGCAATATGCCAATATGTTCCTTCCATACAGCTTATCCCTAAGGAGGCTGTACAAACAAAACTGTTCCACAGAAAATGTGACAATTGACTAATGTTAAAGCAAAACGTGAAAAAAAACAATTGGCGTCGGCATCATTTGTGTACAAGTCTGAGAACTTTTCACCTCACCCTCGAACTACGCCATGGCCGAAATTCTGCAGACCCTTACGCTTTTAGCAACAGTGAGGGAAATGTGTAAACTGACAGCTGTCTTATACACTACTGGCCATTAAAATTGCTACACCAAGAAGAAATGCAGCTGATAAACGGGTATTCATTGGACAAATATATTATACTAGAACTGACATGTGATTACATTTTCACGCAATTTGGGTGCATAGATCCTGAGAAATCAGTAACCAGAACAACTACCTCTGGCCGTAATAATGGCCTTGATACGCCTAGGCATTGAGTCAAACAGAGCTTGGATGGCGTGTACAGGTACAGCTGCCCATGCAGCTTCAACACGATACCACAGTTCATCAAGAGTAGTGACTGGTGTAATGTGACGAGCCAATTGCTCGGCCACCATTGACCAGACGTTTTCAATTGGTGAGAGATCTGGAGAATGTGCTGGCCAGGGCAGCTGTCGAACATTTTCTGTATCCAGAAAGGCCCGTGCAGGACGTGCAACATGCGGTCGTGCATCATCCTGCTGAAATGTAGGGTTTCGCAGGGATCGAATGAAGGGTAGAGCCACGGGTCGTAACACACCTGAAATTCAACGTCCACTTTTCAAAGTACCGCCAATGCGAACAAGAGGAGCCCGAGACGTGTAACCAATGGCACCTCATACCATCACGCCGGGTGATACGCCAGTATGGCGATGACGAATACACGCTTCCAATGTGCGTTCACCGCGATGTCGCCAGACACGGATGCGACCATCATGATGCTGTGAACAAAACCTGGATTCATCCGAAAAAATGACGTTTTGCCATTCGTGCACCCAGGTTCGCCGTTGAGTACACAAACGCAGGTGCTCCTGTCTGTTCAAAAATGGTTCAAATGGCTCTGAGCACTATGGGACTCAACTGCTGAGGTCATTAGTCCCCTAGAACTTAGAACTAGTTAAACCTAACTAACCTAAGGACATCACAAACATCCATGCCCGAGGCAGGATTCGAACCTGCGACCGTAGCGGTCTTGCGGTTCCAGACTGCAGCGCCTTTAACCGCACGGCCACTTCGGCCGGCCTCCTGTCTGTGATGCAGTGTCAAGGGTAACCGCAGCCATGGTCTCCGAGCTGATAGTCCATGCTGCTGCGAACGTCGTCGAACTGTTCGTGCAGATGGTTGTTGTCTTGCAAACGTCCCCATCTGTTGATTCAGGGATCGAGACGTGGCTGCACGATCCGTTACAGCCATGCGGATAAGATGCCTGTCATCTCGACTGCTAGTGATACGAGGCCGTTGGGATCCAGCATGGTGTTCCGTATTACCCTCCTGAACCCACCTATTCCATATTCTGCTAACAGTCATTGGATCTCGACCAGCAATGTCGCGATACGATAAACCGCAATCGCGATAGGCTACAATCCGACCTTTATCAAAGTCGGAAACGCGATGGTACGCATTTCTTCTCCTTACACAAGGCATCACAACAACGTTTCACCAGGCAACGCCGGTCAACTGCTGTTTGTGTATGAGAAATCGGTTGGAAACGCTCATGTCAGCACGTTGCAGGTGTCGCCACCGGCGCCAACCCTGTGTGAATGCTCTGGAAAGCTAATCATTTGCATATCACAGCATCTTCTTCCTGTCAGTTAATTTTCGCGCCTGTAACACGTCATCTTCGTGGTGTAGCAATTTTAATGGCCAGTAGTGTATATCCACATGGCACATTGCACTTCACTCGGCCTACAACATTACCCATGTTATGTAGATGTCACATCCCGATGGCGATCATAATAATATTATTGGGCGGCTAGTCGGAAACTCAGAAGGCAGACACGTGTTCTTGTAACCTGTTGCGTCCCACAAAGCTACTGCACACTTGTTATCAGCGAAGCAGTTGCCAGGTGGGCTAATCGGACGCACTGTGCTACTTTGTTACGGAGAACAATGCGCACAGCCTGCTATCACGGGAACACTTGTCAGCTGGGCCACAGTGTGGCCCAGAGCCGTTCGGAACGTTTTAAATGCCGTGTACCCACCAGCTGCAACCCAATGTGCGTGACTGCGTGTGCAGCGACTCGCGTAGTGCACGTTTTGCTGACAGGAGAATCACAGTAGAGACCTCATTGTTAAACTTCTACGAGCCCGTGTGACGACAACAGCGGGAAACGACAATATCAAGAAAACATTGTAAGGCATTGTTTCGAATTCTTCTTTGTTTCTCTTGCTGGATTTTTACTCTGTTATCATGCTTCCAAAAAATATGATTCACGTCGTTTGTGTACTAGCAAGAGCACTGTTTCATTGTATTTAAACAGTTTCAAGAAAAAGACATCATGGTTCCATTTAGGCTGTCATTTGTTTGAATGAATTGTTTGGCCAACAGCGACGAATAAAACATTTCATTCAAATATATGACAATTTAAGTGGAACCATAACGTGTTTTGAACTAAGTGTGGTAGCTGTGGACCTAAGAACAAGAAAAATAAATGTCTTCCATATCAGTGGTAATATCGGTACACGGTTATTTTTCTTCTGAAAATATAATGGCAGAACTTGAGTGAATTTGGGAACTGTCGGATGCTAGGTTGCCGCTACTGTTTAAATTATGCTCCTGTGTATTGTACGAGGTGCATTCAAGTTCTAAGGCCTCCGATTTTTTTTTCTAATTAACTACTCACCCGAAATCGATGGAACTGGCGTTGCTTCTCGACGTAATCGCCCTGTAGACGTACACATTTTTCACAACGCTGACGCCATGATTCCATGGCAGCGGCGAAGGCTTCTTTAGGAGTCTGTTTTGACCACTGGAAAATCGCTGAGGCAATAGCAGCACGGTTGGTGAATGTGCGGCCACGGCGAGTATCTTTCATTGTTGGAAAAAGCCGAAAGTCACTAGGAGCCAGGTCAGATGAGTAGGGAGCATGAGGAATCACTTCAAAGTTGTTATCACGAAGAAACTGTCGCGTAACGTTAACTCGATGTGCGGGTGCGTTGTCTTGGGGAAACAGCACACACGCAGCCCTTCCCGGACGTTTTTGTTGCATTGCAGGAAGGAATTTGTTCTTCAAAACATTTTCGTAGGATGCACCTGTTACCGTAGTGCCCTTTGGAAATGGGGTAAGGATTACGCCTTCGCTGTCCCAGAACATGGACACCATCATTTTTTCAGCACTGGTGGTTACCCGAAATTTTTTTGGTGGCGGTGAATCTGTGTGCTTCCATTGAGCTGACTGGCGCTTTGTTTCTGGATTGAAAAATGGCATCCACGTCTCATCCATTGTCACAACTGACGAAAAGAAAGTCCCATTCATGCTGTCGTTGCGCGTCAACATTGCTTGGCAGCATGCCACACGGGCAGCAATGTGGTCGTCCGTCAGCATTCGTGGCACTCACCTGGATGACACTTTCCGCATTTTCAGGTCGTCATGCAGGATTGTGTGCACAGAACCCACAGAAATGCCAACTCTGGAGGCGATCTGTTCAACAGTCATTCGGCAATCCCCCAAAACAATTCTCTCCACTTTCTTGGTCATGTCGTCAGACCGGCATGTGCGAGCCCGAGGTTGTTTCGGTTTGTTGTCACACGATGTTCTGCCTTTATTAAACCTTCGCACCCACGAACGCACTTTCGACACATTCATAACTCCATCACATGTCTCCTTCAACTGTCGATGAATTTCAATTGGTTTCACACCACACAAATTCAGAAAACGAATGATTGCAAGCTGTTCAAGTAAGGAAAACGTCGCCATTTTAAGTATTTAAAACAGTTCTCAGTCTCGCCGCTGGCGGTAAAATTCCATCTACCGTACGGTGCTGCCATCTCTGGGACGTATTGACAATGAACGCGGCCTCATTTTAAAACAATGCGCATGTTTCTCTCTTTCCAGTCCGGAGAAAAAAAATCGGAGGCCTTAGAACTTGAATGCACCTCGTATCTTAAGCGCGCCACGTACAAGCGTCGGATACCAGCCATCGACCGAAAGCAGTATCGCTGCAATCGGCCGTTCGCCAGGACTGAGCCACACATATTAGCAATGTGCCAAGTAATTTCAATCAGTATTACGAACACCAGTATGTCGAAAAGTTCTGAACTGCTATGTTTAGCACCGTAGCAGTTCATTTCCGTACACTCAGGAATAATTGCAAAAAATATATGAAAAATACTTAAATTGTAATTAATTAAACTTGTTCTAAACGTTCTTCTAGGGAAGAGTTGGTTATCGTATTTTACAAAATAATTACATTTTCACTGACGTGAAGTGTGTTGTGTTCATCTTTTTAGTGTGCTAAGACAGTTCTTTTTCATTTGTTAATCCTAATTTCTTTTCTCATTCATTAGCCTTGTAGTTAACTGCAAGTGTGTACCCAATTTGTCTCGCGTTCTCAGTGTGTCTCTAGAAATGTTGTCAATGCCAACGCTGCTGATTACGATAAGTCTTATTATAAACTGAACAAGAGAGAGTTGGACTATATGAAATGACAAAAGAGACTCGAGCGTAGCTTCATAATAGATTTGCCCTGAACAAAAAAATAAAATGTCCACACAGTGCAATTGTGGCACATGCAACTGCTGCGGTTAAAAACAAGTTGTTATTGACAGCCATCTTGAACTTTGACGAAATATATGATGACAGTGTAATGCCCCTTTTTTGCGCCACGTCAAAGATCTTTGTCAAATATATTTGACGAATATTTGACATCTATGACCAAATCTTTGACAAAGAAAATTGATAGTGTAATACCGGCCTTATATCAAGGGCGTCCCGAGCGAGGGGCAGGGGACGGCAGAAAAAAAAGGTCACAAAGCGAATTCGCAGTGTTTTGTTGTGTTCGCCCACAGCCCTCAGCTCAGCAAACCCTGTCACCAGGGAACGTCCGGTAATTTTGTCAATTTAATCTAGCAACCCTACTAGTACCAACAGTACTCGGAGCCATTTGTCGGGAAATGTCAAAACTGTTTCGTCATTCACCCCGAAATTAACATGAGCTGTCCGTTCTCTGATCTTATCCATCGAGTTATAGGGGGCACTACATTCCAACCACGGTGCAACTTCTTGTTTTTGTCAATAACATTACCAGGGGTGAAACAAGTGACAGAGATAGAAGTCCTAGGCACGACCACAGCTCGTTTCAGGCAAATGCTGGGATGGTTCCTTTGAAAGGGCACGACCGATTTCCTTCCCGAGCCTTCCCTAACCCGAGCTTGCGCTCCGTCTCTAATGACCTCGTTGTCGACGGGACGTTAAACACTAACCACTCCCCACGACCACAGCTGCCACAGTTACTGTGTCCATCGCTCTATTCTGCTCCCATCTGACGCACACGTGCGAAGTGTGGCCTAGTTACACCGGATATCGCCGGCTCAGGAACGCCCCTGTGTGTTATCACTACTAAGCGAGTGTTCGCTGCTCGTTAGTCAGCGTTTTGCAGCACTCACGCGTGAGTACACAGCGTGGAGTACGGTGCAGGATGTTAACGGCACGTGCCGTAAGTTACAGCAGTGGCGTACATACAAAACATCTTACGTAACCGCTGTTTCTCCATGAGAATTAAACGAGAAGGCGTCTTATCTGAATGAATTAAATGCATATAAATGAATTGGAATGCAAGGATCGATGGGGATGAAATCAGTGAAGATGCATTGACATGAAATGACTTCAGTACAAACCATACAGATTTCCGTTACCTGCTGTCACTTCATATACCGTAAGCTAAGTTGGTGGCAAAATTCCTAGCGTTTTTTTTTGTTTTTTTTTAATGTTGGTATCCAGTTGCTGTGAGTTTATTTATCGACTGCCATTTTTTATTTTTACGGTTGGGTTGTTTTGGGGAAGGAGACCAGACGGCGAGGTCGTCGGTCTCATCGGAGTAGGGAAGGACGCGGAAGGAAGTCGGCCGTGCCCTTTGAAAGGAACCATCCCGGCATTTGCCTGGAGCGACTTAGGGAAATCACGGAAAACATAAATCAGGATGGCCGGACGCGGGATTGAACCGTCGTCCTCCCGAATGCGAGTCCAGTGTTTAACCACTGCGCCACCTCTCTCGGTTTTTATTTTTTATCTTTTTTTTTTTTTTTAATGTTTAGTTCACTGTTGCTATTTGAGTTTACATATTATCATTTTGTCATTTGGAAATAATGAGTGGAGCTGTGGACGCTAGAAAATGGAGTAAAAAGTGGACAAATCGGCTACAGAGTACACTCTAAGCCAAAACCACGAAAATCAGCGGGTGGCCAAATGCCCTGCAGCTCTGCTTGCACTGGTGACGAGAAATGGTGTCTTTCTGCTAACTTAAGGCAAAGAAAGTAATGGCTGAGCCCGAACAAGACAGCAACTCCCTGTACAAAGACTAGCGCGCATCTGGTGGAACAGCTACGGTATGGTATACTACGAACTGCTGACATTTATTGTCAACAACTGAGACGTCTTCGGACGAAGTCAAGAACAACTGCCAGGAAGACTGCGTGATGTGATGGTACTCCACGGTAACACCCGTCCGCGTTCTGCTAGAGTCAAACTGTACGGGAGTTGGATTGGGAAGTCTCCGCACCCACCATATTCACCTGATCTTGCGTCCCCACCTTTTCGGCTCTCTGTCGAACAACCTTCAACGAACTTCCCTTTCGTATGAAAATGCGCTCCGAACATGGCTCGAAGAGTTCTTCGCCGCGCGGGATTAGCCGAGCGGTCTAGGCGCTGCAGTCGTGGACTGTTCGGCTGGTCCCGGCGCAGGTTTGCGTCCTCCCTCAGGCATGGGTGTGTGTGTTTGTCCTTAGGATAATTTATGTTAAGTAGTGTGTAAGCTTAGGGACTGATGACCTTAGCATTTAAATCCCATAAGATTTCACACACATTTGAACATTTTTTTGAAGAGTTCTTCGCCTCAAAACCACGGAATGGAAAAATTACCACAGCGTTGGCAGACATTTATAAATAGTGAAGGAGAAAATATTATTGATGATTAGAATATCTGTTATGTGTATCTGTTGTTATAGAAAAATGCTACGAACTTACGCACCAACCCAATAAGCACACCGATCCAGAGATCAGTTTCTCTCAGAAGACAAGACGCTAATACTGTGTAACACCGCCTGTAGCGTCGATAAAGGCCTCAGTTTTAGGGAGAAAGAGACTGAAGCCACTCATTGACGATTAGGTTCTGTAGAGCTACCAAAGCGTGAGAATGTTGGTTTCTACGTTTCGCCTGCTGTTTCAAAGAGCCCCAGACGTTTTCTATGGCATTAAGATCCAATGATTTAGTGGGTCAGTCGAATTGCGGTAGGGTGCCTGAGTGTCCGTGAAACCAGCAATGTGTACGTGAACGCCTGTGATCATGGTGTTGTCACCTTGGAAGACGTGAGTGTCCACAGCACACTCATCATGAAAGATGTCAAAGGAAAGGCAACTCTTGGTCACCGAGAATGTTGAAATAAACATCCTGGTCCGTATTTGCGCTATCCTGAGTGAGTGGGCCCAAGTCATGGTATCAAAAACATTCCCAAAACATCAGGGAACCACCTCCTGTCCCAACAACACCCTCCAGACATTGCCGGTTAAAGGCTTCATTGCACAGCCGGTGATTTAGACACATTGCATCATTTGAAAAGAGGCAAAACGTTGACTCGTCGAACCACATTACATGCCTCGATTCAAATACCATCTCGTTTCTGTATTGTTTGGCCCACTGAAGACGCGCGACCTTACATGCCACGGTATGAAATGTTCTTGAGAAAGGTACTTCATTCCAAATATCCATTACATGAAATTACGTTCACGTTGTTCATTCGGACCTGCATTGACAAACAACATCACAGATTCTAAATATATTTTTATATGATCAAATTCTGAAGGTGGCAGGGGTAAAATACAGGGAGCGAAAGGCTATTTACAATTTGTACAGAAACCAGATGGCAGTTATAAGAGTCGAGGGACACGAAAGGGAAGCAGTGGTTGGGAAGGGAGTGAGACAGGGTTGTAGCCTCTCCCCGATATTATTCAATCTGTATATTGAGCAGGCAGTGAAGGAAACAAAAGAAAAATTCGGAGTGGGTATTAAAAACCATGGAGAAGAAATAAAAACTTTGAGGTTCGCCGATGACATAGTAATTCTGTCAGAGACAGCAAACGACTTGGAAGAGCAGTTGAACGGAATGGATAGTGTCTTGAAAGGAGGATATAAGATGAACATCAACAAAAGAAAAACGAGGATAACGGAATGTAGTCGAATTAAGTCGGGCGATGCTGAGGGAATTAGATTAGGAAATGAGACACTTAAAGTAGCAAAGGAGTTTTGCTATTTGGGGAGCAAAATAACTGATGATGGTCGAAGTAGAGAGGATATAAAATGTACACTGGCAATGGCAGGGAAAGCGTTTCTGAAGAAGAGAAATTTGTTAACATCGAGTATAGATTTAAGTGTCAGGAAGTCGTTTCTGAAAGTATTTGTATGGAGTGCAGCCATGTATGGAAGTGAAACATGGACGATAAATAGTTTGGACAAGAAGAAAATAGAAGCTTTTGAAATGTGGTGCTACAGAAGAATGCTGAAGATTAGATGGATAGATCACATAACTAATGAGGAGGAACTGAATAGGACGGGAGAAGAGAAGTTTGTGGCACAACTTGACTAGAAGAAGGGATCGGTTGGTAGGACATGTTCTGAGGCATCAAGGGATCATCAATTTGGTATTGGAGGGCAGCGTGGAGGGTAAAAATCGTAGAGGGAGACCAAGAGATGAATACACTAAGCAGATTCAGAAGGATGTAGGTTGCAGTAGTCACTGGGAGATGAAGAAACTTGCACAGGATAGAGTAACATGGAGAGCTGCATCAAACCAGTCTCAGGACTGAAGACCACAACAACATGATTAATACAGAACTAATGCCGGCCGTTGTGGCCGAGCGGTTCTAGGCGCTTCAGTCCGGAACCGCGCCGCTGCTAGGGTCGCAGCTTTGAATCTTGCCTTGGGCATGGATGTGTGTGATTTCCTTAGATTAGTTAGGTTTAAGTAGATCTAAGGTCTAGGGGACTGATGACCTCAGATGTTAAGTCCCATGGTGGTCGGAGCCATTTGAACCATTTTTTGACTGATGACCTCAGATGTTAAAGTTTGTGGCCGAGCGGTTCTAGGCGCTTCAGTCCGGAACCGCGCCGCTGCTAGGGTCGCAGCTTTGAATCTTGCCTTGGGCATGGATGTGTGTGATTTCCTTAGATTAGTTAGGTTTAAGTAGATCTAAGGTCTAGGGGACTGATGACCTCAGATGTTAAGTCCCATGGTGGTCGGAGCCATTTGAACCATTTTTTGACTGATGACCTCAGATGTTAAAGTTCCGTAGTGCTTAGAGCCATTTGAACCATTTGAACAGAATTAACGCACAAACAATAAAATCTGGTGACTGAAATTTTACGTGTCGACTAGATTATTTATTTTCATTCGAAGTTCGAGTATACCCTCCCAGATAACGGCGCGTATTAAGCACGCCGCTTCCTGGCTTCGTGCAGTGTGCACGGCGGATCAGCGACGAGCGCCGTTTTGCCGGTCATCCTGGATGTGGTTTTTAGGCGGTTTCTCACATCCCACTAGGTGAATACCGGGCTGGTATTCAAGTCCGGCCCCAGTTACACGATTCGCAAACATTTAGGTAACGTTCGCACCCTTTCACATGAATAATACTAGACGCAGACTGTGTGGCATACACGTGTTGCTCCACGGGGGCGGGGCGGGGGAGGTGGGGTAATCGGGCTGCGATGAAGGGCATCCGGCCAACCCTTAAAGTAAGCGTGCCAAATCCAATAGGAACTGAGTAAATGCGGGGCAAATGCAAAGAAAAGTAAGACCTCCCAAAGTTCGATTACTGTTCTCGATATGTACCATCTACATCCACATCATACCGCTGAAGCCATCTAATGGTGTGAGCCGCAGGGTACTTCTGGTACCACTAAGTGATCCTCTCCTATCTCGTTCCACTCGCGAATGGCACATGGGATGAATGATTGGCGGTAAGCCTCTGTACTGGTTCTAATTTGTCGAATTTTCTCGTCGTGGTCATTAAGCAAGATGTATGTGTGAGGAAGTAATTCGACTCTTCCCGGAAAACATTCCCTCGAAATTACAATAGTAAACCCTCTCTGTGATGCACAACACCTCTTTTGTGACGACTGCCACTATAGTTTGTTAAGCTTCTCGGTAACGCATCCCACTTCCTTCGTGGATGAGTTACACTTCCTTAAGGTTCTTCCAACGAATCCCAGTCTGGCGTCTGCTTTTCCTACTATTTGTTTTATGTGGTCATTCAGCTTAAGGCCGCTTACATATTTTATGGTAGATACTATTTCAGAAGTTTCTCGTCAGTAGTGTAGTTGTACGTAGTGGCTTAATATGCAGTATGTATTTATGTTCAGGGTCAACTGCCAGAGCCTGCAACGTTCATCAATCCTCTGCAGGCGATTCTGCAAATCGATACTGTCTTCTGGCGTTGCTACTTAGTTACAGGCTATCGCATAATCTGCGAACAGTCTTAAAGAGCATCCGACGCTTTCTACTAGATCATTCATATACATTGTAAACAGTAACGGCCTATCACACTTCTTTGGGGTACTCCGGAAATTACCTCTGTCTGTCGGTTTTGTTCTGTTAAGAGCGATGTGTTACCCATCTAACTGCACTGATTAACTGCAACCAACTGCTATAACTTGAAAACAGCGGTGCAGGGTCACATAATAGCCTGCTACCAATTCTACACAATATATCAAAACGCCCCGTGAGTCCATTTAAGGAGATGACTAAAATTTTGTCCAGTTAGCTTATTTACGAACTGGAACACTGCTATAATTATTCAGTCTCGCAAAAAATAAGAGACAAACAAGACACCAATCTCTCGTCCGCATCGTAGCAGATATCTCTAAAATTTGCGCCAACCTCATAGAAGAACGTTAGGTTTCATTCAAGTAAAGGAACAAACTGGAATTAGAAGTGGATACAGCATAATCGACTACTTCAGAGCTATAGATGGAAGCGATGAAAATTCGCGCGTAGTAGTGATATTTCTTTAATCAAACAGTACATTGGCAATAGATAATTAGACTGTTTCACCTTCGCCTGAAAACCAGTGTGAACTCGTTACCTTACCAGAGCACTAACTTGACGTAAATTACGTGCTGGAGACAACGAACGTACGAGGTGTTTACTCGAATGTGAACAACTGTATACCAAGTAATCAAACGTAACTTGGCTGAATAAATAAACAAAAGAGAAATATATCGTCATATAGTATTAGCACTCCTCATGGATAGAGGAGCGGTACTACGTGCGAAATGATTCAAAGAATATGGAAGATTTGCATAAGAAATAAAACGCAACAAACGGATTATGTTATGCAACGCGACAAGGTGAACGTCTTTTTGCAGCGAATCAACAGACAACCCAAGCACGTTACTTTTGTGCTAAATATCTAAAAGCAGGTTTATGCTCATGCCATCCCAATTTTTTCTTACAGTTTGTTATCTAACCGTATATCTAGGAAGATGCGTAGAGGAAGACAGGAAAACATAAATGCCTTGCATAGAATCGTTAACCGATTTTCCAATACCGCTTCTGGTTGGTCATTATAAACACTCCAACATCGATACTGAAAATGCTGTTCTGTCTGCCAAACTTCCTCCTACACATTCGAGATTCGTTTCTATGTAAACGCTCTACTTGGTTTTTAAAATATTGGTTGATATGGATTTCGCGATTATATGTGGAGTGAAGGAAAGGAGTATTTGACTGAGCAGAAAGTTATCCATTTTCCTTATGTGATTGAAGAGAAGTACATCTCATCTTCATGAAAATACACGCACAAATGATACACGTAGTTGTTGCATTAGAAAAGTCAATCTGATTGGCAACGATCCTTTATTTTGCACAGCTGGTTGATGTGTAAAGCGTTGTTCCCACTCTTCCTTTTAGTGCCAGTGACTTTTGCACACAATCAATGGCTAGTGACAAAACATTTCACTAATTCTGTTCGCAGGAATATGAATGCGTATTTTACTCACCCGGAACATTTCTAGCCATTCCACGTCTCCTAAACGTTTGAGTGCAATAATCCATTAATTATGACTTCACACATTTTTCCACAACGCGCGTAATTTAAGTTGGTCAATGTAACAGTATGGAAAGGTATTATTTGGTGTCGATAGGAATTTATAAACATCTCGTGTTTTACAGTCTCCTCCTCCCCTTCTCCTCACGAATTCACTTACATCCATAAGAATATTTATTAAAAATTACGAATGTACTGACAATCTCACTTCATCGCACATCCGAAATCGGACAGCTGATTTACAGACACAGTTCGTGTAAAACAACTGACGCTCGGAAGGTAGCGATGCATAACATGCTGCTGGACGCATATACGCGCGCGAGACGTTGCAGCAACTCGTAGACATGTCAGCTGGTGCCGACGACGTAGCTTTAACTACAAAACTTACCACACTAACAATGAGACGGCTCACGTTTGGCGTTAGAACTTCGTTACTCGTGTTGCGCATGCCAACAGTGGATTTTCCTCTTGCCGTGCCTCTCATCCGTCTGACAAGCCACTTCTCATGGGGTAACTATAGTAGGTACCCCAACAGAGAAAAGACAAGTCCTCTCATGACTAATGGAATCAGAGAGACCGCCAATTTCACCTTTTTGACCGATGGGACGTGCCGTGACATGTTCTCTGGTTGCTTAAACCGTTCTAACTGTTCTAAGTGATAGACTGGTGCATTGTCTTCCTGAAGATATCGGTCATCTAATGGATGTACGCGAACAAATGATTGATAAGTGCCGGTGAGAGACAATGACGCATCTGGGGCTCTACCCCGTAGAAACCCAGGCTTGTCGTTTCTCAGGCCTCATTGAGCAAAGTGATGTGAGAGCTTCTGGTTCTTAGCAAAGGTGAGGTTTGTCACTGAAATTGACCTTGCCATTAAAGTACACATTCCGACTATAAACATAGTGCGACAGGAAAATGCACACTCTAGTTTCAGGGCTAGCAGTCACTGGACTATTGTCTGAGATCGTAAAGCATCTAGAAGGAAATGAAAGCGGAGAACATCACCCATTTTTTTGCTGAACTTCATGTCCTCTTCACACATGTACAGCCTGCTCCTTGAACAAGCGTCAACAACTCAGGAGATCTGTGAAACTTCTTGTTATCTTCCACTTCACAGTAATATTGGCTGAATTGGTAAGAGGGAGGCATTCGAATAGAGCGACAAACTTCTGTGCACAGCTTTTCAGCATATTGAAACAACCCCTGAAACTGTTACATACTTAAAGCAAATTACTGTTCGACAGCTGACTATAAAGTATTTGCTTACACTTATTATCTACTGAAAGCGGCAACACAATCGTACTCTTGGTTTCAATTGGCCTACTTCGCATCAGTTGTCACGTCTGCCACAACTTTCAGTCCCTCGCAGAGTGACACGCATTTTCCTGCGTTAGGAATATGGTCAGTTGCTGTTTGCGCGTATAGTTTATCTACGAAGAAACTTGCAGCCTGAAATGCCTGAGTAACTCGGAGCGATTACTTGCTTGTTCGCATTCGCGCATTGACACTAGCTCACGAATATTGGGAAAATTTCTCCGGTACGTTACCCGATAACGTAGCTCGAAAGTTAAGTCACTACACAGTGCTTTCTGCAGAATGTCAAATAGCTGTCAATTTGTGTGTGGTATTCACTTTCGTAGGTATTTTACGTCTATTGGTTTTCGTTAATTCTCTTTGGAAAGCAGTCCACTGTTCTAGACAGCAAAAATAAAATCTGTTTGTTTCAGGGATGAGTTCAATAGTTTGGAATATGTGCTCATATATTTCTGAAATATTTCTTATCGGCTGGCATTACCTAATTGGCTCTACCAATAACGTAGTTCATTGTGAAAGTGTTCTCTGCCAATTTACGCTGAGCTTAAACTCATTATATGCGTTTTGGAGTGCTATTCTCCTGTTCACAATCATTGCTCCAGTCTCCTCCTCTGTTGTCAACCTGTATGGCGTGGAACTGCATCTACGTAGGAGAGCTGTAAATATAGCCATATGGTAAGAGTAGGCCCTGGGAGTGAACTCAGGCTCCGTCCAATAGCGTCCCTCCTGACATTTGTCGGCGCCAAAACAATCCCGGCTTCGCCATCTTGCGGTGTCAGCGTGAGGCACTGCAAGAGGGAAGCTGTGTCAATGTAGATACCGTCACTGTTTTGTAGCAGAATATTTGTGTATTCCCTGTGCATATGTTAATACCTACTGTGAGATGCTACGTACGTAACAGGAGCAGCGTCGTTACACAATGAGGTAAGCTTTGTTAAGTCAACTCTACCGTGACGGCTTCGTGTAGACTGGAGTGATGCATGGCAGATGTTTGTTTCCCACATTATTTGCTTTTTGATAACATTGTTGAAAGAGTGCAGAAGAACAAATATTAATTTCTGTGTGACACTGAATGATACGTCAACGAGTTTCGAACTGTTTGAGCAGTATATTCCGTGCCCCGAATAGACGTTCTTTGTGTGTTTTCTTTCTGTCAGCTGAAACTACATATTGAAAACAAATTAGCGGAGGGGGAGAGGTTAATACTATAATTATTTCTGGTCCTTGTGTTCCTTACAAATGTAGTTGGTTCGAGGAACTGATTAAATTGTCATGTTTTCGTAGAAAATTAAGAGGTTGAAATTTTTTATAGGTGAATAATTATCAAATAAAAAAAATTACGGCACGTGTGTTTATCAAAATCTGTAGCAACAAATTATTTCCATTTGGTTAACATTTTGATCATTTTTTTATTACAGCTGCCTCTTTTCTCCCAAAACAATGTGTGTAGCTTGTTTTTCGTGGCGTCACGAAAAATGGATGATTGAAACTCTAGCGTCTTATAATATTCAGAAGAAATCTGTTACTCGTGGAGAACTGCCCGTTCAGTATCTTACATTTCATCAGCATCGAAATCTGCTATGCTGTGTCGTCATACGTAACAGGAATTAATATTAATTTTTTATTTATTTGCAACCAGCCGAGAGACATAGCTTACTCAGAATTACTTGGTTTGATCGTCTACGATTCTGTTGTATAAAGGAAGCAGTATATTCTTATGTACTCAGGTTTCATTAAACGATGGAACCAAAAAACAATCTTGATAAAGTGTGGTTTTCCAAAACTGAAAATTTGACAGATGATAAAGTTAGAAAGGACAGGGCAGTCACTGGTAGGTAACCAGTGTGACATTATCTCAACCAGACTTTCTTTGTGAGAAATCAGAGCAATTAGTCAGAACCATGGTCAGGCAGTAGCATTGGTTCACAAAAATTTAGTTCTTGTGGCTTTTACTGCTTTCAGTGGAGGCTCCTCGATGATTTTTGCTTTTAGCCTGTGTTGATGTATGGAATGATGGAAGATAATTACAGAAGCTGATCAGTGTTAGCAAATAATTCGCTAAAATATTTTTGTTGAGATGAAGCACTTAATATACCAAGTAATTGTTTACTGATTGTGGATGTGCTGTGCCATTTCTTCAGAAGTTGTGATGAACATGCTGTACTTGTATTAACAACACTCATCCCACCATCTGCATAATTAATAATAGTATGATATAGTGAGTTTCACTTTCTAGTACAGAAATGGAGACGACATAATTTTACTGTTTTATTTCTATAAGTGGTGTACTTTGCCAAAATAATGACATGCCAGGTTTGTGACACACAGTAGTATGTTACAAGTCTGATAAATGTTGTTTGTGGCTCACTCACTTCCAGTGGTTACTGCGTCTGCTCCACAGCAATGAATTTTTAAATGGATAAACCTTGATCTTAATAATCAATGTGTTTATCCTAGCTGAAAGCCTGAAATTAGCAAAGGATAATTTTGGCAGTATTTGCTCGGATCGTAAAAGGAAAATGACATTGTGCTTTTCAATTAACTGTTCTGATACTATCTCTAAACTGTGGAGAAAACTGCCGGAAATCTAAATATGGAATGATGGGACAGGAATTTGACTCTTGTCCTATTGAATGAAAGTTTAGTCAGTGCATTAACCATTCTTCCACTGTGCTTTGTGTATAGCATGGAAATATTGGATTTTAATTTTTTGTGTGTGTGTGTGTGTGTGTGTGTGTGTGTGTGTGTGTGTAGTGGTGGAGATATTTGACTTACATGAAAACACAATGAAGCCATACATGTCAATAGTCATACTTTTAAAGGACAATATTACATATGTATGTTGTTGAGTTTAGTATGATCGAAGATAAAAGTTCTGTGAAATTAAAAAGAGTAGGCCCGCTCTGTAAGATTGTATTCTCCATGGCAGTAATGGTGCTCATAAGCTGCTTGCATTAAAAGTAAGCAAACTGTTAGGTGGTCATAAAATTACATGTTCAAAAAATTGTGTGCTTAGCTTGATATTCTTGTTGCAGATCAATTGAAACACTTTGGTAAGACCAAAAAATAACATTCTATACAGGAGCAACCATGACGCATTCTTTTCTTTGATATTTCTTTTGAGTAGTGAAGTGTTTCTCATTGCAATTACAAAATGCATAATATAGGTGTGTGTGTGTGTGTGTGTGTGTGTGTGTGTTGGGGCTCGGGGAAGGTTGAGGGAAAGATATAGTTTATTTTAGTCAGTGTGAATATAATTTTTAAGGTGTCATAAGTTTTGCTGAAATCAGCCTGTTGAGGAAGTAAACTAACCTGTTATTCTGTGAATATTTCTTACATTCTTTCTTGTTGTCAGTGCTGTACCTAGTAAACATTTGAAGCATGGCAGGCAATAATATTTTGCTCTTGATCAGATGGTATCGTTATGCCTCTATCTCGCCAGCTGCAGCCCTGTAATAGTGTTGAAATACTTACAGTGGTGCTGAGAAACAGCTTTTGTACTACAGTTAACTAACCCAAAGCTGTGAAAGCTACATTTGCATGTATTACTGGCTCTGAGATCCCAGAAAAATTTTTATAATCTTTGTGACATACCGGCATACCCTTGTGTCTCTTACTGATCAACATTCTCATCAGCACAAACCACCCCATCTTATTATTGTACAAAATCAGTTGTAATAATCCAAAACTTTATTTCATTTTTGTGCAAAATAAGAATTTCATCTGAATGTTACTCGTATTTTGGATGGCATGTGTGACCTATGAATTTTCTTACACTTGTTTCAGCCTTTTTTTTATTGTCTGTCACTCTGGGGAACAATATAATTGTGAAATTATTGTGGTAAAATTCAGTGGTGTACAAACAGATTCCATTATTTAATATGATAGAACATGCTAATAATGTTATTGTTTCACTAACATATTCAAAAATATGTTTCAACCTAGGGTTTGCCTTACTTTTGGTGATATTTTTATAAATAATTAGGAATAAATTTGCTTGTCCCTACACTGATACTAAATATTGTTATTCGTCAATTTATTTTGATTCAGCTTATTACAGCATCTGTTTTGTTTCTGCTAATATTTTTGTTCTTATATTTTATTTGATTGGATCACATTGGTAAAGTTATCTTCCAATTATGGATCATGCCATTACACTAAGACAGTAATTCCATTGTCCATGTTAATTTTATATACATCTGTCCTTATGTCACTGTCCCTATTATAATTCTGTCACCCACCTAACTTTGTCGGTTCATGAATGCATCATTACTAGAGACTTTCTACCTTTTAGTCCCTCCAGTCTGTCATGTTTTAGTAAGTATTCAGTAATGTACCCTGCTCATTATTTTAATTAAAATCTTTACACGGAACACTTGAGTAATTCCATCATCCTGACCTACATGCATGGAGAAAGATAAAAAATGCCATAAGAGTATTTTTTGTTTTTAGTGTCACATTTTAGCACATTCTTTTATTTTTCAAGACATGTTTTTATCTTTTCTGTGTATTCAGTAGATATCAGTACAAACAGTGTAACTCAATTCAGGTATGTGACTGTTGTCTTCAGACTGCTGATAACCTTGCCATTGAGTGCCTGTAAGTTCCAAAAACACACACACACACACACACACACACACTCTCTCTCTCTCTCTCTCTCTCTCTCTCTCTCTCTCTCTCTCTCTCTCTCTGTGTCTTCAGTCCAAAGACAGGTTTGATGCAGCTCTCCCCAAGACTCTATCCTGTACAAGCCTCTTCATATCTAAGTGCTGCAAACTACATCCAGTGGAAACTGCTTGCTGTATTTACGCCTAGGACTCCCTCTACACCCCTCCCTCCCCCCCCCCCCCCCCCCCCACTCGCCCTCACACACACGCACTTCCCTACATTACTAAACTGATGATTCCTTGGTGCCCCAGGATGTGAACTGCCAACCAATCTTTTCATTTAGTCAAGTTGTGGCTCACACTTATTTTTTCCCCTGTTTAATTCAGCACCACTCCATGAGGTATCCGATCTACACTATCTCATTTTCAACAGTCTTTTGTAGCACTTCTTATTATTTGAGCTGCTTATTCACATTTCACTTTCATACAAGGCTATTTACTATTACCCTCCTGGCCCTCACAAACTGCAGTCATCTTCTGATATTGTCAAGTAATCTCATCCACAGTGCTCTCTCTTTGGAATCTTCTGAAGATCCTGGACCATTTAGTCTCACCATCTTGTTTTCAATAAGGCTGAAGGTCTTCATCCTTCAGGTTTCTTCAGACACTTCTCTCTGTCTTGATTCCTTTTCTTTTTTTTTTTAATATAGAAGTAGCTAAAGCATCTTAGTTTCCTTGTCTTGGGTTCTGCAACAACATGTAATTCATTATATATATTCCTGTTCTCTATTCTCCACCATTCTGCTCCCTCACAAACTGGTGCGAACACCTTCCACAGGATTTTACTTTCAAAAATCTGAATGTTTTTTCTGGTAGGGCCTATATCTATTCTTCCCCATTAGTAACAGTGGCCTGATTATTGTTTTATATGTCCTTAGTCTTGGAAAAAAAAGTTGGGTTACAATAATTTGTCGAAAGAATATGAGGTGCAGGATACTGCTTTTATCCTTTCTTCCATGTCATGTTTCTCATCATTGGCATTGTTCACTACCTACTGATATCTAAATACGCTTACTTCTTCCAAAATGTTCTTATCAATCTGTATGTTTTCACACACTGACAAGACTATACTCTATACAAATACTTTGACATTTTAACACTCAGTTTAATAGATGTTAACAGATTTATCTTTTTTTGCTCCTAGTTTCTTTTTCACAGATTTGACAATAATTATTTACAAACATTATCTGTGGATTTTAATTAAAATGAAAATGATAAAAATGTGTGATCTTTGTGTGAGTATGTGTGTGCTTACACCAGTCTTTCCTATTACACTCTCTCATTCCATCCTTCCAGCCTTTCTCCACTCTCCGTATCAGCGTGCTTCTATGTTGTCAGTTCAGGTACTCACTCTTACCCGACAGACAGACAGACAGTCACAGTCAGTCAGTATTACCTGTTTGTTCCTCTTCATCCAAATATTTTCCAGATTCTGCTGGGACTGCATATTTTTATCTGATATAACTTTTTGGATATCTCGTGTCTTTTCGGGACCGGCCAAAACCTTTCATATCCTTGTTATCAACATCCAGTGAGCTTTCCTTAGGTTGTGCATGGGTTCTCCTGTCATTGATTTGCAGGTTATATGTAGGAACACTAGGGAATAATACTCGCAGTACATGACCATGTCACTGAATGCGACCTCTATCTGATTTCACCAGTATTATCAGAAATGTGTGGAAATACTCATTATTTAATATATCATAAGTATTTCAATATTGCAGATCACTTACTGTGGCCACTGTTATTCCCCGGTGTTACTGTTGTATTCTACCATAAGAAGAGCAACTATTTTATGTTTTTTGACAGTAAGGAATATTTTTAAATATGTCCACATTCTGTAAATTTTATTCTTTAATTTGGGGTGTTACAGGAGTAGGAATTGTTTCCTAGCGTACAGTTTTTGCTGTATTCAGTTCAGCTGGCTGAGGTAGAAGCAGATGTAGTTACACACAATGAGAGACTGTTGAAACATTAATCACGTTAGCTTAAAGGTATGTTCTGGTACAGGTATTGGGATACTGCCCGTATCACAGTTGGAAAACAGTGGTGGTGTTGCTCACCCATGGTTCACCCAAACCGGCACTGGCAACATGTTAGATTTGCCGGGAGAACAATACTCACGTGTCCTTGCACATCATTGCCACAGTGAATGATATTTTCGAGCACACTGCAGTTGTGAAGAGTGTATCGAGTTAATTGGTTGGTATGTAATTGGAGGTATTCTACAAATGTACCCAAGCAATGTGGAGTGATGTTTTCTCTCAATATTTTTCAGGTCGTTCAGGGCCAGAGAAGACAGCATCTATTGTTAATGAGGTGACACAGGTTGACAGCTAGCTTGATTATAATGCAAGTGTGTTGGTGTGAGGATTTTTCAGATATCTTTATTTTATGTCGTGGAAGATGGATTTGGACAGTAGTTTGCACATTGTATTTAAGTTACTTTGCTTTTTGGTTTCATTCCATTAATGTTTGTCATTAAATTCCCATTTTCTTGTCTACAGCACTTTGAACAGTTTCCCCATCTTACATAAAGTTCAATTATTTTTGAATGGCTCATGAGAAGCCCTTGTTCGTGTCATTCACACTCTGTACATTTCAGACAGTAAATCTACTCACCTACTTCAACTTTTTGCCCCTTCCCTATCTTCAAGCTGCGGCATCTTCGCCGAATATCGGCCTTTTTTGAATGTCAATAGCAAGACACGTCTGTAGTTCTTGGAAGGATAATACACCTTCTGCTTTGAAGGTGACTGGTATGGCATGGAGACAGGGAGACCAGTTCCTTCCCCCCTCTAGCCGACTATTGCGACGCTTAGACGGTCTGAGCGCGAGGCACAATGCAGTGTTAGCCAGCACACTTGCTCTAGAGACAAAGCCACATGCAGCAGCTGCCGCCCGTTGGGAACACCTGCGTTTCCTGGCCCATGTGAACGTCTTGGAAGCCAAGGAGGTGACTGGTTGCAGCCCCGGACGATCGAAATTTATAGTATCTGCCATTCGAACGATATTTTCTCTATCTCAGAGACATTGTCATAAGCTAATTAATACATGATTTTACACTCTCTCTCTCTCTCTCTCTCTCTCTCTCTCTCTCTGAATACCCGCTGTACTTCAGTTAATCTTTGATGCTACGAGGCATGTTCAGAAATTAAGTTTGCTAGACTTTTTGGATCTTTTAGAAGAAGTATATTTGAAAAGAATTACAGGGTATTGTTGATACTCTTGTTGACTTTTTTTCGCATAATCGGCACCCCTTTCAGTGCACGTCGCGAGCCGTAGCACAAGCTTATAAATTCCCTCGTCGAAGAAATCTCCCGCCAGCTCCTTCCCCCATCTCAGAACCTCGTTCTGTGCTTTCTCGTCAATTGAAAATTTAATTCAACTCATGTGATTTCAAGGAGGTGAAAAAGATGATCTGAGGGCGCCAAGTCATGGGAATCGGGGGTGGGGGGGGGGGGGGGGAAGATACAGAACATCCCAACCAAATGACTTCAGGAGCGCCTTGGTGGCTAAGGCTGTCTTTAGGAAAGGCGTTGTCGTGCAACAACCACATGCCTCTCGCCACCATTCCCGCCTTTTGTTTTAAATTTTCCTTTTGAGTCTTTTTTAGGGTTTCAGAATATCTGCATTGATGGTCGCCCCCTGATGCTGAAATTCTGCCAAAACGCTGAGACCATGATTTTGTTGCTCGAAATTGTGGTTGTCAGCTTTTTGATAGATGAGAAATTGATGTGACGCCACTGTGATGACTGTCTTTTTGTCTCAGGCGTGTAATAAGCCACCCACATTTCATCTTCTGTCCCAATAGAGCTCAGAAAATCCTCACTTTCCAGTTCAAGTCGCCCAAGAAACTGATGGGCGCTACTGACCAGATTTTTCTTGTGTTGCTCTGTCAGCTGTTTTGGGATCCATCTTGCGCACTGTTCCCGGTATTCCAGTGTTTCTGTGAGTGTCTCGTCAAAGATAGTTACGGAGAGCTGTGGGAACCGGAACATCGTAGAAATTTCATCCACTTCCAGTCGGCGGTCATCACGAACAGTTTCCTCGATTTCTTGCCCCAGGTCATCAGTCAGACTGGGAGGTTCGGTTGGTTTATTCCTTCCGCGAATAGGAAGCGGAGGATAGCATTTGGTCGGTTGGTTTATTCCTTCCGTGAGTAGGGAGCGGAGCCTAACACGTGGTTCGCACGTGGCGGGATTTCGTACCGACATCTTTACGCAACCGGGCACTACAACGTGTATTTACGTGCTACGGTGTCCTGCGATACTCGTTGCGGTCAGGGGATCCCTCTCAACCACTTAGTGTTGCCAGTCCTTATAAAACAAAATACCGCAACCCGTTATGATCATATTACACTACACTTTCTGAACGTGCCTCGTAGATGAAGTAGGAAAATACTGACAGCTGGAACGTTGATTTCATTTGAATGTGTTTCGACAGAAGTGGCGTTCCAATGGTTCTAGTTAGTGTCAGCAGAAATTCAGATGGAAAATCTGTTAATGAAAGCGACTTCCTTGAGCAATGCCGATCTCTTGCGATTCCCGCCACGTTTCGCAGCTTTCATCATGAGCCACGTCAAGAGCGAAGTGACCTTGAAGCTTAGCGTCAGCACTCCGCTCGGCGCTCGTAAGAGAGAGAGAGAGAGAGAGAGAGAGAGAGAGAGTGTCACGTTTTCCGCATGACATTGTTGTTAGCCGAAAAATTTTCCTGTCATTATTGCGTAACATTTCAGCTTCAAGTCACGTGTATATTATCAACGCCAACGAATAGGAAACGTGCAACTGTAGATGTGATTATTAGAACAGTGACAATTTTTACAAAAGAAAGATTTGTGTACACGTAACTAGTTCAGGGCCGAGAATGATAAAATTGATCAGTATAGAAAATTGCATTACGAGTACGCTTCACGAACTTTGCTTGCCCAAGTTTTTCCTCTTGCATACTTTACCAGAGGGAGGAAGCAGCAGTAAGAACGAGGAATAGATGCGCCGGAGCCGGCAGTAGGCCCAATACAAGAACGTAGAAACTAACCACGGATTATTAAATCGCCCATTCAACGAAATAGACTTGGTGGTTCCAGTGATTATTTTTCATTTTTGTGAGAGCATCTCATTGACCTAAGCCACGATAAATAAGATACTATGAAGTGGACTGATTTTCATTTTTTTTTCTCAGCATGGTGGTGTGTGCCAGTTATGTCTAACTGACCAGCGTGGTTTGATGCCTGCCGACTTGCCATACTGAAAGTGCGACCTGCAGAAGTAATAAATCGACTGTTCTCTGGGACTACTGCAGACACCACCGACGAATTTACGGAATGATAACTTTTGTGTTTTGACTAAGAATCATGTACGCAGCTGACCACACCTGCTAGCATTTATCACGTGACATTTTTTGTTTTCTTCTACGGAAGATGGGTGGCGATTGTTGTTACCGTCTTTCTGGAGAGAAAAAAATAATTGGTCAAGCCATTTAATGAGAAGGCACATTGGCGTTAGAAGTATTTAGGTGGGCAATTTGTACCAACAAGAGAGGGAGGAGGGACTATGAAGGAAGTCAGCATGAAAATACTTTGAAGAAATGGTATTGGCAGTTTCGTGTTGATATACAGCTAACGACCCTCAACCGACGAACCCTATTGGCATGTTGAAATTGTCGTACAGTCACAAAATTTTTCTTGCAAGTTGGAACATTAAAAATCATTTCATTGATATCAGTTGACAGTGTTTGCGTCTGTTCTCAGCAAGCTGTTTCCCACCTATTTGTTGCTCTCATGTCAGGGCTGGATACAATGCATATTGTAATGAACAGAAAAATTTGTTCTTTACTTTCTTGTCTTCCGCCGAAGTGTCAAAGTGGCAGGTATTGTCTGCCCTGCTGAATACATGTATTTACAAGTAGCTCCGTTGCGGTAAGCTGCTGCCCTTTCTACCCTCAACGAAACTGAATGGAAGTGGCGGAAATGTTTGGGGTCTGCCCCGTAAGTGGTTCTAGTTTGCATTCGGCACCTAACGCTGCGTGAAGGAGGCATTCATTTGCGGTGGTGTAGTAATGGGTTCAGCAGTTAAGCGGTGATGTTCTCCCAGGCGGGAACAGTTAAAGTTGTTCTTCAGTTTGGCTACTTTAGGCCTATCGCTAACACAGCTAAAGAGTGCGGAAAGTCATTAGGCTCATTACTGTATTCTGGTGGAAGAGGTAAGTTGATATCCTCAGTAGTTTCTCACACGCTGTAGCTGTTTCACATTGTCACGAATCCTTACCTTGCATCGTTCACTAACTGCAGTTGCATCTAGTTCCAGTTTTCTAGTTTTGTGACCCATATCTTCAATTAACAGCGCAGAAGTCGTTGATCAGGCGTAGGCCTACTGTGAGTGGTTGAAACTGTTTACGGATCGGAACTGTAGTCCGTATTTCTGATTTTCATGACCTTCCCCATTCTGTAGTGTGTAGACGGTAGGTATAGAAATGCTCGTAGGTGGGAGTAAGCAGAGCTCGTGCGAATTGAGGATGCGTGTAGTTTGTGTTTGAGGTGTTAACTTCGTACTTTCTTTTGATAAGAATTCAATAACAGAAACAGTAAATTACGTCGCAGACTTTTTCGTGCCTGAAACGTCTTATATCTATTACAGTTCGATAGTCTCGATAAAAATTATTGGCGGGCTATAAAATAGTTACCCTAAACCAGATTGCTAGAATTTGTTGTATAGGTGCTGTGGTGTGGTGGATGCCTCGATTTTATAGGCGGGAAGAATCATCCTTTTTTGCGGGGGGAGGGGGGGGGGGCAGGTAATCAGTTTCCAAATATCGAGTTCTGTTAATTGCTTAGTTTTTTCTCTGTTGTCGAGGGAAGTGGCACAGTGGTAGGGGAAGTGAATTCGCTGTAGGGAATGCAAGGTTGAAATACCCATCCAGCCATCTTTGAGTTTAACGTGGTTTCCCTAAATATCTGAAGGCTGCATTTGTAATGACCAACTTGTTAACGGACGGGACGTTAAACTCTAATCTTCCTAAGTAGCTGTTACAGATGGGCGGATCCTTTCATCTCCAACTCGATCAGTTTGGTAAAATAGGATAATTGCCAGTGAAGTCTGGGTATAACTCCACTAAAGCCTTGAGAGGTGGTATGCTCGTAGTTTGTTTTTCTTTTTTGCAGATGGCCACCTTTAAATATAAAATCAAGTGATGTAATATCCTTCATCCGCCTGATAGTTCTGGATCACCCAGAGGACGCTGACTGTCTTTTCAGCAAGGGTTGCGTGCAATGAAAACAGCGTTCAATTAGTAAGAGTTCTTGTCAGCTTTGGCGCTGTTGCCTCATTTCTGAGAACGAAAATCGGGTGTAAGTGGGAGGAGTGACTGGAGGTGCAAAATAACTAAGAATGTTAATATACGCCAACCGTTCCTCCATGGCGGAAATCTCTCCCCCCCCCCCCCCCCCCCAATAAAAAAAATGTGGGCCTGCCGCGATTAAGAATCGCGAGCCCTTCCGTCCGCCCTATTTTCGTTTTGCATGGTTTTTAATTTCGTGACGCAGCGTGTATCGGTCTTATCTCAGGAACAGTACCACCACAGCCGCACGTTATAGCTCTAAAGACAGTTTTCCGTTATCAGGCGCGTCGTACGGCAAGCTTTGTTTTGCGATGTGTTTATGATTCGTGACAGCTGTCGATAAGACAATGGTTCTTTCACGTGGTCGTTCGTTGATAAAACAGTGGCCTTTTAACTGGGAACAGCTGAATGGAGTTTCGTTTAGCAGTGAAGTGACTGTTTCAATTATTATAAATGTATTCATTTTTGCAGTGGACGTTTCAGCGTGGGGCTTATAAGTACTTCACTAATCAGCCTTAAATATTTATGATCGTTTAAAGTCACATAATTCTGGTTGTTTAATTCGGGTTGTTGTTTTGCCAACCAATTGAAAATGTATTTACTGGAGAGATACAAGGGGTCAGGTTTTTTTCCCCCTCCATTCCCCTTCACCGTGATGTCCTCTTCCTCACTTCTACTTATGTCTGCCTCTGAGAACGGGGAAAGACAAAAACTCTATAGCGTTCGAAAAATTTTTCCGCGTTCATTTTCATGAGGCGTCTTTTGTCTGTCTTGACTATACGGTTGTACGATTCTCGATCTATTTTACAAAGGGGTGAAATTGAATAAAATAACTTTAGTGTTCCTTTGGAACGAAATAACGTTGCAGATGAAAAAAGACCCACAGGTGAGCACGCGTCTTACTTATTTTTTGACAAATTAAAACTGGTGTAAAATGTATGATTTGTACTGCTAGATCTTTAGTCAGAAATTCGTTATACTCAAACGGCAACAAATGCACGAAGATAGAAAATAAGTTTGTGAATGAGTGAGTGAGTGAATGAATGGGCTTTGTAAGCTATCCATCTTAGATAATAGTTGCTGTGTTTACAACCTACCCGTGCTGCAAGATAGGCTCGTTCGACGAGACAGTGCAAAGGCTGGTGAGTCACTATAGAAACTGAAATCGCGTTCCCGCAAGCACACACAGCGCGTTACATCACAGCTTTCTGCTGGCTCGGCTTCTACTTCGCTTTCATTCAGCTAGCTGCACGTGCCTCTGAATTGCGCCAGCTCACTTCGTCGCGTGATCTGCTGTAGTTCAAGGCGTTCCATTTGACGTCCACCGCCTACTTAGAAAGGCACCGAACCCAGCGCCCAACAAATTACACACTCGTTTGTTAAGTTTACATCGAGTTTCTTTCTCATTCTTAATTACATGTTATCGTTCCATGTAACAAAAACATTATTATTACGTTTTCTTTGTTAAGTGATTCATTATTCTTACGCTGAGGATGTTCATAATTAACAGCAGTTAACCACTCGAAGGAAGTTTTATAGAGATCATCATTGTGTCTAAACTATTAGGACCAGGGATTAATGCTGTGCACGGATAACACACGTCTACAAATTAAAACTTATTGAGAACTTTTTTACATTTGAAAGGTGAATCTTAATAACTCAGTACTGCTGCTAAAAAAAAAAACTAGCTTTTCTCCATCACATTAGGGTTTTTGACAAATCAAGAATGAAATTCTCACACATTATCTTTAAAAAACCTAAATAAGAGTTACAGATGAAAATACAGTTTTCTAATGACCAAATTTCAAGCCTGTTCACTTCATAAAGAGGACATCAGCAAAATCTTGTTCATTTGGTATGAAGTATTTGTATTTTGGATTTTACCATGTGCTTTTCCATCGAATCTGTACACAGCATCCAGCAGTTATCTGCAATCATTGAAGTATTCCATCGCTCTTGGTATCCTCCCCATTTTTCGAATATCCTTGTGGAAACACTCACCCTGTTCCTCACTGACTGTCCAGTGGTTGTCAGGAAATAGTTATTAAAAAAAAAAAATCTGATGTTGCGCCACAGTGTTTTCAACTTGTGTTTTCCACAATTTTGACATAGGATGTTTATTGTTACCTTTAAAATTGTCCATAACTTCTTTAAATGTGTTTCAAGCATTTTCCTGTTTGGAAGACATTTAGCATCATATTTTCCGTCTTTAGCAAGAGCTGTGATTTGAGGACCATCAAAGAGGACATCTTTAATTTTAGCTTCGGACAGAGCGGGATAACTGTCCTGAGATTTTTAAAAAAACATTTACCATCTAGGTGAAGAGCTTTCACGAAATGTTTTCTTGCACAAAGTTTTACATAAGAGGTGGCAAAAGAATCTCCTTTGGATCGATTAGGCTATTGCTTATTACCTTCTTACTACTGGGTGTTTAACGTCGTCTTTGGGGACATCATCTTTGTTTACAGTGTGTTTCTCTTGCCGCACTACCCACTTGCACAAATAATGTGGCTAATTCATGAATCCCTGTTGTTGGTCAGATATCATACAGATTACTTTCAAATGTTAAAACAATATCCACTGGCGATCAATATATTTGACTTTCTTCAAAACCTACTTCAAACTTTCATAATTCTCCTTCAGCTGCACTGAGTGTGCTACTGTAACTGTAGACAGAGCATTACCATAGTGTATCAGTGCACTTGTAAGACTTCTTTTATTAGAATTGATAAATGGCCTCCACTCACTTGGCAAATTTTTAATAGAACCCAGTTTGTTTATTAAGTCTGGAATGTTATTACAGCAAACTAGATTTTCGTGGTCACTGAAGTACTGCAAGAGATTTTTTTTTTCTATTCCTGTAGAAAGATACTAACATTTCAGCCTGGAACCTAACAATTCAGCTGTATCCTTCGAAAGCTTTTAAATACCTTACTGTGCCATTTAGCTTGGCTTGTAATAATTGTTGTGGCACATCTGATGCTTCAGGAACAAACTTGTCAGACACAAGCGGTAATAATGAATAACTGTTATTGGCTGTATCTAAAATAGGTTCACTACTGTCTGCAGGTGGCTTAGGTGTGGGAATACCAGAACCATATACCACTGTTCTCATAGCGAGTGGCAAGTTTAAGTACATGACACTTTTTTGTTCTTTGCAGTAAAACCCTTGACATTGCAATGTCCAGAAGACACAGTCAGTCTGATGATGCCTGTGCCGTTAACTCCCCATGTATGCCAAGGAGTAGATGCCCGTTATCCTGGCGCATCGGGACTCCTGGCAATGGCCATCCTGCCAGGTGGCCTTTGCAGCAGCTGGATGGTGCCCATGGGGAGGGCCCCGGTCGGAGTGGGTGGTATGAGGGTGGATGATATGCCATGACGTGTAGTACGTCATGTCTTGCTGGTGGTCTGCTGCCAGCAGTCTCTAAGCTGGCAAAGTCTAACTTTAATGCTAAGAAATACTACCCCAAGTCGTTCCCCTCCCTGGCCCCACCATGGAAGGAACGCCAGGCTAAGGATGGCAGTGAAGTTTATTTGCTGCAGTATCTCGTACGTATGAGAGTTGATGGGGAATCTTTCATGTGCATGAAGCCTCAGTTTGTTGTGGAGCATTTTGAGTGTTAGTTTGGGGAGGTGGAGGGCTTGACCAAAATGCGCTCTGGGTTAATTTTGATAAGAACAGCATCCTCTGCCCAGTCACGGGCATTACTTGCTTGTGGGAAGTTCGGGGATGTTACTGTTACCATCACACCTCATAAGAGCTTAAATATTGTCCAGGGTATTATATTCCACAGGGACCTTCTTTTGCAGTCTGACGACGAGCTGCGTGCCAATTTAGAGATGTTCATTTTGTCTGGTGTGTCCATCGTGGTCTGAGGGATAACCAGGTTGCCACCGGTGCCTTAATCTTGGCCTTCGAGGATGACACATTACCCGAGAAGGTCAAGGTGATGGTCTACCACTATGACTACAAGCCATATATTCCTCCCTCAAAGCGGTGCTTTAAGTGCTGGAAGTTCGGCCATAAGTCTTCCCGCTGTACTTCCATCCCCACCTGTTGAGACTGTGGACATCCATCACATCCCAATACTCCATGCGCCCCGCCTCCCATCTGTGTCAACTGCGGAGAGCATAATTCACCTTTCTCACCAGACTGCAGGATTTTACAGAAAAAGAGGAAAATCATGGAATATAAGACGCTGGACCGACTGACCTACACTGAGGCTAAGGAAATTTGAGCACCTACATCCTGTAGGTATGACCACTTCATACGCCGCCGCTATGAGAACAGTTCTCGCCCCATCAGTTCCTCGAATTCCTGTCGCTTCTCAGAACTGGGAGACTACACCTGCCCACTTGATGTTGGGGGGGGGGGGGGGCACTTCCCTCCCTGTTGCTCCTGCATCACCTACTTAGGGAACAACACCCCCCCCCCCCCCCCCAACCATCGGGTATGTCAGTCCCCACTTCTGAACCAGAGAAGCATAATGCTTCTTCTCGTCCTCTCGCTAGGAAGGGGTCCCTTGGGTCACTCCCTTCCCAGGTTTCTGCTAGTGGGAAAGATGACAGCCACCAGTCGCTGAATAGCCCAAAAACACCTGGTCATAGGGCTTCACGTTCATCCTCAGTCCTGGAAACTGATTAAGTGAAGTCCTCCCAGCCAGGGAAACCCAAGGAAGAGTTTGAGAAATCGAAAAAGAAGACCCCTAAGAACGAGGAACTTACAGTGGCACCCAAACCACTGCTACCTGCAAGCACTGCGTCTGAGGATGGGGTGGAGATTCTGGCGTCCACAGAGGACCTGGATCTCGCTGGACCATCAGACACAATGGATATAGACTGCTCAAGTAAAAAGTCGATGGCAGCAGGTGACCCTGAGGTGTAAACTGCCTCATTGAATGTTCCACACCTTCCCAGTCTCATGATGATGTCATCCTCCACTGGAATTGCGGCAGTTTTTTCCACCTCCTAGCTGAGCTACAGCAACTGTTAAGCTTTACACCTGCTTCCTGCATTGCCCTCCACGAAACCTGGTTCCCAGCATTGTGGACCCCTGCCCTCTGCAGCTATAAGGGATATTACAGGAACCGTAGCAAATATAATTGAGTGTCAGGTGGGGTTTGCGCTTATGTGCTAAACCCACTCTGTAGTGAACCTGTGCTTCTTCATACCCCTCTTGAAGCTGTGGCTGTCAGAATACGGACGATGCAGGAAATAACTTTATGCGATGTATGTCTTCCTCCAGATGCTGCAGTACCCCTGAATGTATTAGCTACACTGATTGATGAACTATCTAAACCTTTCCTTCTTTTAGGAGATTTAAATGCCCATAACCCCTTGTGGGGTGACACTGTGCTTACTGGCCGAGGCAAAGAAGTCGAAACTTTACTGTCTCAGTTTCTCCTCTGCCTCTTAAATACTGGGGCCGCCACACATTTCAGTGTGACTCGAGGTAGTTACTCGGCCATTGATTTATCAATTTGCAGCCCAGGCCTTCTCCCATCTATCCACTGGAGAGCACATGACGGATCTGTATGATAGCGACCACTTCCCTATCTTCCTGTGACTGCCCTGGCATCAGGCCCATGACCACCTGCCAGATGGGCTTTAACCAAGGCAGGCTGGGAAAATTACACCTCTGCAGTTACCGCTGACTCTCCCCCACGATAACATCGATGTGCTGGTTGAGCGAATGACCACAACAATCGTTACTGTGGTGTAAAACGTGATCCCTCACTCTATCAGGTGCCCCCCGCAAAAGGCGGTCCCTTGGTGGTCGTCGGAAGTCACTGTGGCAATTAAGGAGCGTCAGCGGGTTCTTTCTACAGCGACATAAGCAGCACACTTCCCTGGAGCATCTCGTAGCCTTTAAACGGCTCCATGCCCGCGTTCGCCAGCTTATCAAAAGATGAAAGCAGGAGTGTTGGGAGAGATACATGTTGACCATTGGATATGTCATCTTCCCAAGTCTCAGCAAAGATCAAACGAGTTTTTAGGTACCAGACCCCAACAGGTGTTCCTGGTGTTCACATAAACGGTGTTTTATCTACGGACACAAACACGATTGCTGAGCACTGTGCTCGAACCTTTGCGTTGGAGAACTGCCCCTCCAGCCTTTCACACCCTCGAATGGCGGATGGAAAGGAAAGTTGTCTCGATTGCTACACGCCGCAGTGAACCCTATAACGCCCCATTTGCGGAGTGGGAGCTCCTCAGTGCCCTTGCACATTGCCATGACACAGCTCTTGGGCCAGATCTCGCATCTGAGTATAAGTGACATCTCATGACATCTCATCATCATCATCTTCAATCAGATCTGGCATCTTTCCATTGTAACGGCGGGAATGCAGCATCATTGTGGTGCTTAAACCCGGTAAAAACCCACTTGATGTGGATAGCTATTGGCCCATCAGCCCCACCAACGTTCTTTGCAAGCTCCTGGAACGTGTGGTGTGATGGCGGTTGGGTTGGGCCCTGGAGTCTCGTGGCCTACTGGCTCCATGTCAGGGCAGCTTTCCCCAGGGGGCACTCTACCACTGATAATCTTGTCCCCCTCAAGTCTGCCATCCAAACAGTATTTTCCAGACGCCAACACCTGGATGCCATCTTTTTTTATTTATGGAAAGCATATGACACCACCTGGCGGCACCATATCCTTGCCAAATTATAGGAGTGTGGTCTCAGAGGCCCGCTTCTGATTTTTCTCCAAAATTTTTTGTCGCTCTGTACTTTCTGTGTCCAAGTTCGTGCCTCTCATGGTTCCGCCCATATCCAGGAGAATAGGGTCCCGCAGTATTGAGTGTGTCTATATTTTTAGTAGCAATTAATGGTCTAGCAGCAGCTGTAGGACCGTCCGTCTCACCTTCTCCATATGCAGACGACTTCTACATTTTGTACTGCTCCACCAGTACAGGTTTTGCTGAGTGTCACCTACAGGAAGCCATCCACAAGGCGCAGTCATGGTTTCTAGCCCATCGCTTCCAGTTTTCAGCTGTGAAGATGTGTGTCATGGATTTTTATAGGCATTGTACCATTCATCCAGAACCAGCACTTTACCTTAATTCTGATCCACTCACTGTCATGGAGACGTTGATTCTTAGGTCTGGTTTTCGACACTCGTTTGACTTGGCTTCCTCATCTTCGTCAACTTTAATGGAAATGTTGGCAGCATCTCAATGCCCTCTTCTGCCTGAGCAACACCATCAGGGGTGCAGATTGCTGCATGCAGCTGCAGTTCTACAGAGCCCTTGTTCAGTCCCGCCTTGACTGTGTTAATGTGATTTATGGTTCAGCGGGGCACTCGGCGTTGTGTTTGCTCGACCCATTGCACCACATTGGAGTTTGACTAGCGACTGGAGCTTATAGGATGAGTCCTGTGACCAGCATACTGATAGAGGCTGGAGTTCCTCCAGTGAAGATCAGACGTGCACAGCTGCTCACCAGTTACGTTGCACACATTCATAACTCTTCTGGACATCCTAATTACTGTCTTCTTTACGCAACCATGGCGGTTCACCTCCCGCAGTGACAGCCCAGGTCAGAGCTAACAATTGCAGTTCGTGTGCAATTGCTTCTGTCTGAACTGGAGTCCTCTTCTTGAGATCGGATCACGTACACCTCCATGGTGTAGCCCTAGGCCGGAGCTTCGCCTGGACCTTTCACATGGTTCTAAGGACTCCGTTAACCCTGCGGCTCTCCTCTGTCACTTCCACTCAATTCTTGACATGTTCTGGGGCTCTGATGGCTGATGGTCAAGCTGGCTTCGCCTGCGTTCACGGTGGCCATGTTGAACAGCATTCCTTACCCGGTGGCTTCAGTGTATTCATTGCAGAGCTGGTGGCCATATCTAGTGCACAGCAGTATATCCGTTCATGCCCTGGGCAGTCCTTTCTGTTATGTACTGACTCCTTGAGGAGCCTGAAAGCTATCGACCAGTGCTGCCCTTGTCATCCTTTGGTAGCATCCATCCAGGAGTTCATCTATGCCCTGGAACGGTCCAGTCATTCAGTGGTGTTCGTCTGGACCACTGGTCACATTGGAATCCCAAGAAATGAACTTGCCAACAGACTGTCCAAACAGGCTACACGGAAACCACTTCTGGAGATCGGCCTCCCCGCAACTGGCCTGCATTCGTTATTACGCCGCGAGGTTTTTCAGCTTTGGAGACGGATTTGCAAAATCTCAGTATGCACAACAAACTGCGAGCCATTAAAGGGACCACGAATGTGTGGAAGTCCTCGATGAGGGCCTTTCGCAGGAACTCTGGTTCTCTGTCAGCTCTGCATTGGCCATGCCTGGGCGACCCACAGCTAGCTCCTGCGCCGTGAAGACCCACCTCAGTGTCGGTGTGGCGCCCGATTGACAGTGGCCCCTATTCTGCTCTGTCCTCCTGTGGCTGCCCTGCAACTTCATCTTTGGTTGCCGTAGTCTTTAACATTGATTTTAGCAGACACCGTCTCTTCAGCTGATTGTGTTTTACGTTTTATCTGTGAGGGTGGGTTTTATCATTCGATCTGAGTTTTAGTGCATGTCCTTTGTCCCTCTGTGTCCTCCACCCTAGTGCTTCTAGGGTGGAGATTTTAATGTGTTGCAGATTGGCTGGCTTCTCCTTTTTATTTTTGTGGTTGGCCAACCACTGTAATCTGCTTTCTTGTTTTGTTCTCTTCTAACTGTTTCTTGCATGTGTCTTGTTTTCTTGTCCTCTTTTGTTCCTTCTTGTGTTCGTTGCCTTTCCTTCTTTCTTGTGGCTTTTCCTTTCTTTCCATTCTGTGTTATATGTATCACATGTGTGATTCTCACGCTTGAGGCTTTGTTTTATTCGGAATAAGGGACCGATGACCATGCAGTTTGGTCCCTCCCCTCCCCTCCCCTCCCCTCCTCTCCCCCCCCTTTTAAACCAACTTAAACCTTTCCTATTTATGGGAAATTTTAACACCCATAACCACTTGTGGGGTAGCACTGTGCTTACTGGCCGAGGCAAAGATGTCAAAACTTTACTGTCTCAGTTCGACCTCTGCTTCCTAGATACTGGGGCTGCCACACATTTCACTGTGGCTTGAGGTAGTTACTCTGCCATTGATTTGTCAATTTGCAGCCCAGGACTTCTCTCCCATCTATCCACTGGAGAGCACGTGACGATCTGTGTGGTAGTGACCAGTTCACCATCTTCCTGTGACTGCCCCGGCGGCAGGCCCTTGGCCGCCTGCCTAGACGGGCTTTAAGCAAGGCGGACTGCGAGACTTTCACCTCTGATGTCACCGTTGACTCTGCCCCACATGGTAACAGCGATATGATGGTCGAGCAGGTGACTACCACAATTGTTTCTGCGACAGAAAACCCAATCCCTCACTCTTTAGGGTGCCCCTTGGTGAAAGACAGTCCCTTGGTGGTTGCTGGTACTCGCTGAGGCAATTACAGAGCATCGGCGAGCTCTACAGCGACATAAGCTACACCCTTCCGTAGAACATCTGATAGCCTTTAAGCGGTTCCGTGCCCGTGTACGCCAGATTATAAAACAACGGAAACAGGAGTCTTGGGAGAGGTATGTGACGACCATTGGGAGCCATATGTCTCCTTCCCAAGTCTGGACGAAAATCAGATGCCATATTGGGTACCAGATCCCAACAGGTGTCCCTTGGATTACCATCAATGGCATGCTATGTACTGATGTGAACACAATTGCTGAGCACTATGCTTGAACCCCCAGCCTTTCGCCCCCACAATGGCGGATGGAAAGGAAAGTCCTCTCGTTCGTTACATGCCACAGTGAACCCTATAACACTGCATTTACGGAGTGGGAGCTCCTCAGTGCACTTGCGGATTGACCTGACACAGCTCCTGGGCCGAATTTGATCTACAGTCAGATGATTAAACATCTCTCGTCTGACTACAAGTGCCATCTTCTTGTCATCTTCAAACAGATCTGGTGTGATGGCGTCTTTCCATCGCAATGGCTGGAGAGCACCATCCTTCCAGTGCTCAAACCTGGCAAAAACCCGCTTGATGTGGATAGCTGTCGACCCATGAGCCTCTTCAACGTTCTTTGTAAGCTGCTGGAACATATGATGTGTCGACGGTTGGGTTGGGTCCTGGAGTCACGTGGCCTACTGGCTCCATGTCAGGGCGGCTTGCGCTAGGGGTGCTCTACTACTGATAATATTGTGTCCCTCGAGTCTGCCTTTTGAACAGCCTTTTCCAGACGCCAACACCTTGTTTCCGTCTATTTTGATCTATGCAAAGTGTTTGACACCACCTGGCAACATATCCTTGCCACATTATACGGGTGTCTCCCTGGGCCGCTCCTGATTTTTATTCAGAATTTCCTGTCGCTCCATGCTTTCTGTGTTGGAAGTTGGTGTCTCCCATAGTTCCTCCGATATCCAGGAGAATGGGGTCCCGCAGGTCTTTGTATGGAGTGTATCACTATTTTTAGTGGCAGCAGCTGTAGGGCCATCCGTCTCACCCTCTCTGTATGCAGACGACTTCTGCATTTCATACTGTTCCACCAGTATTGGTGTTGCAGAGCGGCGCCTACAGGAAGCTATCCACAAGGCACAGTCATGGGCTCTTGTCCACGGCTTCCAGTTTTCAGCTGCTAAGTTGTGTCTCATGCACTTCTGTCAACATTGTACCCTTCATCTGGAACCAGCACTTTACCTTCATGACAGTCCACTCACTGTAGTTGAGACATATCGATTCTTAGGACTGGATTTTGACGGCGATTGACTTGACTACCTCATCTTCGTCAGCTTAAGCGGAAGTGCTGGCAGCACTGCAATGCCTTCTGCTACCTGAGCGACACCAACTGGGGTGCCGATCGCTCTACTCTGCTGCAGCTCTACAAAGGCCTCGTTCAATCCTGCCTTGACTATGGGATTCTGGTTTATGGTTCTGCGGCATCCTCAGTGTTGTGTGTACTGGACCCAGTGCACCACTGTGGTGTTTGCCTAGCGACAAGAGTTTTTAGGACATGTCCGGTGACTAGTGTCCTGGTGGAGGCTGGAGTCCCTCCATTGCAGATCCTATGTGCACAGCTGCTCATCAGTTACATTGCACACATTTGTAGTTCTGAGCATGCGAATTACTGTCTCCTTTTTCCACCTGTGGCAGTTCATCGTGCAGCTCATGCATCGGCACCCCAGGGTAGGGCTAACAATTGTGGTTCGTGTGCGATCCCTTCTGTCTGACCTGGAGTCCATCCCTTTACAACCTCCCACCCAGGTCCCCTCCACATACACCTCCATGGTGTACACCTAGGCCACAGATTCGTCTGGACCTTTCGCATGACCCTACGGACTCTGTTACTCCTGCTGCTCTCTGCTGTCACTTCCTTTCGATTCTTGACGTGTTCCGGGGCTCTGGAGTGGTTTACACTGATGGCTCAATGGGTGATGGTCATGTTGGCTTCGCCTACGTCCACAGAGGCCATTTTGAACAGCATTCCTTGCCCGATGGCTGCAGTGTATTCACTGCAGAGCTGGTGGCCATCTCTCATGCACTTCAGTGTATCTGCTCGTGCCCTGGGGAATCATTTCTTCTGTGTACTGACTCATTGAGCAGCCTACAGGCTATCGACTAGTGCTACCCTCGCCATCCTTTGGTAATGTCCATCCAGGAGTGCATCTATACCCTGGACCGATCCCCTCGTTCAGTGGTGTTTGTGTGGGCTCCAGGACATTTCGGCTTTCCAGGCAACGAACTTGCCGACAGGCTGGCCAGACGTGCTACCCGAAAACTGCTCCTGGAGATGAGCATCTATGAACCTGAACTGCATTCTGATTTATGCTGTAGGATTTTTCAGCTTAGGGAGATGGAATGGCATAACAGTACACACAACAAAATGTGTGTTATTAAGGAGACTATGAATATGTGGAACTCATCCATGCGGACCTCTCGCAGGGAGTCAGTTGTCCTCTGCCAGCTCCACATTGGCCACAATTACCTCCTGCACCATGAAGACATCCCTGAGTGTCGGTGTGGCGCCCGGTTGACAGTGGCCCATATTCTGGTGCACTGTCCCGCTTTGACTGCCCAGCGATGAAATCTTGGGTTACCGGACTCATTGCCGCTAATTTTATCTGACAGCACTTTGACTGATTTAGTTTTACGTTTTCTTAGTGAGTGTGGGTTTTATTGTTTGATCTAAGTTTTAGCAAGTGTTCTTTGTCCCACTGTGTCCTCCACCCTAGCGCTTCTAGGGTGGGGGTTTTAATTGCAGAGTGCCAAGCTTCTCCTTTTTTATTCTCATGGTCAGCCAGCCTTGGTGATCTGCTTTGTTGTTGTAATCTCTTCATCCTGTTTCTTGCATTTCTGTGGTTTTCTTGTCGCCTTTTGTCCATTTACATGTTTGTTGCCCTTCATCGTTCTTGTGATTTTTTTATTTCATTCCGTTCTGAGTTGCCTGTCTAGTTTTTTTTATTCTCACACTTGTGGCATTGTTTTATTCGGAACAAGGGACGATGACCTCGTAGTTTGGTCCATTTCCCCCTCTTTTAATCCAACCAACCAACCTAAACTGCTCCAGGCAGAAGCTGGGATGGTTCTTTTGAAAGGACATGGACAACTTCCTTACCCATCCTTGATGCACTCCGAGCTTGTGCTCTGACTCTTGTCGTCAACAGGATGTTGAACCCTTTTTGTTGTCAACGGGATCTTCAACCCTGGTCTTCCTTCCTTTTCTAATGTTACAGCAGTCATAAATTTCCCTGTATGAGTTATTCAAGATTGTTGTACTCTTAGATAATCAGTTTGTTCAGGAAGCAGAACTTAGAGGCGCATGCCTATGCAGTAAACAGATTATCAGATCGCTAATCACAATTAGTCATGTTATATATATAGTTCCGTGTGCAGTTTCGGAACAGTGAGACTGATTATTGACAAGAAAGCTTAAAAAATGTTGACTACTGTGAAGTTTACAGTGAACCGAAAGTCACATCTATTTAACATATTTCTTAATCAGTTTTAATCTCTATTTGGATGTTGTCTCTTTGCAATGAAAGAACTTGTATGAAATAGCCAGAACAGGTAATGACACAGAGATACTATTATTATAAACAGTAATGTAATGTATTAAGAAAAGCAATAAAGATATCCAGGCATATGCACACCTTACAAATCAGATAATCAGAGAAAATCACAGTGGAATATTTTTAAAAGCATCTGGTTCATGTGTAGCCAGTGTTTTTAACAATTGCTTTTTAAAAATAGGTGGCAAAATTGGTGCAAGTTGTTCAGAAGAGAAAGCCAGACAGTAATTGAGGAAGCAATACAGAGGAAATCTAATGAAATAAAAATTAATCTCACATCTTCATGGGTAAATAAGGAAGGTCACCATGAGACTAAAAAGGAAATGCTTATATGCATTGAATATTATCTCCAGTAAGACACTAAAAAAGTAGTTGGCCTATAATATGTAATGTTCATAGTGAGATATGTAACTCATATCATTATTCCCAGAAAAATTGAATCAAAAGTGTCATTGTACTGAGGCAGCTATTTATATGTTTACTGAGCTTATAATAAAATCTTTAAACGATAAAATATAACCAGTGGCATTTTTTGCTACTTACAAAAGGCATTTGATGGTGTCAATCCCAGTACTCTATTAGAGAAGAAAAGTCTTTATAGAATTTGTACTTTGACAAATGGCCGGTTTAGTTCTTATTTAAGCAACAGAGTGCAGAAAGTTACCCTAAGATATGAGTTATACATAGAAGTATGGCACATCTGCATGGGGAGAAATTACAATAGGTGCCCTACAGTGTCGATCCCTGGCCCACTACTGTTCCTACTTTTTTAATGAGCTGCTATTTTATTTGAATGAGGGGCTAGAATTGTTAGTGTTTGCACATAATACAAGCATTGTTGTGAAGCTGAGCAAAGAAGCAGCAACAGAGAAAGTAGTAAATGTTGTTTGTGAAGGCTGCTGAATGCTTTTGTAAAAATGGGCGAGCTTTTAACTTTAAAAAACAGTTCATGTAGTTTTGTACTGTCAAAAATTTCCCACCTCTGTATTGGCACAGTACACCAACAAGAACAGTAAACAGAATGGAAGATAGTGGAATCTTAGGTGGGTGTGTGTTGATGAAAATTTAAGCTGCAGAGCAGACCTGTTAAAATGTTTAGGTTGCCATGGATTAAGATACCCATTATGGATATTTTAGAACCCGTGACTGTTAGTTGAATGTAAATGTATAAAACTGCAACAAGCCACTTTTTTGAGTAGTTACGCATTATTCCATGAACTAGTTTTCGGGCCCTTTTCAGGTTCATCTTCAGATGGTTTTCTGGGAGTTACATCACTATTTCTAACATAATGCTGGGTGCTGGCTTGTGACAGTATGGGTGGCTTTTTTCCATTAGTGTCCATCTGTCTGATTCCATTTTGATGGTCAGATCGTACATTGCTTCACACACTTTTACACAATCTGTTCATTTACACTGTGGCAGCTAAACTTTGTCAGCATCCAGCACGCGTTGTACAACTGGATTGCTGGCAAAGTTTAGCTGTCACAGTGTAAATGAGTACAGATGGACACTAACAGAAAAAAGCCTCCCATACTGTCGCAAGCCAGCACCCAGCATTATGCTAGAAATAGTGATGTAACTTCCAGAAAACCATCTGAAGATGAATGTGAAAAGGTTCGAAAACTGGTTCATGAAATAATAACTCACTATTCAAAAAAGTGACAGGTTGCAGTTTTATTTATATTTACATACTTTTGCCATAGGAATAATTGCCAACTTTGGGGACATAGAAGGCAGTAGGTTAATTGATTTTGCGTATGTTATTTCATTACTGTCTTATGGGACATTCCTCTCATAGGCAAAAAGTACTCATTGTGTAGAAGAAAATAATTAGAAGTAATTACAATTATGTGTGGAGTTAAAACATGTACATCTTGCAGATATCTCTTTAAGTAGCTGGGAATATTAACTATACCTTTGCAGTACCTCTGTTTACTTAAAAAAAATTTTTATCAACAATCCATCTAAATTGAGAGTAACAGATACAGTCACAAGTACAACACTAAAAGAAAAAGTGATCTGCATTACTCTTTAGTGAATCTATCTTTGACACAGAAAGACGGTATATATACAGCTGTAAAACTCTTTGACAATCTACCCATGCAAATAAGTCTGACAATTAACAGAACTGTTTTCAAATGTAAAAGATGTTTCTCCCTGACAACTCCTCCTCTACCATAGAGCAATTACTAAGTAGAAATAATTAGGTATTAAAAAAAAAACTCGTAAATGTCGAGCATGTAGCCATATGAACATTAGTTTTTATTTATTTTGTTTAGTTTTGTATAAGTGTTAAATGTTTGTTCTTCTGACACGTTCCACAACATTATGTTTATCATGAATTTAATCTATGAAACAAGAAACTAGCTAACTAGCTGTCAGGCAAGGTGTGTGACACTTGTGGTTGGCGGAATTCCCAGTTTTGCGATTGTCTTACGGTGTTAGGCCCTCTAAATGGCATTTGCGGGAACAGTCGAGCAGTGAGTGATTTAGATCTTCCAGTTCTGTTAGACGATTTTTCCATGCATGGATTGTAGTGGTCAGTTTCATACTTTGACGGAAAGGTAGTTGATTCAAACTGTACTTGTGTAAAGATGTCGTTACCGGAATTATGTTAAGTCAAAGGCGATAAATGCTAGACAGGCCACTGTTTAGTCGTTTTTTCCCGTAGGTTAACAGTCAAAGGAGAGGGGACTGTGGATTTTCTAATTTTTTTCCCGTACCTTGGCAAAATGAGCGGTTTCAGGCTTTCTCTCAAATGAGGCAGGAGATTACTTTTCACGACGTACACATAAGTGAAACCACTGCAGAGTGACTTAACTCCAGAGTACAGCCTCTATTCAGGTTCCTAGTCAGCTGGGCGTAGAGAACTAATGGTGATGAAAGTAATATGGGACCCCAGCAAGTACAGTGCACTGATACCCCCCGCTGCACGTGCGAATGTAATAGGACAGTGTATAACAAATATTGCACGAAACACGTTGCGCCATGAACTACACAGCGAGGCAAGAAGTGAGAGCGACTTAGAAGTCTCTGGTGTAAGCGAATTTTTTACTGGGGTGGTCGACTGAAAGTAATCTGTAATGTAAGAGCTGAACTTTCATATACGATAGTAATAGGTCCACTGCTTTTTATGATTTACATAAACGATCTAGTTGATGGTATTGACAACGGCATTAGACTGTTAGCCGATGATTCTGTAGTCTACAGGAAAGTAGTATCACACGATAGTTGTAAATAAATCAATGAGGATTTACAGAAAATAAATGTGTGATGTAATGACTGGCAGTTATCTCTGAACATTAGTAAGTGTAACCTACTGCGTATAAGAAAGCGAAAGTCCTCATTTATGTAAGAGTACAAAATAAATGCCCAGTCTTTGAAAGCGGATGTTAATCCGTCAAGTCCGGTCGCTAATGACCATCAAGTATCTGGGTGTGACTATTCGAAATTATGTCAAATGGAACGATCAGATTACACAAGTAACGGTTAAGGCGAAGTCTAGGTTGCAATTTATAAGCAGAATCATGAAGCGATGCAGCCCTTCAACAAAGGAAATTGCTTACAATACGTTGGTTCGTCCAGTCTTGGAGTATTGTTCGTCTGTATGGGACCCTTACCAGTTGGGTCTGATTCAAGAGATTGAGAAGGTCCAAAGAAGACCGGCAAGACTCGTGACTGGTACACTTAGCCATTGCGAGAGCGTTACAAATCTCATAGAAAGTTTGAAATGGGACACTGTAAGACGACGCGCTAAACGGAAGGGGCTGCTCACTAAATTCCAAAATCCGCTCTTCGCCGAGGATGTAGAGCATATATTATTAACACCAACTTTCATATCGCGCAATTATCACCTTTCAAAGATAAGGGAAATTAGAGCTCGCACTGAGGCGTTCAGACAGTCGTTTATCCCTCGCGCGATTCGCGAGTGGAACAGAAGAGCGGGGGGAATACAGCGCGAATAGTGCCCTCCGCCACACACCGCTTGGTGGCTAGCGAAGTATACATGTAGATGTAGACATTTGGAATCAGATATTTGGTCTCGTAATTACCTAGGAGAGATATGATGTGTATCTCTTGGAGGAAAGTAGACAGAGGTTGAAGCACAATGAAATGCCGCAACTCGGACCTCTAAAGTTGTGATACATGAGAGTAGACGAAGAGAAAAGGTGCGCTCACTTGTGTGTGTGTGTGTGTGTGTGTGTGTGTGTGTGTGTGTTGGTTGTAGCATCTCTCGTCCGGGGCAATTATATACTGGATTAGTGTGTAACATCGGTTTATGCATTGCTTAGAATTTGGTGTAGGAAGGATTGGACCCGACACTTTCGTATAGTGAACGGCTGTTAGTGTGAGGAACGAGAAATTGACAGGTACATTACACAATCCTGTGCGTGCCCGCCAAGATCATCTGCTCGGAACTGGTACACATAGGACATAATTTGTTAGAAAAATCAAGTGTGCACATTCACTTAAAACGTAGTGATTGCGATTGTTCTGCGCAAACACAAACAGTAATGCCGTATGAGATCTGTGTACAGAGGTGCGTGGCAAGTGTTATTACTGTTCAAGCGGGGTGAAACCAAGGAAGCGACTAAACAACTTTAATGGGCCTTGTATAATTTTGGCCGCTGCCATTCTCGTTACGACCATTTTGTCATCGGGAAGGTTTATCCTGTGAAGTAGAATACTTTCCAATTGCAGGGAGAGATTGCTGTACCTCGGCATGTGCGTTACCTGTGTTCCCATTACTGACATTCTTTTAAAGTTTCTGGTGTAAGCAAATGACGCATGCAAGGCATCCTGTGGCAGAAAGGGATATTCATGTATTGCACCCGCAGATACCGTTATTAGCTAGCAGTCAGCTTATGATAGGTTGGACGAGGCCGTAGATTTCTATCGATTCAGGTACTCCCAGTCAAGCACATAGTCGATTCTGCGGACTGATTACATTTTCCCAATATTCTATCAATAAATCGACATTTGCCTGTGACTGAGTTGATGTGATCATCATTACCTCTCATTTTCCTACAAATTCTACACCCGGGTAATTCTGTGAGTTGGCTGTTTCCAGTGGAGATGCATGGATATTTGTAGTCTTTGTGAAGTGTACAGTTTTACATCTGATCATTTGAGGCAAGTTGTCATTCTTTGTACCAGTTTGAAGTCTTACCAAGATATAAGCGGAGATCTTATGCAGTTTTTTCACATAGTACCTCAACATACATCACTAAATCACCTGCAAAATTAAGGAGTTAGTGTTAATATTGAGGTCATTGACATATGATACACACACCTAGGGTCCCAACATACTTTCCTGTGTCGCAGCGTTGTTCGTACATTTGCCGATGACTCTTCATCGAGATAACATGCTGTTTCCTACGTACTAAGAAATCCTCAGTGTGGTACCGGGTGGTAAGTAACGTTAAGTCTGCTCACAGGTTCGTAGACCAAGACCACAGGGAAACATATGAGAAAGTATATGTTGGTGTCCCATTCCAGAATTGTGAGATTACGTCGCTTAAATAGTTTACGTATTACGAGGTAGGAGACAAAGTAAGGGGAAAAATTATAGGAGTTTATTTAACGAAATGCTTCCGTTTTTGGCACAGTGCACTGGTGCGTACGCAATACTACACCTGTAAGGTGCTACTCAAACACGGAGCAAATAGCTTGTGCTTCATGATTTATATGCCGGTATATCGTTGGGGGAAAAATTAAATATTACCAGAGTCAGCTGGCCAAAGCGCAAATTGGCTCCAAAGGCAGTGCGTTTCCCAGTCGAGGTTATTGGAATGCTTGCATCTAAAAAAAAAAAAAAAAAAAATCTACTTAGTGCATTTCGATTGGAAGGTAGTTTCATGTATACCTTCGGTGCTGTGTACACATCGGAACCACTCTTGGGAGCCCCACAGTGTGCTTAGAACATTTATTTTGGCGCATCCAGAATTTCTTTGTGAACAACTGTAGGCTTGTCAACCATACGAAGTTTGCGAATGTGGATTTAAGATTTCAGGTTACCTCATAAGAACAACTCACTGGCATATCTGGTGAGTGAGGGGGCTAAGAAATATCGCGGGATTGTAAAATATTGTGTAGTGGCAACGTGTGTAGCCCAATTTGCGTCGAGCAGGAGTTTCAAGACGATTAAACGTTGACATCAGCTGCATCCTATGCATCATGGAGTTATTTTTGAGCAGACAGCAGAGCACCGCGTATGTATAAATTTGCGTGGCAGGCATTTCATTCTTGGCTGAGGTTCCATCTTGTTTTGACGACATTTTCTTCATATTGAGTGGCAATTAGGCGGAAAAAAAGCAGCCGACCAATTCGACATAGTGATCAGCAGCAACTGTCACTGTTGCTGTAGCCACATCCTAAAATATAACCTCAGTACAGCTGCTCGACGACTAGTTTAAGGCCCCTGAAAAATCGCCGTTATTTTCCATCAGTTTCTGGAATCCGAACGAAATAACGCCGGTGTTAATTCTCTCTTGCTAACAGGTTCAGGAATGCGGAATGATTCAACATCACGTAGTGTAATATAGTACAGTATAGTTCCTTAGTGTGGTGTTATCAGGAATCACCCCTCATCTTTCGACATTAAACCGGCGAATAGAAACAGAGCGAGGTAGCGCAGATTTTTCGTTGTTTTCCCGAAACGCTTTAGGCAAATGCCCTGGTTGTTCCATTGAAAGGAAAACAATCCTCCCCCAGTTCGAGCTTGTGCATCGTCTCTAAGTCTCTAAGGACCACGCCGTCGATGGTACGTCAAACTTTCTCTCCGACAAGGAAGGAACGACGTTGGACAACACAAAGGTCACTTACAGCGTGTGCAGAAACCACACTGCAGTTGTAAGAGTGGAACGACTTGAAAAGGAAGCATTAACTGAGAAGGAAATGGCGTATGGTTGTAACATCCCTGATGGTACCAAACTGTAGGGGAAACCAAACAGGAATTTGGATAAGAAATTGAAGTTACCGGAGGAGAAATAAAAACTTTTATTAAGTTTGCCGATGACATAATTCTGTCAGATAGGTCAAAAGACTTCTAGCAACAGTTGAACAGGATGGATAGTACCTTGAAAGAAGGTTGTAAGACAAAAGAGTGAAACAACGGAGTGTAGCGAATTAAATCAACCAATGCTGAGGGAATTTGCTTTGCTATCCGGTCAGTAAAATAACAATACGAAATTAGAGGTCATATAAAAGGCAGACCGGCAAAAGCAATAGAAGCGGCTCTCAAAAAGATAAATTTAACGATGAATATAATCATAAACGTTAGGAAGTCTTTTCTGAAAGTATGAGCCTGGATCGTATCCCGGTATGGAAATGAAAAGTGAACTATAAACAGTTGAGACAAGAAAAGAATATAAGCTTTTGAAATGTGATAGTGCAAAAGAATGCTGAAGATTAGAACGGTAGATCAGATGAATAATGACGTGCTGTATCGAACTGAGGAGAAAAGATGCCTAACTTCACTGAAGAACGAGCGGTTGATACTACACATTCCGAGGATCAGTTGATACGACACATTCTGAGGCATCAAAAATTTTCACTTTGGTAATGTAGCGAAGTAATGGAAGGGGATATGGGATTAAAATTGTGGATGGAAATCAAGGCTTAACTGCAGTAAACAGATTCAAATGAATGTAGGTTCGTGTGTTGTTCGTACATCAAGAGGATTCCACAGTCAAGAGTAGCATGGAGAACATCAAACCATTTATTGGATAAAAGAAAACAACAGTGACAACTACTACTATTGCGCTGGAGACGACGGTAAGGACGAAAAACAATAAAATAACATCTTGGTATTGCGATATTATTTCTTATTCAGTTAGTACGAGGTACAGCACTTTGCCCGCTCATCACACTGTACAGAATAAAGGAAACACAAATTTTAATTTCCCTTGCCGCTTTTCGAACATTTGCACAAAATCACCGCCTAAGTTAGCGAATATCGCTGTTACACCGCTTCAGCGGCGCTAGGAAATTGTGTATGGTAGTGTCATTCCGGTTTGAATTAGGCCACTTGGTAGCGAGATGGTAATTGTGGGAAGCGTGTGATTTGCTTAGTATTTAATTTAGTCTTGGCATGCCCATAAATTTCTAAATCAGGGGCTACCAACCTCTTAGCTTACCTGGGCTGCATTTGAAGAGGACGAGTATTTTTGTGCAGAACATAACACACTTCACACTATCAATAGCCACAGAGGAGAAAAAAGAAAGAAACGGATGGATCAGTGAGAGAATAGCATCGTGTCGCGGGAGTTTCATGTTGAAAGTATTCAGTTTATAATAACATCACAGGAACGGAATTTTACATATATATTTTTGCCGCTTTGATACTCGCTTTGGACCGTGTGCGGCCGTCGGGCCGCGAGTTGGGCACCCCTGTTCTGAGTATTGGGTTGGGCACCTCCTGTTCTAAGTACTTCGTCAGATAGTTACTGTATAGGGTCATGTTGTGTATATCTTCGTGATGTCTGATTGGTTAGATATACTATATGGTGTTGTCATTTATTGTATGCCGATCACTTTTAATTATATGTGACTTGAGTTTATCTTTATTGTATTGAGGGTCAACCCCCTAAGATAACACTATTACATGTATGATTTTGACTTCTTGGACTTTGACCATAATATGGTCATTCCAATAGTTGTTCGCGTCATTAAGTGCACTGATAGGTATAGCAATGATGCATTGAAAATGTAGGAAATAAATAAAGGTTTCTTTTGTTTTTTCCAGTGACACCTAAAGCGCTAAAATTTAATAGTTAAGGCAAAAGTTTCAACGTCTCACTTAATGCATTGCATACGGGTTCCGAGTTTACTGATGTTTAGCGCGCAGTCCGTTCCGGATAGATCTGGAGATAAAGCGTTTTTTTTTTTTTTTGACACTATCTCTATAGATGCAAACTGCTGCGATATTTTTGAAGTGTTTTGTCTATTTTGGTGCTTTACCAATAGTCAGTGTATCATGATTGTTTGCCTTCATTAAGTGAGAATGTCAATCTGATTTTCGTGTGAATCAATATTTTTATGGTTCTGATGGCGATCCCAGTGACAGTGACATCAGTAGAAATGTATTAATAAGTAAAATAACACATTTTTCCTGAAAGCTGGTTGGTTTTCTTCAGGATTGCAGTTTTGTACACCATATTATTCCCCAACATTTTGGCTACAAAGCGCAATTTTTTAACATGATGTCTGTTCAGTGCGACGGCCGTACGCCATCTTACTCGGAGTACCTGTATGCCCACATGGTACCACTCTGCTGATCGACGCCGGAGGCAAAGTCTTCCTGCATCAATAACCTCCCCATCATCCACGTACTGCTTCACGCGGAGTGCATCCTTCATTGGGCGAAATAGATGGAAGTCCTCCGTTAGAGGGCTAGGAACCCGGCGGGCACACAGCTTTCAATACCTCCACTGGAAGACTAGTGGCTTTGAGTACGGCAACTGGAGGACGAGTGTGTCAGCACTGCAAACAGAGAAGTCCATAGTCCGATCCACGAATGGTGTCGATTCGGGCAGGTCGAGAAACGGTCGGGGTTTGCATTGTTGCCGCTTCCAAGAGACAGCTGCGGTAAGCGCATACACCTGCTTCGCGCTTGATGTAAGCGTGTGTCCTGCGAATTACGTCTCTGACTTGCTTGTGTAGAATTTGTCGCTTACGACCGTCATCTACCGTGACAACTCGCAACAAATGAAATAAAAATTCACTAAATAGGTCGCTACCTTCACTTTTAATGTTCACGTTGGGTACAACATTCATACCAGGGCGCACAGAAGAGAACCGAACTCTCATTGGCTGTGACGTAGGTGCACAGAACGAGCATAAACTTGACCACTATCGTTTGTAACTCCAACTATAGCTGAACGGCGAGATGTTTGATTGTGATCCGTCGATCGCTTCGAATGAGTGTTCCGCACGTTCCAGCATTGTAGGAGTCAAAGGTGTGTGCAGCCGGCGGCACGCGAGAGATCATACAGGTTTGCGCGACCTTCTTGCGATGATGACAGACACCTCGCCCAAGGACTCAGTGTGCTTGTTCACTGCCAGGTCTCCGTGGACATTCTGCAAGAGCCTATGAATATCTGCGATGCTCTGGTATTGCGCCAAAAGAAACTCAATGGCAGCTCACTGCTTGGAACGGACCTCCGTTACAGACACCATTTTGAAGACTACGTACGAGTATAGCGCTGCCACGTATCGGAATTTCGTGTTATTGTTGGGACTGAAACGGAAATATTCCACGATGTCCCACATCAAATTCCGCATTTTTGAACCGAAACTGACCGAGAAGAAAATGTATTCCATTACCTATTGAAAACCCGTCGTAAAGAAGCAAAGTGTTTCCAAGAGATGCCAGCCAGTAAGATAAAAGGTGATTCTGTTCTTGTGAATGGGTTTCTTTTGTTATAGTGTTAATAATATTTGTATCGTTTCTGCCCAGTGAATCAATGACGAAGTATGAACTATGAATCCTACGGTGTGGGGTCTGATCCTAATGTGCCCTGTGGTTTTTATCTGTCTCTTATCACTTTTTTCTACTCTGGCAGTGTTTGTTAACGTGAAAAATTCCGCGTTGCGCAGTGGTTCGTAGTTACGACGAAGGTCCTGGCACATAATAGGCTGTCAGTCAATTCCAAGGCAAGATGAAGCAGAGTGTATACCAGCTTCACCACTTCTAGTCAGAGCGTTGTAGTTTTCAAGCCAACCTTTGGGCTGACGACAGTTTTACCTTCATGTTCCGTATACAAGAAATAATTGTTGCCGCGCGGTATTAGCCGAGCGACCGAGCGAGGTGGCGCAGTGGATAGCACACTGGACTCGCATTCGGGAGGACGACGCTTCAATCCCGTCTCCGGCCATCCTGATTTAGGTTTTCCGTGATTTCCCTAAATCGCTTCAGGCAAATGCCGGGATGGTTCATTTGAAAGGGCACGGCCGATTTCCTTCCCATCCTTCCCTCACCCGAGCTTGCGCTCCGTCTCTAATGACCTCGTTGTCGACGGGACGTTAAACACTAATCTCCTCCTCCTTTAGCCGAGCGATCTAAGGCGCTGCAGTCATAGACTGTGCGGCTGGTCCCGGCGTAGGTTCGAGTCCTCCCTCGGGCATGGCTGTGCGTGTTTGTCCTTAGGATAATTTAGTTAAAGTGGTGTGTAACCTTAGGGACTGATGACCTTAGCAGTTAAGTCCCGTAAGATTTCACACACATTTGAACATTTTTTTTTGATTAATTGTTCTCAGTGTTTTTAAAAATATTGCTCGACAGCAGAAAGGCTATTCTTTGCTGTATGTGCCATGGTGATTAGTACTGCGCGCTGTGACTTAGTCACAGAGGGTAAGTGAAGGGAGTGCCACTCTCTTCCCTGAACTATTCGCGACCTGTACCAGTAGGGCCTTTTTTGTGCTTCTCTACGGCTCCAGTATTTTGAGCCTATTTCCTTGCCGGAAGTGGCAGGTCACCTCGGAGGGGGCCCCCCGTTCTCGGCAGCGCTCGGTGTAATTTCCGAACAGGTTCGGCGCTGCGCGAGGCCGGCTGCGGTCCGCCTCCTTGACTTTGCAGCGACCCTCGCCTTCCTCAGCTCGGCGGCGCTTCTGTCATAGCCGACGAAGGACGGCGCGTGGGCGCAGCGTATGACGCACGCATATCTCCACGCTCCGCGGGCGTCCTGGCCAGTCAGACCCGTCTGTTACGCTCCACTTGACCTCCGTGCTGTCACACTACAATAGTCAGCGAAAGATCCCCGGTAGTTGCTGTGGGCTTGGCGCAGCTGCATCCCACGTTTATCCTAACCAATCAACGTAACGCGATTATGTATTATGCACTACTGGCCATTAAAATTGCTACACCACTAAGATGACGTGCTACAGACGCGAAATGTAACCGACAGGAAGAAGATGCTGTAATATGCAAATGATTAGCTTTTCAGAGCATTCACACAAGGTTGGCGCCGGTGGCGACACCTGCAACGTGCTGACATGAGAAAATTCCAACAGATTTCTCAGACACAAACAGCAGTTGACCGGCGTTGCCTGGTGAAACGTTGTTGTGATGCCTCGTGTAAGGAGGAGAGATGCGTACTATCACGTTTCCGACTTTGATAAAGGTCGGATTGTAGCCTACCGCGATTGCGGTTTATCGTATCGCGACATTGCTGCTCGCGTTGGTCGAGATCCAATGACTGTTAGCAGAATATGGAATCGGTGGGTTCAGGAGGAAATACTGAACACCGTGCTGAATCCCAACTGCCTCGTATCACAAGCAGTCGAGATCACAGGCGTCTTATCCGCATGGCTGTAACGGATCGTGCAGCCACGTCTCGATCCCTTACTCAACAGTAGCAAGACAACAACCATCTGTACGAACAGTTCGACGTCGTTTGCAGTAGCATGGACTATAAACTCGGAGACCATGGCTGCGGTTACCCTTGACGCTGCTTCACAGACACGAGCGCCTGCGATGGCGTACTCGACGACGAACCCGGGTGCACGAATGGCAAAACGTCATTTTTTCGGATGCATCCAGGTTCTCTTTACAGCTTCATGATGGTCGCATCCGTGTTTGGCGACATCGCGGTGAACGCATATTGGAAGCGTGTATTCGTCATCTCCATATTGGCGTATCACTTGGCGTGATGGTATGGGGTGTCATTGGTTAAACGTCTCGGCCACCTCTTGTTCGCATTGACGGCACTTTGAACAGTGGACGTTGCATTTCAGATGTGTTACGACCCGTGGCTCTACCCTTCATTCGATCCCTGCGAAACCCTACGGGCCTTTCTGGATACAGAAAATGTTCGACTGCTGCCCTCACCAGTACATTCTCCAGATCTCTCACAAATTGAAAACCTCTGGTCAATGGTGGCCGAGCAACTGGCTCGTCACAATACACCAGTCACTACTCTTGATGAACTGTGGTATCGTGTTGAAGCTGCATGGGCAGCTGTACCTGTACACGCCATCCAAGCTCTGTTTGACTCAATGCCCAGGCGTATCAAGGCCGTTATTACGGACAGAGGTGGTTGTTCTGGGTACTGATTTATCTGGATCTATGCACCAAAATTGCGTGAAGATGTAACCACATGTCAGTTCTAGTATAATATATTTGTCCAATGAATACCCGTTTATCATCTGCATTTCTTCTTGGTGTAGCAATTTTAATGGCCAGTAGTGTATGTGTATAGGGCAACGCCTCATGTAACCTCAGCCCCATAGATGACTATTGTTTCCGCCTGTTTCGCAACTGAAAGCTGGCAACAGTGCTGCCAAACTGTGACGATGCTTCTTTCGCCGACTCTGCTATAGTGTCGTCTCTCCGATCTATTGAGAAACACTTGTCGACTGAAACTTTATTTATAATGTGGCTGACGTGGAGCGGATATTGGTCCGCTTCGGTTCCTCCTAGTTTGCAGGGGAATTTCTTCTAACATTTTGTGGAAGAAGTTAGAAGGCTGCGATACTCGTGTGCATTTGGTGTTCCGTCTATGAAAAACGGGCCTATGAGCTGATGGTTCACTAAACCACACAACACGTTTACACTCTACGGACGCCATCGAGGTTGTCAGCGGACCAAAAGTGCATGTTTCGGCGGTTTGCCTGGACATTACGGTAAATGTGGCTTCATCGCGAAACAACGTACATTATACTTTTGGAGTATCCTGTTTTTAGGCCCATGTACGGAATTTAACACGATTCTCGTAATCGTTTCCATGCAGCTCTTGATGGAGAGAGATGCGATACGAATGGAACCTATGTCGATGGAGAATGCATAGGACATGGACTGGCCACTTCCCGCTTCTCTTCATTGACGGCGACTAGCGGCCGATTCTGCAAGGTTATTCGTTTCCACGCACGCAGCCACTGCTCGGCGTGATAATATTAGTTGCGTCAACTTTCGCGTGAAAGTTTTTTCAGCAGTGGGCAGTTAGCAACAGCCAAGAATAATAATAATAATAATAATAATAATAATAATAATTCGTTGCATACGCAAAGAAAATTCTTCAAATTTGTTAATATGCGCGACACTATTTGCATCAAAGTCGCGTGCCTAATGCTACTAATCGCAGCGCGTAACAAGCACTATGCTTTGCCCGGAAAAAAACTTAAGCGCTGCGAGAAGCCTCCAGTACAACACACCCATGTAACTATAATAATTTGTAGGGGACGTGTGCTGCCCTTTGACCTAAAAGTATTACGTTATGCCTTCAAATGAGTCATTAATCTATTAGTTTATCACATATGTTCCTTCTGAAATTATTTTACAAATTTATTTCGCAGCAAGACAAACCAGATCGGATCATTACGTATTCTCATCAAAGAAACTATTTCTGATTGTCAAAAAACGATCGGTATATCTTTCTCTCTTAAATAACGTAAATGGTGCTTCCTTATTTATCGGGTGAAGCCCGTAATATTTGAAATGGCGGCTGATGACCGCTAACCAACAGTGCTTTAACGGCAGAGCTTTGCTAAGCTAGAAAAAAATCTTATTATTCAATTCCATATCACAGAAGGGAAGTGAAGGTAAAGGAGACCATGACAGTGTGAAGTCAATTTTTTATATATTATTTGAACACACTTGCATGATACACAGCTTCAACAAGATGATAATTTCATCGTTTGCTCTCTCTCTCTCTCTCTCTCTCGACCACAGCAGTCGAATCAGAATCAACAAAAGTTAACACATAAAAGAGAACGTTTAGTTAAAGTGGTTAATAAATAATTGCCGACACGGTGGACGTATATTGGGTTATCTTGCCGCATACGCCATGCTAGAACGAATTGCATTCTTCATACACTCTCCATTTATCATAAGCATGTCGGTTTCGTATGCACTGGTAAATCCCATCGTCCTCTCACGACCAGCTGCTTGTACTGTCACACACTGACTGACTAGCAAGTCACAATGCATTCAAGGAACACCCAAGCACATTTTAAGCAAAGATTACCAGATCGTACATAATCGTACTTATCATCTACGCAGGTTGAACGGCACAAACGCGTGCGCGCGCGCACTTGTGTGTGTGTGTGTGTGTGTGTGTGTGTGTGTGTGTGTGTGTGTGTATTCGTATGCTCCGGCATTCAACGGCGTTCAAACGAAAGTGCTGCTGCCTAATGTTGGTCCAACTGAGCTAGAGTTGCAGGCGCAAGCGGATAATTACTTCTTTGAACGCTGTCCTACGAAGAGGCGCTCTCTGTCAGCACTTTTATACAGTTATAAAGTGATCGGCAGCGACGCAGGTCTTGTGCGCGGATCACACTGGCACGATGCGATGTGCAACACGATGCAACGTGTCACCTATCGATGCGACACTCGTGTTCCCACTGAGGTGATACAACAGCGTTACAGTTTCAGTTGCGACCATAAGCTCTTCTTCCGAAGCAGACGTTTGTGTGGCTTATTACTTAAATCCCATAAAATGGAAGAAGAAAATGAAGTGCTGTAAATTGTTTCTCGTGAGGTGTCTCAGCACGAAAAATTCAACGAATTCTGCAGAATGAGTCCAGACAGATTCCACTTTTTGGAGCAACTAGTATCCACTGCTCCCACAGAACAAGAGACACATTTTCGACGTACTATTTCGCCTGCTGAGAAGCTCCACATTACGATAAGGTAAGTCGGTGAATGAATGTGTGTGAATATCAAAACTACCACCATGAGAACTTATATTTTTTGTAAGACCGCTTAGTATGGTATGGTACGGTACTTTGTTCTGTGTGATACGTATGTAATCCTTGGTAACAAAATAGAGAAATCGAGGGTGGGTGGGTAGGTAGGTAGTTTGGTAGTTCTGTCGGTCGGTCGGGTTTCTAAAACTGTTCACTTTCGACAGTTAGTATATGATTCAGCTTGAGGAGTACTCAGAATAAACTTTACCGGATTTGAGGTGAGATCAATAACCATCGATCGTATAGAGGGGGTGGGTGGGTGGGGCGCTGCATAAGGGTACACAATGTATTTGAAAAAGTGGAAGAAGCTCACGATACGTAAAATCACAACGTGTGATTCGTCCAGCTGCTATTGAGAAGTAACAGGAATTAAGCTTTCAGATCTTTTTTACGTTTGTCACAAAGTTTCCTGAAATCGGGGAACAGATACTGAAAAAATATCCACTCAGCATCATCAGCGAATTGCTGTCAGTGCCCTTTAATTTCAGTAAGCTCTTTCATTTCCAGTTTTGTCTTACGGACGGAAAAGAGAAACACGAGGCATCTGAGAACTCGGCACTGCACGCGGCAGTAACTTCGCACGTGGCACGTAGATGCCCAACTCGTTGCAGAAAACTTCTAATATATCTCACAACACCTACAACCCACCAAAGGTAAATTGGCCAGCGACTACTATATTCTTCACTGCAAACTTTTCAGAATATTCTCGGTGGTTAACGTATTTGTGAAGTATCATAATAACTATAGGCAATAGCGTAAAGAAAACCAGTTCATTATAAAGCTGTCATGATGATGTGTACAAGATGAGAAATGAGTCAATTTTTTGACCGAATAGTTCCCTTGGAATGTAGAGAGAATGCATACACAGCGAACACATGCAATCTAAAAGCAAATAATATAAGCTTTATTGATAAACTAAGCAGAGGGAAGTATGTAGCGTAGCTTCATTTACACAAAATTTTCTTTTACGAGCACATTTGAATTTCGTATCGTACGTTAAAATTGCTTGGAGCAACCATCAGACGCTGTTGTGCCTGGCGATGCGATAGAGATAACATGTCGGTGAGTTGTATTTGCCCCAGCGGGAATCAGTCGGTTCAACAATGCGCTCCGCCGATGCGTGTTGCTTCTGCGTCCTGCCTCGAGCCGCGTGGCGTACCGTATCGCATCGCATATCGTCTCACCTCAATGAGACCCCGTGCCTTACTTCTGTCTGTCGCAGTACGGCATAGGATGAAGCCACATTTAAAGCACGGGCCGATCATTACACAGTGGAAGGCATTGTCAGAGACTCGGATTTCTTGTGATAACAAGTACGCGAACTATTTACGATCGCCAGATATTCCGTGAAGCTCACAAGATCAGGTTGTGTTAGCCATTTCCTGCAAGGGCTGTAAAGAGAAAAGAATAAAGTTATTGAAAATAAAAGCATTTCGTCAGTTCTGTCAAAGTGTGTTTGCGGTTCGCTTATTATGTGGGAAGTAATGCAACAGTTACGGGAGGCGTTTGGTAACTGATGTAGCACATTCTTTTTTTTTCTGAAAGCAGTTTGATTTTATTGAGAATTCCAGGACACCATATTATTCCCCACTCCTTTGGCTACAAAGCTCTTTTTTTCAACATTACCTCCGTGCAAACGACGCCCTCGCACCACCTTACACGGAGGGCATGTATGCCCGCTTGGTTACTACATAGGAGCCAACGCCTTGCCTCCCCATCATCCACCTACTGCTTCGCGCGGAGTGCACCTTTCGTTGGGCCAAGCAGAGGTCTTAATGTTAGTCGGCGAGGAATCCAGCAGCCACAGACCTTTGAGTACCCCAACTGGAGGACGAGTGTGTCAGCACTACCAACAGTGACGTCCAGTTGTACAGCGAGGTGTCGCTTTGTGATGCGTCTGTCACTTTTAGAGTATGTCCGCACGTTCAACATTGCAGGAATCACAGCTGTGTGCGGCCGGCCGGTACGCTGGAGATTGGACATTTTTGCGCGACCTTGTTGCGACGACGACAGACGATCACCGTGCTTTTGCTCACTGGCAGATCTCCGAAGACATCCTGCAAGCTTTCATGAATACCTGCAAGGCTCTGATTTTCCGCCAAGAAACTAAATGACAACCCTGCACTTGGAACGTACCTCCATTACAGACGCCATTTTGAAGGCTACGTATAGCGCTGCCACCTATCGAAATTCATGAAACTACAGGTGCTGAAGCGGGAAAAAGATATCGCACAGCAGATTCAACATTCTTTTTTCAACCGAAACTGACCGGAAAAATACGTTTTGCGTTACTTGCTGAACGGCCTTCTTAGGTTTGGGAGTGGAACCATTCCTGGGATCCTGAAATGTCAGTGCAGTAATTACAGCTTCATTTCGTAATGGAAGGAAGTGTTGCATGGTGCAGATAAAAATTGAAGAGGAAGGTCAAGGATCGCCTGCACTAAGCATGTACAGATGTACTTGGAGACTTCCGCAGGGCAAGCTAGCATGGAGAGCTCCATCAAATGTCTTCAGACAGGCAATCACCACCACCACTCCCGCCACGAACAGCAACAATACAACCGCAACAACGGTTTTTGGATCGATATATTGTTTAACTTTTGTTGGCGACTACTTCACGAACACTAAAAAGAAAGAATGCGTTATTTAGCTTCACTGTCTAAGTGGATTAACTAAATTTGCCTCTGATTTTCATTTAATTCTTATTTAATTTCTCCGTCTTTGCTTACGTCTTTGCAAATACTTAAGTTAGTCAAAATATTTAGTCAGCTTATACTCGGATATAATTCCACTGGAAGGAGCCAAACCCATCGAAAAACGTTTGATATATTCGCATTTCTGCAATTGATACCTATATTGGAATTCACCGCCAACTAAGGGTGTTATCGCGACTGCTTACTACTATATGAGTTGGACTCTAGTGAGTTTAGAATCTGTTACGCAACAGACTCCAGAAGGCTCTTATTCCACGGCTTTTTTTTATCTCGACTCCCGCGGACTTTGTGCGCTAGGGGCAAGATGATAGATGACGTGCCGCTGGATTGGTGACAGATTCTTACGGGAACACATGAAAGGGGATATTGTTAGCTCCCGCACTTCACACACAGTCACCATTGTTGAATACGCTTAAATAGTACTTGTCACGATTTTCGATAGGTGTGCGACGGTCATCAGGAAGAGAAACATGCTGTGAGGTATAAACGTTTAGAATTTGCGTGTGATACAATGTAGGAGTTCTTTCGGAATCAGCTTGTTCATCTCTAGTATGTTACCCAACGCCTTTGCTCACGAATAGTGAGGTAAGTCATTGACCGAAGTTAAAAATTAAAAATGCTGCGTAATCTGCCCATTAAGAGGTGCACTGAGGCGACAAAAGTCATGGGATACCTCCTAACATCGTGTCGGACCTCATTTTACCCGACAGAAATCTACACGGCATGGACTCGACAAATCGTTGCAAATCCCCTGCAGAAATATTGAGCCATGCGGCCTCTATAGATGTTCATAATTCCGCAAGTATTGCCTTTGCTGGCCGAGCGGTTCTAGGCGCTTCAGTCCGGAACCACACGGCTGCTACGGTCGCAGGTTCGAATCCTGCCTGCCTCGGGCATGGATGTGTGTGATGTCCTTAGGTTAGTTACGCTTAAGTAGTTCTCAGTTCTAGGGGACTGATGACCTCAGATGTTAAGTCCCATAGTGCTTAGAGCCATTTGAACCATTTGTTGCCTGTGCAGGATTTTGTGCACGTACTGAGCTCCCAATTATGCCCCGTAGATGTTCGCTGGTATTCATGCCGGGCGATCAGAGTGGCCAGATCATTTGCTCTAATTAACCAGAATGTTCTTCAAACCAATCGCGAACAATTGTGGGCCTTTGACATGGCGCATTATCATCTATTAAAATTCTGTCGTTGTTTGGGAACATTTAAGTTTTGTGAACGGCTACAGATGGTCTCAAAGAAGCCGAACATTCGGTTTGACGGGAGGACCCAGTCCATTCCATGTACACACACACACACACACACACACACACACACACACACACCATTATGGAGCCACCACCAGCTCGCACAGTGCGTTTTTGACAACTTGGGTCAGTGGCTTCGTGGGATGCGCACCACACTCGGACACTCCAGGCCATAGTTGTCCAGTTGTCTGGGGTCCATCCTGTACGGTCACGAGCGCAAGAGAGGCGCTGTAGGCGATGCGCTGTTAGCAAAGGCACTTGCGCCCGTCGTCTGCTGCCATAGCCTATTAACGCCAAATTTCGCCGCCTGTCCTAACCGACACGTTCGTCTTACGTTCCACATTGATTTCTGCTGTTATTTGACGCAGAGTTGCTTGTCTGTTAGCACTGACGACTACGCAAACGCCGCTGGTCTCGGTCGGTAAGTGAAAGGCGTCGGCCAGTACGCTGTCTGGTGAGAGGTAACTTCTGAATTACGGTATTCTCGGCTCACTCTCTCGGAATATTGAATTCCCTAACGATTTCCGAAATGGAATGTACCAGCCGTCTAGCTTCAACTACCATTCCGCATTCAAAGTCTGCTAATTCCTGTTCTGCGGCCTCAATAACGCCGGAAACCTTTTGAAATGAATCACACGCGTACAAATGACAGCTCAACCTATGCACTGCTCTTTTATACCTTATGTACGCGATACCACCGCCATCTGTATATGTGCCTGTCGCTATCCCATGACTTTTATCACATGAGTGTACAATCTTAGGTTAAAAGTTTAACACAGGAAGGCAAGTATTGCAGTTAGAAACTATTTATCTTGAGATAACGTAACACACAGCGCACAGATTACCCAAACTGACCTATCCAGTGCTTGATAAAGAGAGCATGTAGCGATTTCTAACTGCCTTAAAACGTAATTTCAAACCTTTTGTACACTTCTTCTCGTTTACATATTAATATCAAATATTTGAAATACTAACTCATTTATAAAGTAATTAAACGTCTGAAACTGTTTTACACATGGAAGTTGGAAATAATCGCGGGTGGAGGGCTTACTGGTTCTGTACTAGTGTATTGAGTACATCAGTACAGATTCTGTATCCGCTCCTTTTATCTATCAGCAGTAAACATAAGCGATGCTGTTGCCATCTATAATTCATTTTGTTGTTGCCCAATAAACTTAGAATGCTGTGACTCTTAATGACGTCAGTAACTGTGTAACTGAAAGTTTGAAAATGTTGTTGTATAAAAGTATTGCCAAGTAGACGAGAATATGGTAACATTATTGACACAGTTACAAACTTTCTGATGTGGTCAGCTGCTTCGTTGTTTAGTATTCCCCACAGAAAAAGGACAAAGACAAAAAATAACTTTGATGCAGACGCGTCTCGTAGTACCGTGTCTTTAGTTTCTTGCTCTGCTTTTTCCGCAAGGGCCACGAACTAGCTTTGGAACACTGTATCTTTCTTTCTGGTTACTTAGTTCCTGGACACGGAATATTTTATACATTGGGGAAACATAAATTAACACTGCGTATTAATTCAGTTAGTGATTTAGTGAATAAGTGAAGCAGCACATGCGGCCACGATTATCAACTTCTGATGCTGGATCACTGTCGTCGTTTTTGCCTTTACGCAGAGTCGGTGTCGTGGAAGTAACCGTTTTTCGCCACTTGGCACCATTCTGCGGAAGCTGGCCGTGTCTGTTCAGAGAAAACTGAAGAGTATACATTTCGTGACCACTAATGATTTGTTGTTCAGACACTGTATTAACAATTCTCTTCTTTTATTTGTAATATTTTACGTTTACCTTTGAACGGTGTGGTAATACACATAGCACGTTACTACTCTAGTTTTTTAATTTTACAACGAATCAGACTGTACTAGCATTGGATCTTTATTATTAAGAGCGAATCCTAGTGCGTTTCGATGTAGCTAATTTGAAACGACCATATCAGTGAATAGGAAAATTTTGAACCCTTTCAACCTACACAGTTCTCAACGTTTTATTTGTCTTCATGGGCGAATTTCTGCGTTTTGATAAGGTGTAAAGTTATGCGGAAATATAATCAGTATGTCCGTGCGAACCCAAGGCGCTCAACTGACTTGTTGTACAAGTGCAAGCATATTTTGACTACTGTATTGCGTGAAGAGGCATCATACGGACTTAGAAGCGGATATAAAAATTCATGTCAGGGTTGGAGTTTCTCTCCACGCAGATAAATAAGATGGTACAGGGCATTTTTAAATGTATAGCGTAATGCACGAGTCCCGTCATTAAATCTTACTTTTTAATAGGTTTTCCAGTTTTAGGAATCACAGTCGCGTAGAGTCGTCTTATGATCAGATTTTCGTGGATTGACTTTTTTTTATCTCTTTTTGGAGGCTATTGGAATTCGGCAGTATAGTCTTTTCAAGTAATTCATTACTGCCTATGATAATCAATCACATCGTATGCCGTAGCAGTGTCAAGAAAATCATATTCAACATTCGACCAGAGACCGATTATGTCAACGCCACTTCATGGCAATTCAGCATTAGCCGCCGTTTCAACAGTAGTCCTATTCACAGTGTTAACACTTGGCACAACTGTAAACGTGTTTCGTCACTGGCGCAGTATGATTGGCATTGGATACTATCATTCAAACATGTTTTTCAAGTTTAGACTTAATGAACTTGTAATTGATCATACTAAATTTAAAACTATGTACATAGTCTTGTTGGATCTTGTTTTTACTAGTCGTAAGAGAGAAAGAAAGAAGGTTGGTATTAAAACGCCTTGTCGGTTGGGAGGTCATTACAGAATAGATGCGTGATTAGAATGGACTGTAATGTGTAAGGAAAGGACGGAAACTAACGAGTCCACTGCCGTATCCAATGTGTCACCTCGCTCAGGCCTCAGGAATTGTTCTGTGAATGGATTTGTTTTTGACGCCGCACACCAGGCTGTCCCGCAACTCTGGAGCAGATAAGACATGGCCGCGGGATGGATCCCATTAACCTGATTCTCATGAATGCTGTGCTTTGCATCTAACATGTCTGCTCATGAGGAGACATGGCCGCGGGATGGATCCCATTAACCTGATTCTCATGAATGCTGTGCTTTGCATCTAACATGTCTGCTCATGAGGAGAAGACAAGAAGTGTTATAATGCGATTTCCCAGAAACTTCGCTCATTGGAAGAGGAGCTAAAATATGCGAACACTGTCTCGGCTTATCCGTAGATACTGGATCGTTTCGGAGAAAACAGCGGTTAAAGTTTTTGACGTAATTTAGATGTCTTTTAGCGCGCGATGATCTCAGCCGCAATGGTGACGCTGTGGCTAGCGTCACGGCGTCTCACTTTCGTACCCTGTGTTTTTATTTATTTTATTATTTTTTCATTTATCTACCCATGTTCATAGATGGTTACTAAGCGAATGTTCCTTAGCAGGTTAGGGGATACAAGGTCGTTATACTACTTTAAATTACAGCTGGGTTTCACAATGTCAAACATTTATTATACGATATAAGTATATATAGGAGAGAGCGCCGCGGATATGATACACGAATTGCGGTGGCAGTTATTAGAACAAACCATTTTTCGCTGCGGCAGGACCTTCTCATGAAATTTCAGTCACCAACTTTCGCCTAAGAGTGTGAAAATATTTCGTTGGCGTCCACCTTATATAGGAAGAAATGATCATCATAATAAAATAAGAGAAATCAGACCTCGTACGGAGAGATTTAAGTGTTCGTTTCCCCCGTGCGCTGTCCGAGAGTGGAACGGAAGAGAGAAGTAGCTTAAAGTTGGTTCGATGAACCCTCTGCCAGGCATTAAGTGTGCGTTGCAGAGTAATCAAGCAGATGTTGATGGCGTTTGTTGGGGTTCAGTCGTTTTTAAATTCTCATCTTCTATAAATTCTTATGTTAATTCTTGTATTCAATTCTTATGTTTATTCTTCAGGAAGATTTGGTGCATTCCCTTGGATGATACCGATCATAGAAACATTCAAAACATAGAAATTTCGAACACCACGAGCATCGCGCAAATGCAGGTTTGCCACAATGACATTTCTTCGTTATGAATCTCTCACGGGAGAGAAACGTCGTTGGCATTGCTGAAGATTTCACGCGTTCGCAATAATTTCGCGACAAGCCACGCATAGCGTATAATTTTTTCGAAAACTGCCTCTTGCCGTTTTTTGTATCGAGATAACAGTGCAGAAATTTCACCGAAAACAATTTCAAATAATTTTTTCATTCATTTATTGTTTCATTTATTGAATTCATTCGTCATATATACAATTAGTAGACGAATGAGGATAACGTTATTTTAGTATACATTGCAGAAGTTCTTCTACGGACCTGGGTAGATTAATGGAAAACAAGCGTAAGAGTCACCGCCGTGGCCGAGCCGTTCTAGGCGCTTCAGTCTGGAACCGCGCGACCGCTACGGTCGCAGGTTCGAATCCTGCCTCGGGCGTGAATGTGTGTGATGTCCTTAGGTTAGTTAGGTTTGAGTAGTTCTGAGTTCTAGGGGACTGATGACCTCAGCTGTTAAGTCCCATAGTGCTCAGAGCCATTTGAACCAAGCATAAAATAATAATCGGGTTTCGAACACGGGGCGCTGAAGTGTGAAGTCGCGATGCTAATCACTGTGCCTCGCTTCAGCTTTGATCGTCGTATTCTGTGAAATGGTAGGGTATCCACGAATTAGCCGAGACACGTATCCTCTTATTCTGACCCCTCTTTCACTGAGTGGATTTTCTGGGAAATCGGGTTATGGCACTTTGCCGGATTCTCCTCGTCAGTAGAAGTAATTGCATAGAATACAAGTACAGAGTAACTGGAGTAGATAGTGGCACTCTGCCTGCTACCTGGCCATATGACGATCCTGGGGAGCAAGGTGGTCGATGCAGTGCGACTGAAGCGTGCGGCGGGCAGTGTGCAGCTTACCTGCAAGGGCTTGCCAAGGGGTCCCCAGCCAGTGGGCTAAGACATGATGACTGCGCGTGAGGGACAATAGCTCCGACTTGTGAAAGCCTACATAAAGAACAGACGTGCTTGCCTGCGCCCAGCTCTGTAGAAGAGACGAAGTTCTGGCGTGTTTGCCTGTTGGGTACGCTCTGTTCGCATATGACCTACAGCTTGGCGGGACGCTGCGGGAGTGCGCGCGAGGGATTTACCTCTTTCAGTGAAACATATCACTAACTGCATTTTGTATGTTGATGGATTGCGGTCCTTGCTCTCACTGTGGACGTACATACTATTTTAGGTGATAATGGGACAAGTTTACTGCTAACTTTAAACTTGGGTAGCGTTGAAACAATTTCGAAGATAATAGGGAGGCTGGTTTATCCCGCGCGATATACAGACGGATACATCTGCGTATGTAATATCCCGTGTGTGGTCTGGTTTTTAAGTTAGGTCTTGCTTTGGACATTGATAGACTGAAATTTTTGTTGGAGCTTTTTGACAGGTTTAAGTTGTGTGTATGACTAGGTCTCCTACTCGGAATTTTGCCTATCAAGGGCAGTACTCTCTCACCGATTTACCAATCAAACCATCCGCGACCTGTACTCTCAGGATCAATTCAACAATTATATGTCTCCTACTTTTTTTCAAAACTTCACAGAAACTCTGTTGCAAAACTTTATGGACGAACACGCGTGGTAAAAAGGATATCGTAGAAAATAGTTTAGCCACAGACAAGCTTGTGGCTTCGCGTCTAGGACCCTTTCAATACTTTGCACAATTTGGTCGGTCATCCCGTTATATGTGTAAATACGTAGTGAAAAGGGCTAAGCTGTACAGAAACATTCCAGAGAGGTAAATAAATAGTATTTATTCCCTTCTTTGTATTTCATCAACTCAGCTGAGTTTATTTTTCCAGTTTGTATGCTTTAGGTGACGAAGCAGTATCAATAAAAAATACAAAATCAATACAATACAAAATTGTATCAATACAAAATCAATTACTCCTAATTATTTAGGCTATAAGGGTGTTACTAACTATATCTGTCATACAGTCGCCCAGAACCTGATTGTGTAGCGCTCTCTCGCGATACAGGAAGGTAACTCCAGGCCGTGACCGAATTCGCGTGTTTTCCACGCCCTCTGGGCAAATGCTGGGCTGGCTCCCAATTTTTATCTCTGACAATGCGGTACACAAACAGTTAAAATACGAGTACAGGCACAGAACAAAGCTTACACAATTTCCTGACAGGAGGCACACACGATTTCCTTCACTGAGATAACTGATGACTGTGGTGACTAGAAGGGAATCCGGTCGCGAAGCTAAAGGAAAATAAGTTTTCCAAAACTGTAGTACAGCGCACCCCGTAGTAAAAATGCGATTGACGCTAAAAATAATAGTCGAAGAAATGTTGTGCTGAAATAATTAGTTAAAATGATATGTGACAATTTTATGTCAAAAGTATGTACACATTATGCATGTATGAGCATTAAAGAGTCTAAAAACTGTGCTGATTACTTGTAACTGATGTATTTAAATCGAGGTGCGCGGAAATGGAACCTTCTGACTTCGAAATCGATAGCAATTAGGTAGAATTAAGCAATAAATGCACCTGATCGGCTAAAGAAATGAAGCAGGGAATAAACATTGAGATAGGAAATGTAATACCAGGACAGGTATACGAACAATTGCAGTGACTAAAGAAGCTTTTAGAAATTATATTAGAACAAATAAGCCCTCGGTCACAAATGTTAAGTCAAAATTGACCAGGTTTCGACGCTAAGGGCTGCTCGTACTTTAGTGAACAAGGGTTGCAACAAGTCTTAGCGGCTCGCCATCTTACTTACAACTATTCATGACGTCGCCTTTCCGGCTTAGATCTTTTTTAATATGTGACTTGTAAGTACTGCATCTTTTTCCAGTCAGTACAAACTTTAATTTTATTAATGTATTATGTACTTAGTTTGTTCTAGAACAGTTAGTCTAATCCTGAAGACGACGCTCGTAGTAGCGTCGAAACCTGATCAATTTTGACTTAATGTTTGTGACCGAGTGCTTATTTGTTCTAATATAATTCTGACACTATCACTGAACCTTAACAGCTATGTTCAAAGTTTTAGCTTTTAGAGATATCTATACGTAATGCATTAACAACCAACTAGCATAATACAGAAACAAGAAGGAAATTCATCAAGACATTTATTTGGAGCATATAAGCTGTGGTTATGAAGGGTGGAATCTTAGGAAACAATAAAAGAAGAAAATTAGAAGCCACAGAGATGAGGATATGGAGAAGAGATTCAAAAACATGCTAGATTGAAAGAAAACAAATAGTAAAAGAATTTATAAGAAAAGCGTATTGATTAACTTGATACAGATAACAAAAACTAAATTAATGGGACACATAATTCGACATAATAGCTTCATAGGAAACATCTTGGAAAGAGAAATCCCGGGGAAGAAGAAATGAAGACGCAGTCCGAGAAACTCCACATTACAGTATTACTTCAGCGATTACAAGCAAATGGTACAGATTGCGTGGGGCAGAAGGATGGCTGCCTCAGCAGGGCCACAAGTGTGTGTGATGATGATGATTTTCCTCCTCATAGTACTCAGCAGCCGACGTCGCCACAACATTTTTACCACTCATGCAAGTCACAAGAGTGGGGAAGCGGTGGACTCCACTACGAAGGCCTCCGTCGCTGGGGAGCCGGCCGTGCGGCGACCCCTGCGCCAGTACCGCAGTTAAGTGCTTCCCCATAGAAAAGTCTCCCCGCCAGTCTCCCGGTGGAACCAAAGCCCGGACCTGTTCCTTGTTTCGTGCCTCCTTCCTTCCTTCCGCTCCCCGCAGCTCCGCTGCCGTGTGCAGAGGCCTCGTAGGGGAAGTGAATTGTCGAGTACAGGCGTGCACATGTAAAGAAGCCATGTTCGCCGCCATGGGGCCTCTTCGCAAAGCCTGGAACCACTCACAGTTTTCTTCGTTTCGAGGTGTCCTCTTCAGAAGCGATATTGGTGTCATTTGAATCATGTACCTCGCTGGTTCTCCTGCTGGTAAAGGATGTTCGAGGTCTCCCACTGCCTTCCTTCGCATTGCTGAAGTCGTTTTTTTCCAAGTACTTCTGCATTTACACCTGCAGAGGGTAGTTTGTGTACCACTGACACTTTGCCCCTTTCCTGTTCCCGTAGCGAATGGTGTTCCGGAGAAAGATCGTGTGAGTTCGGATCTTCCTAATTTTACCTTCATGGTATTTTCGCGAGGTGTACGTAGGGAGAACAGTATGTCCTTAGTTTCTTCTGGTACGCACCCTTTCGGAATTTTAACAGTAAACAGCATGTCATACACAACGCCTCTCTTGTAGCTCCTGCCATCGCCATTGGATCTGCACTTCAGGACACAATCTTGATAACTGAGTTCACACGCGGTGTTAGGAGGAAACACGAAGAAGAATGCACATTAATATGAATGCAAGATGCTTTCACTAGACGGTGACACGTAATGACAGAAAGTGTAGTTACCCAGAGTGACTGCCGTGCTGTTGTGGTTTTTCTCAGGGTACCCATATTTTAGTAGCTGCCGCAAATCCTTTCTTATACTACACATTTCTCAAGCCATGCACAGTCGTATTCCTAAGATTATGTTATCCCTTTCATTCCTTTTTCTCTAACCCGGATCAGTCACAGTAATTCGCTACTTGTTATGTATGTTAATACGTCGTCGCGTTGTTCGCTTTTTCGCAGATTTGCTTCATTTCTCGGCATATTTGCACTTCGCTCTTATTCCCTTGGTCCGGCCCTATTCCGCTTCCAGAGTTCACAAATTGGACTGGCTGCAAACTGTCGGCTGCTGTGTTACCTCCAGAGTTTCTCTTTTGATATCTCATTTACATTTTCCATTCGGGCCCTTTTCTGTTCAGCGTCCCCCTTTTGCCTGTCTCCGCTCCCCCTCTTTCACGTTTCCTGTCTGTTCCGCCCTTTCCGTTTCCTATTGGGGACACCTCCTCCCTGTCCCGCCCCCGCCCTTGCTCTCATTTCCGTTCAACCCTTTCCTGTTTCCTGCCCTCTTGCCTTCCACTCCCTCTCCTTCCCCCATCATTTTTGTTAGAGTCATCGATTTCTTTTTTGATGCCTCCATTCCGCCAGGTCCCCGTTTTTCAACATTTCTCAAGCATTTGTTTACCAGTGATCGTGTTTCTCGTTCCTCAGAAACTATTCTTTCGAATCTGTCCTGGGGTCTCTCTCTCTCTCTCTCTCTTTCTCTCTCTCTCTCTCTCTCATAAAATGCCTACCAGTTAAGACAGCCAATCTTTTTCGTAGAAGAGTTGCAATTTTCTGTTGTATCAGTAAGTCGAAGATTGCCGTTTGCTGTACTGGCAACTTTACTTACCTTAGCGTTCCATTTCTTATTGTTAGATGTTGTTGTTTCCAGATATGTGCAACGCATTTACTCCTGTCGTGTGTCATTAATTAATAGTATGGAAAAGGAAGATTAAGGTTTGGTGTCTTTGTCTACAATGTACAACAATTTGAAAGGAAGCACCACCTGGGATTGGAGAAGAGTAAGGAAGGAAATCGGCCGTGTCCTTTTCAGTAGATACATGCCGACAATGCACATAACTAATTTAGGAAACGCACGGAAAACCGAAAACGAGATGTCTGAGAGGGATTGAACATCTCTCATTCACAACACGATTCCAGTGCCGTAACGACTGTGCCATCTCGCTCGCTCAGTAACGTTGTTGTCAGATCCTATTGCGTTTAGAGACATGCAAAATTACAGATTTTGCTACGTTAACAGCAAGCTGACAACTTCTCGCCAGGCTGATGTTTAGCAAGATGTAAATCGACATGACTAAGTCAATTTTATCAATAATGGATGCAGTTGAACTCCGTGACTTCCTTTATAGGCTGTTGAATAATAGTCACTACCAGTCTTAATGGAAGGTGATTGTCTTTAATGCACGACCGGTTTCGGACTTGTGCCCATCTTCAGTTGGTTTTATATTTAATTACATGTTTCATTGTTCAGTGTTGAAAATCACTGTTCAAATAAAAACAAATGATTTGATGATGACTAAATAGGTCTGCTGCAGATTTTATGACGTTATCATTTATTTACAACTTTTTTGAGGAGCTAGTGAGTAACAGTTTTGTTTTTAAAAATTTCGTTAAAGAGGTGTGGAAATGACATGTTTACGAAGTTTACTTGCCCACTGAGAATGAGATGTGAGTTGGAGGTATCGATGTGAATTTCGAGCTCTTCAAGAAGAAGAAGAAGAAGAAGAAGAAGAAGAAGAAGATTCATTTTCTTTCCTTTGCTGATAGTGTATAGTAGCTGCTGGTTGTGTGTGATGGTTGTGGCTGAGTGACCATGTTCTTTCAGATGTGTTGCAAAAGACAATTTTTCTTAAATTTATACATGTTGTACGGATGTTATTTGAAGGCTACGAGCGTATTGTAAGATTTTTATGAAATACTCGTAAAAAGTGGATTATCAAAGTTATTTAGCCTGAAGGAATCCATGTGTTCCCAGTACTACGTAGTGAAACTCCTTGCTGTCGGGCCAATGTAGAACTCGGCGCAGTTGTCACAAATACCTAATATGCTGTAACAATGGCTATTGTCTTGCTGCAGTGAATGATGTGCTGTTGTAACTTATTGTTAATGCTGTAGGGTATTTAAAATCCACTGTTATGAAAAAGGTTAGCAACTTGGTATGAAATTTTGCCTGTAAATGGGATGCAAGCAGACGTGTGTATTTGTTCGTACGCATCTGATTTAGGATGTGTGCATTGTTTCTTCTTGATTTTGTTGTTTGTTAATTTTATCTGAATTGTATCCATTTCTGTATGCAATTCCTGCAATATGACTGTTTTTTAATCAGCAAAAACTTTGTTGTAGGTCGTAGAAGAAAACTTGATGTTACAATTAATTAAGCGCCCAGTGTCAGTAATGTCTATCAGGACAGTAATTTTTAATTTTCCTACCACACTTCCCCTGTAAAAGACGTCCAGACATTACTTTTGTGTTGGGGTTTGGATTTCCATCCGCCTGTCAGGAATGTGTAGGAAACCCACGGTCACAAGTACAGTAAGCGATAAGATTTCATGCTTCCACCACCATAAAAATAAAATTTCAGTTTTTTAAACTGCAGTGCAACATAGGGCTAATACCATCCCCATGATGAAGATGAAGAAATGAAAGCACACAGCCCGCATCTCGTGGTCGTGCGGTAGCGTTCTCGCTTCCCACGCCCGGGTTCCCGAGTTCGATTCCCGGCGGGGTCAGGGTTTTTCTCTGCCTCGTGATGGCTGGGTGTTGTGTGCTGTCCTTAGGTTAGTTAGGTTTAAGTAGTTCTAAGTTCTAGGGGACTGATGACCATAGATGTTAAGTCCGATAGTGCTCAGAGCCATTTGAACCCTTTTTTTGAAAGCACACAAATATCGGTAGAAAATGGTTGTGACGCAAGTTTAAGTGGTATGAGTGATGCAACGGCAGGACACGAAACTAACAGAATAAGATAAACATGCAGAAATATTACGTTGTAATATATTGGGAAATTATTTCGCATATGAATTGACGAGATTATTTAATTACAAAGAATTTAAAGTTTCAGTCCAGGCGGATAAAAACCAGGAGGAACGGCTGCAGAAACAAAAGATCAGCACAGTTGAAAATTGGACGGTTAAAGTTGGAGTGTATGAAATACAATGTCAAGACTGTGAAATAAAGTAAGAGTATAAGCGTCAGATAGGAAGTAAGGTTGAGAGAACATAATAATAAAGATAGTGGTTCATCGGCGGTAGCGAAGCACCTTACGAATGCGTAGCACCTTAGGATGCATTACGGTCAGCTTGAATACATTGCATTAAAAAGAAAAAGATTACTTGCTGACAAATTTGTAGGAATCAAAAGCGTGTTAAAGCTTTCGATAGGCATTTCTTGGCCCACTTTCGTGTTTTCCTTGTGAAAAGTATCCATCAACCTCATCTCATGGGCACATTTGGGAACCTGAACGCAAAACAGCCCCTCTGCATTCTTTCCCGTCGATACCAGACTAGCCGTTACGTAAGTGTTACAATTTTCGACACGACAAGGACTTGAACCCTGGACAGTTAGGTTAAAAAGCCTAACGCTTTACCTAATGAGCTATTCGTACCCACGCTCGAGGATTATGGTACAGCTGCATGGTCTGTGAGTGATTCGCAAGTCGTACTTACTGGCTTGTGGCACCAATGGGGACTGATTGCGTACAGTTTCAGATTAAAAGTCACACACCCGATGTAATGCGGGATTGGCCACTAGATGTCACGAGAGGCGGGCGAGCTAGCATAAAAAGAAACAAGGAGTACTGTGTTGTCAGTAGAGAAGCAGTAACAGCAGAATGGGTCGGCCAGGAGATTAATATGGCTCTGAGCACTATGGGACTTAGCTTCTGAGGTCATCAGTCCCCTAGAACTTCGAACTACTTAAACCTAACTAAGCTAAGGACATCACACACGTCAATGCCCGAGGCAGGATTCAAGCCTGCTACCGTAGCGGTGGCGCGGTTCCAGACTGTAGCGCCTAGAACCGCTCGGCCACCCCGTAAAGTTTGGAAGGTAGGAGACGAGGTACTGGCAGAAGTAAAGCTGTGAGGACGGGGCGTGAGTCGTGCTTGGGTAGCTCAGTTGGTAGAGCACTTGCCCGCGAAAGGCAAAGGTCCCGAGTTCGAGTCTCGGTCCGGCACACAGTTTTAATCTGCCAGGAAGTTTCATATCAGCGCACACTCTGCTGTAGAGTGAAAATTTCATTCTACAAAATAAGCAGTCTCGCATATGCGGATGACTTAGTTGTGATGGCAGATTCGATTGAAAGTTTGCAAAGTAATATTTCAGAGCTAGATCAGAAATGTAAGGACTATGGTATGAAGATTAGCATCTCCAAAACGAAAGTAATGTCAGTGGGAAAGAGAGATAAAAGGATTGAGTGCCAAATAGGAGGAACAGAACAGGTGGACGGTTTCAAGTACTTAGGATGCATATTCTCAATGGATGGCAACATAGTGAAAGAACTGGAAGCGAGGTGTAGCAAATCTAATGCAGTGAGCTCTCAGCTACGATCTACTCTCTTCTGCGAGAAGGAAGTCAGTACCACGACTAAGTTATCTGTGCACCGTTCAATCTTTCGACCAACTTTGTTGCATGGGAGCGAAAGCTGGGTGGATTCAGGTTGCCTTATCAATAAGGGCCGGCCGTAGTGGCCGTGCGGTTCTAAGCGCTTCAGTTTGGAACCGCGTGACCGCTACGGTCGCAGGTTAGAATCCTGCCTCGGTCATGGCTGTGTGTAATGGCCTTAGGTTAGTTAGGTTTAAGTAGTTCTAAGTTCTAGGGGACTGATGACCTCAGATGTTAAGTCCCATAGTGCTCAGAGCCATTTGAACCATTGAACCATCAATAAGGTTGAGGTTACGGATATGAAAGTAGCTAGGATGATTGCAGGTACTAGTAGATGGGAACAATGGCAGGAGGGTGCCCACAATGAGGGTATCAAAGAATAACTAGGAAGGAACTCTGTACAAGGTATTACAAAAATGTAAGGCCAAACTTTCAGGAAACATTCCTCACACACAAATAAAGAAAAGATGTTATGTGGACATGTCCGGAAACGCTTAATTTCCATGTTAGAGCTCATTTTAGTTTCGTCAGTATGTACTGTACTTCCTCGATTCACCGCCAGTTGGCCCAATTGAAGGAAGGTAATGTTGACTTCGGTGCTTGTGTTGACATGCGACTCATTGCTCCACAGTACTAGCATCAAGCACATCAGTACGTAGCATCAACAGGTTAGTGTTCATCACGAACCTGGTTTTGCAGTCAGTGCAATGTTTACAAATGCGGAGTTGGCAGATGCCCATTTGATGTATGGACTAGCACGGGCCAATAGCCGTGGCGCGGTACGTTTGTATCGAGACAGATTTCCAGAACGAAGGTGTCCCGACAGGAAGATGTTCGAAGTAATTGATTGGCGTCTTAGGGAGCACGGAACATTCCAGCCTATGACTCGCGACTGGGGAAGACCTATAACGACGAGGACACCTGCAATGGACGAGGCAATTCTTCGTGCAGTTGACGATAACCCTAATGTCAGCGTCAGAGAAGTTGCTGCTGTACAAGGTAACGTTGACCACGTCACTGTGCTACGGGAGAACTAGTTGTTTCCGTACCACGTACAGCGTGTGCAGGCACTATCAGCAGCTGATTGGCCTCCACGGGTACACTTCTGCGAATGGTTCATCCAACAATGTGTCAATCCTCATTTCAGTGGATGAGGCTTCATTCCAACGTGATCAAATTGTAAATTTTCACACTCAACATGTGTGGGCTGACGAGAATCCGCACGCAATTGTGCAATCACATCATCAACACAGAGTTTCTGTGAACGTTTGGGCAGGCATTGTTGGTGATGTCTTGATTGGGCCCCGTTCTTCCACCTACGCTCAATGGAGCACGTTGTCATGATTTCATACGGGATACTCTACCTGTGCTGCTAGAACATGTGCCTTTACAAGTACGACACAACATGTGGTTCATGCACGATGGAGCTCCTGCACATTTCAGTCGAAGTGTTCGTACGCTTCTCTACCAATCGATCGGTGACCGATGGATTGGTAGAGGCAGACCAATTCCATGGCCTCCACGCTCTCCTGACCTCAACCCTCTTGACTTCCATTTATGGGGGCATTTGAAAGCTCTTGTCTACGCAACCCCGGTACCAAATGTAGAGACTCTTCGTGCTCGTATTGTGGACGGCTGTGATACAATACGCCATTCTCCAGGGCTGCACCAGCGCATCAGGGATGCCATGCGACGGAAGGTGGATGCATGTAACGGAGGACATTTTGAACATTTGCTGTAACAAAGTGTTTGAAGTCACGCTGGTACGTTCTGTTGCTGTGTGTTTCCATTCCATGATTAATGTGGTTTGAAGAGAAGTAATAAAATGAGCTCTAACATGGAAAGTAAGCGTTTCCGGACACATGTCCACATAACATATTTTCTTTCTTTGTGTGTGAGGAATGTTTCCTGAAAGTTTGGCCGTACCTTTTTGTCACACCCTGTAGATGTAGCAGTCAGGACGAACAGGCTTAGTTGGTGGGGTCATGTCACACGCGTGGGAGAAGCAAGGTTAACCAAGAGATTCGTGGGTTCAGCAGTAGAGGGTAGGAGGAGTCTGGGTAGACCAAGGAGAAGGCACCTGGATTCGGTTAAGAATGATTTTGAAGTAATAGGCACCAATGTTAGAACCGAATAGGGGATCATGGAGGAATTTTATAAGGGGGGACTATGCTCCAGACTGAACGCTTGCTTAAAGGCATAATCAGTCATAAATGATGATGATGATGATACAGCATATGTAGATACGCAGGCAACGTAAGATTGAAACGATGTTTTGGGCGTGTGAAATTTTGGCCACTACAGCTGTGGGACAATCCAGATGCGGAGCACTTGTCGGATTGTAGGATACATACTAGAGGCTAGTGCTGTGGCCAAAGTGCTGGGGGCCTTGATGCAGTGCGGCCGGGAGCAGCTGTACTGTACGGGCAATGAGACAGCGGCGGCGGCGCCCTCCCCTCTCCACCCTATGTCAGCGCGCGCGGCCTGCCCGGCTGCCGGCTCGCGACACCTGGCGCTTCGCGAGCCGCGGCGGTCGGCGGTGGGGGTCCCGTGGTCGCTCGCGCGCCCTGCCGCCAGTGCGAGTTCCTCTTCCTCAGTGAGTGTGTCTGATGGCTGCCCCCTATGGATACTGCTACGCGGGAGGTGTCAGCGCCGGCGTAGAAAACGCCGAGTGAGTACCACGTTTCTATCATTCTGGTGCTCTTGCCTCCCATGTGTCTTGTTGCCGTTAATCATAACCAGGCCAGGTGCTACGGACGCACCTGGGGGAGTCTACCCGGATATCGATCGGGCAGGACGGACAGATGTGCCCTATAGCGCTTGAAAGTGTGGACCTCCTGATTTAGACTGCCAGTTTTTACCTGTATTCTAACTAAAAGGTTAGCACTGCAAAGTTCAAAGTTAATTACTGGCAGCTGTTAACTGTTGTGAATCCCTCCTGTGCACGATTGGTATCCCGAGCCTCTATATACGCCTCACCCCGTTCTTGGAACCAATTTGAATTCAGATCTACCTACAGCCAACGATTTTATTACAAATACTGTAATCTAAGTACGCCTTTGTTGCCACTTACCGAAGTTTACGCGCACGTGAACGTTCGTTGACGTTTGAGACAATTTGTTGCGACTGTCGGTCGCAGTATACTTTTGGTAGTGTAAAAGCCGTGGATCTAGCTACGTAGTAAAGAGAATGATGCGAAACATTGCGTAGGTGAACAACGGTGCCAGACCGGCCTCCAACAATCTTCATTGATCATCAAACTTGCAGGTTGTAGAGGTTCGCCGGCCGCGGTGATCTAGCGGTTCTAGGCGCGCAGTCCGGAACCGCGCGACTGCTACGGTCGCAGGTTCGAATCCTGCCTCGGGCATGGATGTGTGTGATATCCTTAGGTTAGTTAGGTTTAAGTAGTTCTAAGTTCTGGGGGACTGATGACCACAGATGTTAAGTCCCATAGTGCTCAGAGCCATTTGAACCATTTTTTGTAGAGGTTCAGTAACTGTTGGAGCAGCGCAGTTAACAGCTTTGCATGCCATGTCACACGGGCTTTTTTTCAGTTTAAATACATTGAAAATGTTCCATGGAATCTGGCGGATATCGTACGATATCTCCAGTTTGCGGTTAAAATCGTGAGTGTACACCTGCTGTAAATATTTTCTGGTGTCTGCCACTTACAGCAACTCTTGGGTGAATACAAAATGGCCGCACGGGAAAATGGCGGGGAACCATGTGTCCACGTAATAATGGTGGCCAGTTGTAGACTGTTCTGCTGCAATTGGTATTCAGCGTATTTGTTTGCAATCGGTGTATACAGAGATGGGAATTTTCCCCCTGGGGCGCTCTTCGTACAAAATTTTGCCGCTTTCTTATTTCGAATTCATCTCGCTCAACAATCTGCCTCGAGAGAATTTCAATACATCGCGAGGTTTTTCGTTCACTAGATTTTGTGTGAAACCTTTCGTTTCATATTGGTGTTCAGCGTGCATATCCTATGCAATCGTTCGAACTTCGCCTGGTTGCGGGAATTTCTGCTATCACCACTTCAGTTTTGTATTTCGTTGTAGTCACCGTGTCATTCATTACACTACATTGCACGTGCGTTTCAAATCATTTTTAAGGATGTGTTACTTGAGTTGTGTAGCTCTGCTCGAGAGAGGTCTTCTTTATTTTCTTTTAGTGTTCAACCCTGAGGTTGGTTTGCAGCAGAGCGCTATTCCTCTCTTCTGTCTGCCTTTCTCTTAATTTCCACAAATGTGTTACATCCAACTTCATTCATGATCTGCTGCATATATGATATCCTTGGTCGCCCCCGCCGATTCCTTCCCTCGATAGCTCCTTCTGCTGTTGTTCCAATGATGTTGTTGTGTCGTAGGATGTGCCCTGCAAGTTTGTCTCTTCTTGTTTGGATGTGCCTCCACAGAGATCTTGTGCCATGTACTCTTCTAAGCATCTCTTCATTTTTTACTCTGTGTCTCCAGCTGATCTTCTATAGCACCACATCTCCAGGGCCTCTATCCGTCTTCTCTCTTCTCTTCCTGTTGCCCAAGTTTCACATCTGTATTGGGCCACACTCCAATACCACTCAAGAGAGGTACACAGAGCAAACCAATGTGTCTCATTTTTTCCAGATTACAAGTGTGAAACAACAGTACATCAATTGAATTATTTTGTTCGGCAAAAGGTTGCGAACAAACTTTACACCCAAGCAGTGCTGAGTAGGGAGAAATTGGAAGTTCATAACAGTTTTAGATGAGAAAAAACTACATTCGTGGAACGGCAGACGAAGGAATAATTTATCAATACAGTTAGCCATTTGCGTTTCACTTTGTGCCTTCTTTGAAGTAGAGTTTTTATCCGAAATGCATATTTTTACGTATCGTGAGATTGAACGACGCTTTACAAGACATTGATTAAGACTCAGTAGTAAGAAAAGGTATCGGTTGTGATTTTTAGAATACCCCCCCACCCCCACCCACCCAAGACTTGATGGCCCAAGTAAACGACTTTTGAGTTGCAGATTCCTTATAACATCCAGACTCCACAGGGTCCGTAGCCTGCATGTTGAGCGACACGGCGCTACGTATAAATCTCTTGTAAAATCTCGCAATCACGATGTTTGTGGACGGTAAGTAACGTCTGGAAATGCTACTGATACATTGGACGATTGATAGGTATTAGAAGGCACGTGGAATCAGAACTTGGGTGGGATTCGAACCCCATTTGGGGAGGGGGAAGGTGGAGTTGTCTGAGAGAGAACCGTGATGCTGCTCAATGTAACATGTAGATATCGTTGAGTACCAAAGCTTGTCTGTCCATTTCCTCGTCTATTTTACTGTAAGACTTTCTCTTCGTATTAAAGAGATTTAACGCCTGACCAGGAGCAGTATGTAATCTGACATCATTTTTGGCAACTTCATACTAGATTTCCTACCATCTCCGTCAATAAAGAATATTTTTTTCTGTGGAGAATACGTTGTTGGCATAATACAGGAAATTTCAAAAATGGCTCTGCGCACTATGGGACTTAACTTCTGAGGTTATCAGTCCCCTAGAACTTAGAACTACTTAAACCTAACTAACCTAAGGACATCACACACATCCATGCCCGAGGCAGGATTCGAACCTGCAATCGTAGCGGTCACGCGACTGTAGCGCCTAGAACCGCTCGGCCACTCCGGCCGGCTACAGTAACGTCATGAAGAAGACTAAGACGAAGAAGAAGAAGAACGGGGATTACTTTGAGGAGGTGGTGTTCAACATCTGGAGATGGTACACGTCTCGTGTAATGTGTGTCACTAACTCAGCATTAGCAGCTCACTCTTAAAATAAACAGATATATGTAACAAGACAGATTTATTGATGGTTCTTACTAGTTGCGAAATGTTATGCCTGGCCGCGCTTGGGTAGCCGTGTGGTCTTCAGCGTCTTGTCACGGTTAGCGCGGCTACCCCCGTCGGAGGTTCGAGTCCTCCCTTGGGCATGGGTGTATGTGTTGTCCTTAGCGTAAGTTAGATTAAGTAGTGCATAAGCCTAGGGACCGATGGCCTCATCAGTTTGGTCCCATAGTCCTTACCACAAATTTCCAAAATTTGTTATGCCTGCATCACCACACGGTTTTATTTAAATTAAGTTACATCGACAGTTTTCTGCCTGCTCACTCCATCTTGTAGAAAGCGTATGTAATGTAAATACGATTCGGAAAGCAGCGTTTACATTGGTCAGAGAAGTTTTATTTGCAGTTCCTCTATGACCTATGTCCTATTAAATTAAAAATAAGTGTGCTGGAGGTGTAATCCTCCGAAACGCGTTGTGAGAATATCAGTAAAAGAGACTGGTTTCACTTATTTGTATATTACAAGTGATATTGGTTAGTCAGGGTTATGCATAACCTAAAACGTTTGAATTTAGAGCTTAGCTTCGTTGACTTCTCCCCCTCTTCTGTGTAGGTTCGGTTCTTCATTGATGCAGAGCTTACCCCGTCATGTGGGAAGGTCCCGGAAAAAGGTGATTTCTAAATGCGCACAGCGTCCGGAGAATGGCGCGACAAATATTTGTGCGGTAATGCCTCCGCCACCGCGCCGGAGATAAAGCGTGCTGGAAGGAAGCCGAGTGGCTGATACGGAGCTCTTGCTGGAGTCGAGGTGCGCGTAGGCCGTAGCGTAGTCAGTGCGCGTGAAATAACGCAGGAAGCTCCGCTGGAATGCTCAAGCTTCCCGCTCTGGCGTGAATTTCCCATTATTTTGAGCGTACCATTTTCTGTTACAACGAAATTCAAATCCTTCCGGTCATTGTGTGTGTGTGTGTGTGTGTGTGTGTGTGTGTGTGTGTGTGTGTGTGTGTGTGTGTGTGCGCGTTCGTTCGTCACTGTTTGTTACGTATCACATCCATAGTATTGCCTCTCCTGAATCATTTTTTATCCCTGCTACTTGCCGGTAATCTGAAGTCTACTGTACATATTTGAAAGGAATCTGCTATGACGTTCCGCATGGAACCGTCCAAGAATTCGTATAGTTATTTTCTAAAGCACTCAAAGACGAAGCTTTGTCCTGGAATGAGAGCCAAACCCGGTCCGTTTCTTTCGCTGTGTGACTTTCTTGCAGACAGACACCAGTTTTGAACGGTTTTAATCCATCAAGGAATGCTATTACAATTTCCACTCCGCTACAAAATAAATATGTTAATTTAGGTTTTGCCGGCCGGGGTGGCCGAGCGGTTCTAGGCGCTGCAGTCTGGAACCGCACTACCGCTACGGTCGCAGGTTCGAATCCTGCCTCGGGCATGGATGTGTGTGATGTCCTTAGGTTAGTTACGTTTAAGTAGGTCTAAGTTCTAGGGGACTGATGACCTTAGAAGTTAAGTCCTATAGTGCTCAGAGCCATTTGAACCAATTTAGGTTTTGAACAGCAACACGTATGCTGAATAAGAGCGATTTTTAACCACGGTCCACCTGAATGTCTGTATCATGACCTTTAATTTAATTTATGTTTTAGCTCTTCGGATGCGAGATATTGTGAAAAATCTTGCCGAACAGTCCACCACAGAAATGTCGCCTCTCGTTTTAAGAGACTTAAGCTCCAGCGGAAGTTCAAAGTAATTTGTGAGCTATTTGAAATTGATAACTGTGTAATGAAATTGTAATTCAGCCGAGAAACGTGTCTTTTAGCGATTGTATGTGTTGCTGCAGTCAGACATTTTTGCTAACATTAATTTCGTTGAATGAGAGAATGGGTGAGAAATTGATAATCACGGAATGAATGGCCCACATTTTTCAGTCATTATTAACAGACATATAGAAACTGTGTAGTGTTGAACGTGTCTACTAAAATCATTCTGGTTCGGCGGTTCGGTGGACAAGTGACAGACTACGGATCCAAAAATCTCGGATTCTCGGTCTTCCCCAGGATTTTCTTATTTCCTACCTCTGGCAATATTTGTTAATTTTAAAAATGCGCTGTTGCGAGGTGGTTTGAAGACTACGTTGAACTGTATGTCCTCCCATAAGTGGCTGGCCAAGTCTCCCATAGTATTCTGTACCTAATAAAGCACTGCAGTGGTAAAACCAACTTACGGTTGATGAAACCTTTACCTTATCTGTAGGCAACTCGCAGCGAAGACAGTAAAGTGAAATCGCTGAAGTTTTTGGACACAAGTCTTGCGGAGAGTTTGTCACCACTTTGTTCTCGGACTGCAGCAGAATACGTCCTGGGCCAGATAAAGCGAACGAGAGGCTAAGCTCCGTTGGTGTGATACCGGGAAACTGCAGAAATTGCATAAAAAACAGTTGAATATTGCTTAGGCTTATTGGACCTATATCTCGTCGACGAACCAACGGAAACAACCGACGTGTAAAAAGAAGGGTGGTTTGAGATATCAGAGTCCTGTTTGACACATGCCTGAATGTAACAGAAAAATTGAAAAATCGCAATTGATAGAAAATCAGAAAAGCCATACGTCTCCAGAGAATGAGAATTTGAAATATAACACCCAGAGCACCGTATTAACAGCGTAAAAACTAGAAACTTTCTTCATCTCGCGCGTATGTACTCCGTACAAAGTACGGATAGAACCAGTCAGTTGAGCGGGCCGAGAAGAAACTTTTAATATATGATACATTGAAAAGTACTTATTCCACATTAATTCGTTGGGTAGATTTGGTAAGAAATCGACCGTGAATTTGTATCAGGAACGATCGCGACAATGGCCTCAAATTATTCATGGAAATAACGGAAAAATTAAATGAGAGTTGCCGTATGGGGTTTTGTAATCTTGTTTTCTCGATTCGAACTTGCTTTCCCATTGCTCCACCAAGATCGGCAATTCCAGTACATTTGCACCAGTAAACAACACACCCACGATTCTTTAAAGAATCGGACTTCCGTGTATGAACAGCTTCAGACGTGTGATTAAGAATGAGTTAATGTCAAGTATTTGACATTAAGTGTATAAACGATAAAAAGGTTGGAAAAGGTTTGAAGTTAGTCGAAAGTCGTTAGCTGCTCTCATTATCAAACAGTGGTTGAATATAGTCCGGATAACTTGCGTTTTGTTTTAAGCAAAAGGTAGTTTTCATGTATCTCAGTGTTGATGACGTCATATCTCCGTACAATGATATCATTTTCAGGCGCATTAAATGGTATGTGTGGTATTGCTGCAAAATATGTTGTCACTATAGGTACTAGTAAAAAAGCAATCAATTAAAAAGTCGTGCTTGATCCTGAAGTTTTATTACATGGAGAACGAAGTTAGTTCGTTATGTGTACCGTTGATTATTCGAACGGTTCTTTTATTGAAATTGGTATGGAACGACACAATTTACAGGATATGTATATTTCATTAATATTAGCACTAATACACACATTTTTAGTCCTACTCATGCAGCTACACTTAAACTTTTTTTACGGGCTACCAGTTTTTAAAATAGAAAATCTCCCGTGGAACAGGAGGAGTTGTCCAGGAGAAATGATTTTACTTAGATTTAAAATTTGTTTTGCTACTTGCAAGACATTTTGTGTTATTCGGCAAATGATGCTGTTGCATATTAAACTCTTCTCTGAGTGACTACTGACAGCTTTTTAGGATCATTTATCCCTTTAGGAATCCCACATCGCTGTTCTACTCAAAATGTGACAGAAAATGTAGTAAGGTATAATCTTTTTTTCCTTTCATGTGGTGGACGTCAACGAGTCAGTTTTCGAAAGGCTTGATATTATGCGCAAAGTTTCTTGGAAGTCGCTAAGTGCTTTTATTCTCAGTACTGGATGAATATAGTCTGGATAATTTTCACGCCGCACAGTGAGTTCATCGCCTGTTAATCCTTGTATTACTTTGTTAAATCTTTAAGTAAAGAGTATATTACTTAGTAAGTAGATTATGAAAGCATTTTAAATTAGGTCAATAACTGTATTGAATACTGAAAATTAATTTTTGGAAGCCATTAGGCAATCAGTAAATGAGATAGTGCACCATGAACCGGGTTTGTTTTTTTTAATGATACGAGTTTCGTAGCTGTGTGGCAAAATAATGTATAGTTGGTAATGCCGTGGTTACAGCCGACGTGCAGTTACGGTACAAGGAAACGAGAACTGCTATGGAGGGAGAGAATGGAGTCATTGCTTTCGGATTAACTAAGACCCGTTTATGTTGCTCCAGTTTCCGTGAGCTTCTTAGGCGGTTGTGTTGTCGAGGGTTGAAATGAACGCACGCTGATGCCATGTCTCCTCTTAGGAAGCAGATGACATGGGCCTGGACCATCCCGCTTGCTGTCAGAAGCAGCTGGGCCGATCCTGGCCCGCGCGTGACGAATGTAGCCGACCGCAACCGAATAAGGCCGAGGCTGGAGTAGGGAGGGACCGGTTCTTGCTTCCCACGTTGCTATAGTGGCCCGCGGCGCGCCGAAACACTATAGCGACCGACCACCTCGCACGCCCTCGGGAAGGGCTAGATCGAGTGTCTGCGCGTCGCTGCTGCCCTGGCTTGGCTACCTTATGCGATGTCTGCGCCTACTCTCAATGGCTTCTCCGTATTCATTGTACGCTTTTGCGTCCGGTCGAAAGCCAACACCACTTAAGTGTGTTACCAAGCAAATAAGGATCTCTTTTAGTGAATTACTGCCCAACCCCTTTCGCAGGCCCTAAACGTAACATGTTTGCTTATTGTTCCATATTATTACAACCCGAAATAGTCAGATCGGCGTTGGTAGTATTGTCAATCTTGCTCAGCGAATAGTTACTATATTTTAATCGCCAGCAGTAGCAGTATTGTGAAGTTAGTGTTGCCATTTCGTTGACGAAACTCATATACCATTAGATTAGAAAAGAGGAAATATACGCGTCGAGTTTCTTCAAATAAAGACCTGTACGTTAGTGTCTTCGAAGAGCTGGCGTTTGAGATTCGTTAGTGTTGGGGAACTTCAGTAAGCAGGCAAACAATAATATGTTACGTTGTTTTCTGAGAATAACTGCCAATCGTTGAAATTGCAGTTTCTTGTCGGCTCCTTTCTGCGAAGGTCCGCGACGGGGAGTTTTCGTTTTAACTGAAGTTACTCTACTTCGTCGTTTTTCATGGACAGAGACAGGATCCTGAATTATTAATTAGCTTGCCGTTGTGTACGGTCGCCTATTGAAGTTTGTGCTGTAAAAACATGGGGACAGTTCTTCACTTGGGGACAACTGAAGCTGTCAGGAGATACTAGCAGAATGGGTTTTGCGCGTCTGAGAATTTATGGGAAAGACCGCAGTTTTATTCCTTCGAGGTTTTATGTAGCACCGCAGTTAGAGAGTGTGTATGAGTCGGTTCCAGACTGTCCGACAAAACGTTTTTTTTTTTTTTCTAATTTTGGTGTTGTAAGAACATTGGAGTCACGGACTATTATAATGTACAAAGAAATAGTTCGCTCACGCAGTTAACTATATAATCTGAAAAGCAGCAGTAACCTGTAGATCAGAAGGGAGGAAAAAATACTTAGTTACATGCAAAGTATAAAATGTTATGATGAGATACTGTCGAACCCAACGAATATTCAGTTTTACGCGTTCTCTTGTGGCGCGTGACAGAATTTACTTCACGCAAGGAAAACGGTGTTCCACACAGTCCATACGTTCGATGCTGTACCTTGTTGGTTCTAGTAGACAATGCGTGTACAATATACAGGGTGTAACGGGTATAAGTGCAGGCATTTTTATACGTGGTACCTCGATATACAGCACTTTCTGCACGGTTGTAACCGCACAAGAGGACCACCCCAGTCAGTATAGAGTAACTGTTTTGGGTACACGCATCCACACTTCAACACCTGACCTGCTTCCCAGGGAAAAATAAGCAGTAATGACTTGCTCTTCCCATATGTACTTGGAGGTGCTAACCTGTCTAAAAACACACAACTTGTAATAGCTAAAATTATTAGTCTGCAGATGACTTCAATACTGATGTAATGTTGTTCAGTACATCATGCTCAGTTACTAGTAGAAATATGTCCACCTATACTCGTTACACCGTGTACATTTTCCTTACACCGTGTACATTTTCCAACATTTAAAGTCGCTTCTTTCTTCGGAAATGGTTTTTGATGTGGAATCGACCATGATGTTCAGCTGCTTTGGACTCCATTTTAAGCTCTTGGTCCTTATGGTTGAATAAGCATTGTTTGCTAAGTGGAAAAACAAGTCACCCTCCATTAACAGTGCTTTTGATGTTCAAAACAGCTATCTACTTGCGTAACTACTTTGGCTTCACATTGACATAGAAGCGATTGCAATGAAAGAATACAAAATGCTACGAGTAGTAGTGTGTCGTGAAGTAGCCTCCAGAGCAGATATGGAAACAACTGAGTACCATTTATTACCGGGATTCACTTAAAAACATGTCTTGCAAAACTTGTACTTATTTCCGCTTGCGTGTTTCGAAAACAATAGTCTAATTCATTGGGAAATTAGTGTTCTTTCTTTCTTTTTATTGCGTGAGGGATTGGTTATCAGCTTGCTAATGTTCCTGTCTCAAACATCAGGATTATAGAGTAAGATAATATTGTTGTAATGTTTAATAGATCGTCGCTAACTAAAGTTGTATAGTGGGGACATAGATACCCTGGTACATGACTGAGGAAAATAAGAGATCGCTTGTGTAGAGTGAGAGAGGAATTTGTAGCTGTATTGGATGCGAAGGTTTGTTTTGCGGAGGTGAGTGGCGTAGGAAGTGGTCCTGACGGTGGGCGAACGGGGTAGGCACGAAACGCTCTTGAGACAAAGGCAAGCGTATTGGAGAGCCGAAACCACTGGACCTAGCGCACACCCCAGCACGTGGTGCGGCATCCGGGACGTCGACCTTTCGCCATAGGTCTCTCCGCCCTTTTTTAGGCCCTCTAACTTTTTATACATGCCGTGTTACATAATATCAGGCTTCACGGCGGTGTGGATGTCATCGTCCACACGCACCAGTTCACTCCCTCCCAAATTACTTATTACGCTTTTACCTGTTCATGGTGCCGTACCAACGTCGTTGCACATCATCGTTTTTCTTTATTTCTCGGGGGCGATGTATCTGGTTTACTGGTACAGACACTGTTATCATAGGGATTGTGTGATACATAGACGCGTTTTGCCATTCCGTAATAATATTAACGCTCATTATCAGTACAGAACGAGGTGGCGCATTGTTTAAGACACTTTCTTCTGAGGAGACCGGACTCTATTTCCCTTTCGTCCATCCTTACGACTGTTTTCCGTAATTTCCCTAAATAGGTCAACACAAATACCAGGATGATTCCTTGAGGTAAGTCCGATTTCCCTCCCCGTCGATGTGTAATCCAGGCTAGCGTTTGGTTGCTTACTAGCGCGTCCTTCCTTCATTACCATTTATATTGCTTTTACTCCGTCGAAATTTATGCTCTTGTAGAAAGCAATTGACTAATTATTGAATGGTTGATGTGTACCGATGATGATCTCGTAGAACAATTCGCCAGTTTTCTCGCTCCGGCGATTTAAAAAAGACACGTTTTCAAAGACTGGCTTTAGCGACTTTACATTGCGCGCAGAGTTGTAGATAATTTTGTATATTTTCGTCCGGATGGATTGCTGTTCTTGCTTGGATTTCCTGCGCATTGTTGAAAAATATGTTTTGCATACCGCGAGAGACTGAGACTGTCGCGAATTTTCACCGTAAATCAAAGCAAGAACAGGATGGTAGGAAGTAGGGAGAGGGGGCTAGCCTCTCTTAGCTGCAATACACGACGGTAGCTTCTTCCGTAATATGCTTCCTGTACATGCACAATGGATAGGTGATATTATCCCTAAGACAGACTTCAGATGAATGATATAACGGTGACACGAACTGAAATGAAATGGTTTGATATGAAATGAGATGGGAAGAAGAAAAAAATGTTACTATTCGTGATGATAATGATTTGTCGGCAAATCTATATTTGGATCGCAGTCATGTGTGGTACTAGGGAGTGGTCGGTGCAATAAAAGTCGTGGCGCGGCTGAGAAAAAAAGAAGTCGTTCTTCAACGTTCCGTATGGCATAGTTAATTAGGATATGAAGATCTGCCGTCTTGTCACAGTTACAAGAAGAAGGGTACCTTACAGAAGCCATTGTTTGTTCAGTTGCCGCTAGATATAAGTTTTAGGAAGTGTTTTCGGAAGGTATTTGGCTAGTTTGTAGACTTCTGCGGAAGTACAAGTTGACTTAAGAAGCTGAGGCAAGAAAAGAATTTAAGCTTTTGAAATGTGGTGCTACAGAAGAGTGACTTTGAAATGGGTAGATAAAATTGTGGTACTGAATCGAAATGGCATCAAGGAATAGCCAGTTTGGTAGCAGGAGGAAGTTTGAGGGGGGAGGGGACACGAAATGATCGAGGGAGCGAGGGAGACCTACGTAAGAAAACAGCAAACTGGTTCAGAAGGATGTAGGTTACAGTAGTTATCGCACTGAAATAGCAACAACAACAACAGTGCAAAATTAAAAAAAAACTGATGCTGAAGCCCACAAAGTAATGCATGTTACATGCTTGTTGGTACGGGGATAGGTACCACAGAAGTCATAACATTTCAGTTCCTACTTTATGGCACTGTAATTTGCCAAGTTTGCCGTATTGCTTTAGCTACCCAAGTATTTCACCCGTTACCCTCAAATCGAGGTTGTCTCAGGCAAATTGCGGCGTGGTTCGCACGCAAGAAACTAGGCAGTGTTTTCCTGTGTTCTCTCCTCGCATTGCAGTAATTAGCATAGGCTAGTTTACAGTAGGTTTTCCGTCTGTAGTGTGAAGCTGTGCTGTCAGCTGTCTTTGCTTTGCGTCAGCTTTTCTGCCCGCTGGATTTATGAATGATATCTCAGATTATGGACGGAAGATACCACTCACAGCTTTGCGGGGCGGTGACGGGCGCGCCGGCCACTAGATAAGTCGATACAAAGAGCCCTATGTGCAGCTAGGGAGCGGCCGGGACGCAGAGCCGTCGGAAACAAAGTCTGAATTCTATCGCCGCAGCAGCTACAACTCTCCAGCGAGTGCTAATAATGAAACTTGCTCTCGACAGTCTCGAACTAAAGGGAAGGGCAGTGCTGCACTATCAGGGATCAATATCAGACGTATTGAAAACTTCATAACAAAATCTATTGTTTTGTAGGATTTTTTCCTATGTCATTGAACTTTTAAAAGTCTCAGCTTATTCACGACTTCTGTTATGCAAGCACACTCATTGCTATGTCAGCATACCAGTATCTTTCTATGTGGATGTTAAAGTCCATTTTAAACGCAAGTTGCGAAATTGTATTGAATATATTCAGAATTTGCAGAGGAATATGTGTAGATTCTTGTTCAAGGCTGTACGATACATGTGAATTAAAAAAGAAAAAGAAGTCAACAAAATTCACCGATATACTGAAAGTTTGAACGAAAATCTACATACGTTCTTCTGTAACTCAGTGTGCATTCAAACTCAATTTCTCAAATTGCATTTAAGAGTACACTATAACTCTCAAAGACTACATGTTTCTGTCGTGTTGACATTGCAACGAATCTGTTTGACACCAGAAGCCCTAATGTAGAAGCTGTGACTTGGTTATGTACGTTGACGTAATAAAAAAATGCTATCAAGACAGTAAATGGGTTTTATTATTAAGTTTCCTATTTGTTTCACTGTGTCTGTTTGGCAAGAATAATCACTACGGCTGTCACGAGATCAGATATATCCGAAGAAGAAGAAGAAGAAGAAGAAGAAGAAGAAGGGAATAAAAGGTTTTACTCAGTGTGACAGAAACAGTGCCATAAACGTCGAATGTAATGTGAAATCGAAGAGCGAGTTATGTACTTTGCGGTTTTCTCGGCGTGACTGATTGATGCATTGTTTCGGATTTCAAACAAAAGTTGACGTTTGCATGGTGCCATTTGATTTCATTCAGCCATCGTCGAATTTCGGATTATTGAAGCCAAGCTTAACCAATTGCTTGCAGCAAAGCTGCTAACTTCTACGTTAGTTCTGACGGCCGCCCGTGCATTACGCTCTCTCTTTTTCTTAATGCATCCTACAGAGTGAGATAGTATTAACACACTGGACGCGCTTTTGTACTGCGGTTCAGATTCCCGCTCTGCCATCAAGCTGTAATCTTTACGCCGTTTACCTAAATAGCTTAAGGTAAACCCCGGAATATTGCTTTGCAAAGGACACGGTCGATTTCCTTTTTCAGTTAGTGCATCAGATCCGCCGGGACATTTAATCTTAATCTCCCCTCTGCCGCCCATCGGTCAGTACCACAAAGTACACGTGATCATTAAAGTTGCTGTAAGTATACCATTCTGCCGCTAACATTTTTATAACAGTGTTTACTTTGCTGTTGGGACTAATTGTTTACAGAAGTATCCCTCCCCTCACACATGACGACATGAGATCGTGCTGTTGGCTGAATTTCGTAAGCTGCGCCATAGTCACAGCGTATGATCTCTTCTTTCGGATTTTTTAAATTAACACCCCATAGGGTGCCTTTTTTTTGCCACAACGGAGAAAGATCCCGATCGGCCTTTTTCTTCGTTTGGATGTATGTTGTAATTAATATGTGATGGTACTAGATCGATGTTTTCTCGACAGTCTATGTGGTTGACTAAAGGGTCACGATCTTTTTGTCGCCCCTATATCTGCATGAAGCACCTCGAAGGTAAAATAATATCTGAGATCACTCAGCGGCTTTCCAAACAGCAGTTCTAAGACTGTGCAGCCGTCGGGGCAGTGGAAGTTACAGTGGTACATACGCTACCCTCCGCGACACACAATTACGGTGACTTCAGCGGTATAAATGCACAAACGTAGTACACCTGCACAGGTATAATATTTACCTGTAGGTACTATGCACGACGGAAATCTTTAACCTGATCTCCATCCCCTGCAGAAGCAACATGGATTTTGTTAATTACAACGTGGACGTGGAGAGTGTTTCGTAAGAGGTCAGTGATCAGAGCTGGTAGCCGTTACACGGCACTTCAGATAAGGGCTGGGCTCCTCAGTTTCAAATTTATCTCGTTTGTTTCCTAGGTTTTTATCTCAAGACTGTTTGTATTAAATCTTGTGGTTGAAGATGTTTCTGCCACTCCACTTGTGTTTACCTGCGGTTCTGCACTTATCTTGAAGGTGAAACAAGAGTGCTTATATTTGGAATCGAGCTTCTATGAAGGGCTCTTCTGTCTGATAAAGAAATTCGAATTTAACCGTCACTGTAATTTCCTGTCGACCTGTGGGAACGAGCGAAATGACGGGCGCACTGACTTAAGACTCGAATAACTACTACAACCTACATCCATTTGAACCTGCTTACTGTATACTTCTCTTGGTCTCCCTCTGATATGTTTAGCCTGCACACTTCCCTCCGGTACAAAATTCATGATTCCTGGACATCTCAAATTATGTCCTGTCAACTGATCCTTTCCTTTATCCAAGATGTGTCATAAATTTCTTTTCTCCCAAATTCTATTCAGTACCACCTCATTGGCTAGGCGATCTACCCATCGAACCTTCACCATTTTTCTGTACCACCACATTTCATTTGTTGTCTGAGCTGCTTGTCGAACACGTTTCACTTCCGTACAAAGCTACGCTCCCAACAACAGCTTCCAGAAAAGACTTCCCAAGACTTTAATGTATGTTCGATGTTAACAAATCTCTCTCTCTCCTTTCTTGCCATTGCCAGTCTATATTTTACTCTACTTCGGCCATCAGCAGTTATTTTGCTACCCAAATAGCAAAACCCATCCACTATTTTTAGATCTCATTTCTTTGTCTAATTACCTCAGTATCGCCTGATTTTATTCAGCTAGACTCCATTACCTACATCTTCGTTTCACTTTCATTAATGTTCACACTATGTCGTCTTCTCAAGACACTGTCCATTCTTTTCAGCTGTTCTTCGATGTTCTGTGCTGTCTCTGATAGAATTACAGCGCCATTACCAAACGTCATAGTTGTAGTATCGTCAGTGTCTACACCATGGTTGCCGGCCCCACATGACAGCTGGTCACAGGTCAGACAGTCCACGGCCAAACGTTCTTAGCACAGGCGCAGTACCGTCGTATAGCTAGATGACGTAGGTACACCGTCCAAGCGTTGCTATGTTAGCACATGGGCAGCGCCTGCGCTGTCCAACTCGCCAGTGTTGCCCCTACGCGAATTACGGCTGGCTGTGGGCTGTCCGATATATCACCCGCGGTCGTGTGGCAGCCGGCACAATTGTGTAGGCGTTGATGATACCACAAAAGTTTTTATATCCTCTTCTTGAACTTTCCTGCTTCCCTTTGTTAGCCTTTGACTCTTATAACTGTCGTTTAGTTTCTGTTCAAGTTGTAAATAACCTTCCTGTCCCTATATGTTACTCGCACTTCCTTCATAATTTCGAAGAAAGTATTCCAGTCAACATTGTTAACATCTTTGTCGAAGTTGGTACTTACCTGCATGTACTGTATAGATCAGGCTATTATTCGCTTTGTATTGAACTGATATTCCCGTAGACCCCTGCTGAAAGAAAATAGACTGTGTGAATACCACTTGGTTGCCACGGCTTTCATTCCTTGCCATTCTTATTTATCTAGTTCATTTACATAGATACCCAACGGAGAGCCGATTTGGAAAGTTTACTGCCATCCGTACTGCAAACTTCTAACGTTCCTCAGAATTTTCTTATGATGAATTGATTTTTCTGCCAGGACAAACGCATTTATAAAAATTAACGAACTGATCAACATGTTACGTGCACGGAATTGCGTCGTCACTTTAAGAATAGGGAGCGAAATCATCATTAGAAGTTGAAACTCTCTTCAGCCCAAACAGAAGCGATTAATCACGAACAGGAAGGCTGCTCTCTTATCACGTCTGTCAGAGCATGGAAATGATTTTTCGATCACAAGCTTCAGAAAGTACGAATTCTGACGCGATCGATTTTTATGATCGACACACTTCAAGTTACCAGAACAATTACGCGCCAATGCATTGTGCCCAATAGTTCCCCAGCAATACCAGCTGTAATGCCTTTTAAGTCAGACTTGTGCTCGAGATCATGTCCTTTACGGTTTATTGGGAAGTTCGTGATGTCTACTTTGTAGTAGTATCTCGGTATGGGTTAAAGGTACGATTGACGTAGGGTATCGGATTTCAGTGAAGATACCGTTGTACGATAGGGGCAAATGTACATTCTTGGAATAAAGTTATGTTGCATTGTCTTAATTGTTGTTAATCTACTCCAGCCATGAGTTGCTTCTTTCAGAACTCTTACCGTCTGTTCTACAGATCTCTATCAGTATTCCGCCCTTAGTCACCTTGTCGACCACTACCACAGTTAAATGTGCGTCACGTCGGCTACAAATGAACATGACTCATCTTCCGCTTCTTTTCCGGGCTTTGTTGGTGTTCAGATTCTGGAGAAACCAGTTGCATGCTTCCGTTTTGACGCGTTAAGGCACCGCCGTTACACTGTCTTGTAGGTTATTTAACGCATTATTACACCGTCTGCTTCACGAAAGCGCTCATGTTGTTCACAATTTTTCTTTTCCTGGTGTAGACGTGAGATACCACTTAGCTGATCGGATATTTTGCGCCTGGAGTGCCATATAGGACGGAAACTGTTAACAGTACATGGAAGAACCAATAAGCTGGGGTAGGGGGCAATGTTCACGACTAGGGGTGCAAATGCCAGGACATATGTAAGTTGCGTCATATGGCCAGGGTAAGTGCCTGGGGAAATGACCAAACTTCATAGATGCCCGGATATTTATGTATTTTGAAGGTTAATTGATAAAAAAATATAAGTTGAATATTTTGTGTCGGAGATCGTGTTTTCCTGCACTGCTTCTTTAGTGGTTGGGTAAACAAGTTTCAAAAGCTGCTTGCGAGTTAGGGGAGAGTTATTAGCGGAAATAAACTAGCCTGTAAACATAACATTTTACGTCTTTAATGAGTAGGTCAATTTTTATCTTCACAGAGTGCAGTCATACGGAAGTAGACAAAGAAACGAGCGGGATACGAATCTACAGTCTGTGTCAAATGTCATACCTGACGATAATGCATCTTTTTTGTTTTTCCACTTTAACATTTAGGAATACATTTATCATTAAGAAACACATGCCAGCTGTTTAATACAATCAGTAATAGTTTTTTATCAATAATCATTCTTCAATAATAATCTCAGATTTGACACGGATTGTAAAGTATGTTAACATTACAAAGCGATGCCCTAAGGGTAATGTTTTTTTTTAAAATAATATATCGGTAATCAGTACACAGCTGTTCAGCGCGGTGTGTGTGTGTGTGTGTGGGGGGGGGGGGGGGGGACAGTACGGTCCTCTGGTAATGAGGGACAGCGTGTCACTTAGAGAAAAGGTGGGTTCATGGGTGATGTGACAAGGTGGTCTCTGGCAAGGAAACCGTAGCAGTATCGAACGTATGTTTACTAATCCTTTTTGAGATCCCCAGTACATGTGTATTAAAACTCACTTTAAACAAATCCAAATTACATTTATAGTTAGTGGCAGGTTGTGGGGAAATAATAAAAACTGAAACTTAACTATGTGGATAAACGCTGTAATGCCCATAAAGAAGGTGGCAGAGTTGGCAGCATTGATGAAGAATACCTTAAATTCGGTAAGAGTAAAATGGTATTCCGGCTTGGGACTGACAAATAATAAGGTTGGGTGTTTGGTTAACGTCAGCTACTTTATCCCAGTAGAAATATGCCGAAGAACGTTTAACCAGTACAGGTAAAAGAGAAATATAGATTTTTTGAAAACTTTAATTTTTACAAGGAAATTAGAGGAGAAATAGTATGGAAAGGAGGCAACTACGTCGCATATTTGCGTAGTGTAAGCAAAGATTTCGCCCACACGTTATTTGTTCAGCACCGAGACGACAAATGATAGTAGCTGGAGTTTTCTTTATGGTTTGGACACCAACAAAATTGTGAATATGCGTCACAGATGCTTACACGATTCTCACCCTTATATATATTTAACCATGAGTGTCTTGAAAATGCTACTTGTGGAAGTAGCGACGTCACATTGTGCTGAGATGATATCTTCAGGCTAGCATTTATCGTCCAGTGTTTCGGAGATGCACAGCGGTGCTATTCGTGGCGTCGCGGTTTGGGGAGCCATCTTGTATGAATTCTACATGCGACCGTATCGTGGTGCCGTTTTTAACAGGACAGTCTACATCTATATTTATACTCCGCAAGCCACCCAACGGTGTATGGCGGAGGGCACTTTACGTGCCACTGTCATTACCTCCCTTTTCTGTTCCAGTCGCGTATGGTTCGCGGGAAGAACGACTGCCGGAAAGCCTCCGTGCGCGCTCGAATCTCTCTATTTTTACATTCGTGATCTCCTCGGGAGGTATAAGTAGGGGGAAGCAATATATTCGATACCTCATCCAGAAACGCACCCTCTCGAAACCTGGACAGCAAGCTACACCACGATGCAGAGCGCCTCTCTTGCAGAGTCTGCCACTTGAGTTTGCCAAACATCTCCGTAACGCTATCACGCTTACTAAATAACCCTGTGACAGGACTCTCCCAATGAATGTCAGCCTGGCACCCGCCTTTCCAACAATTAATTTCATATGATCATTCCACTTCAAATCGTTCCGCACGCATACTCCCAGATATTTTACAGAAGTAACTGCTACCAGTGTTTGTTCCGCTATCATATAATCATACAATAAAGGATCCTTCTTTCTATGTACTCACAACACATTACATTTGTCTATGTTAAGGGTCAGTTGCCACTCCCTGCACCAAGTGCCTATCCGCTGCAGATCTTCCTGCATTTCGCTGCAATTTTCTAATGCTGCAACTTCTCTGTATACTAAAGCATCATCCGCGAAAAGCCGCATGGAACTTCCGACACTATCTACTAGGTCATTCATATATGTTGTGAAAAGCAATGGTCCCATAACACTCCACTGTGGCACGCCAGAGGTTACTTTAATGTCTGTAGACGTCTCTCCATTGAGAACAACATGCTGTGTTCTGTTTGCTAAAAACTCTTCAATCCAGCCACACAGCTGGTCTGATATTCCGTCGGCTCTTACTTTGTTTATCAGGCAACAGTGCAGAACTGTATCAAACGCCTCCCGGAAGTCAAGGAAAATGGCGTCTACCTGGGAACCTGTATTTAATATTTTCTGGGTCTCATGAACAAATAAAGCGAGTTGGGTCCCACACGATCGCTGTTTCCGGAATCCATGTTGATTCCTACAGAGTAGATTCTGGGTTTCCAGAAACGACACGATACGCGAGCAAAAAACATGTTCTAAAATTCTACAACAGATCGACGTCAGAGATATACGTCCATAGTTTTGCGCATCTGCTCGACCGACCCTTCTTGAAGACTGGGACTACCTGTGCTCTATTACTATCATTTGGAACCTTCCGTTCCTCTAGAGATTTGCGGTACACGGCTGTTAGCAAGTTCTTTCGCGTACTCTGTGTAGAATCGAATTGGATCCCGTCAGGTCTAGTGGACTTTCCTCTGTTGAGTGATTCCAGTTGCTTTTCTATTCCTTGGACACTTATTTCGATGTCAGCCATTTTTTCGTTTGTGCGACGATTTAGAGAAGGAATTGCAGTGCGGTCTTCCTCTGTGAAACAGCTTTGGAAAAAGTGCTCGTAAAGATATCATATGTTTGTGAAAAGTCTGGTTGATGTTGAGGTACTCCCGTGGCCAACAAGATCCCTAGACCTGTTCCCGAAAGAACATGTGCGGCAACAGCTCAGACGTCGACTCTGCCGCAGGGCCTGTATCCGGGATATCAAGGACCAGTTAGGAAATATCCCTGAACAACTTGCGAAACTTATTAGGTGGATCTCTTGTTCAGCCTGTGTACTGGATCATCTTACTCATGTACCGTTAGATGTACCTTGAGGGCGATATACAGAAGTACTGCCCTAGATCGAATTACGTGTTAGGAACAGGTTTAAAGAGTGAGCGTCTGGCAGTGACTCATTGACAACGTTTGGTAGAAGGCTGCTGGTGTCGGGACCGGACGGCCGGCAGGTTTGGACTAGACAGGCAGAGCTCGCACCGCAGCAGGTAGGACTGGCGTAGCGCGCTGCGCTGTGCGTGTCCCTTGGGTAGGGTAGCCCGGTAGGCAGCCACCGTGACGCGGACCGGGCCGCCTTTGTTCCTGTTCAAGACCAGGCACTGCCATCTGCCACATCCTGCCGCCACTATGATTGACTATTGTCTACAGTTCCGTAGCTTCCTCACTTCACCTCTATGTAGCTCCCTTATTTTCTTTCTTTTCTCACGCTGCATCGCCGCAGACAACAGTTCTGACCATCAGCAGCAACAGCAGTATTCCACACCACTTCAGCATCGCGTGTTTTATGGCCTTAAAAAGCAAAACTACTATCACAGATCGCTGTTTTGTAGCTAGTTTTGCCACGCTACCCCTGTTGTTATTCGTTTGTGTTTGCGAAAATTTCAACCAGAAAGGATACGCGTGGCTGAAATTAAATTTATATCGTTTATTGGGTGACAAAAAAAAACTGAACTCTGCCCGAACAGGCCGTGAAGGCCCAACGGTACCGACCGACGGCCGTGTCATCCTCAGGCTACCGGCGTCATTGGATGTCGATGTGGAGGGGTATGTGGTCAGCATGCAGCTCTTCCGGCCGTATGTCAGTTTACGAGACCGGAACTGCTCCTTCTCAATCAAGTAGATCCTCATTTCGCCTCACAAGGGCTGAGTAGACACCGCTTGCCAACAACACTTGGTAGACCGGATGGTCACCCATCGAAGTTCTAACCCAGCCTGATGATCTGACTGGAACCGGTGTTACCACTGCGGCAAGGTCGTTGGCAAATTGGGTTACTGGTAGTACTTAAATGGTTAAATTTACGAAATTGTACATCATTCCATTAACTTGGCGTGGTTTGAGTATCAACGTTCGTCACTCAATGCAAGTAAACCTTGTGGCCATGTATATGTCCTGAACAGAAAACTAGTCGAGTCACGGAGGCATTGGTACCCATCGTTCTTCGAAAAAGGCTTGCACTTTCCTCGCCATATGCGATCGCGGGCATTGCTCTGTTTTTGAAATATGGCATGTTCAGCAGAATTGGGGAGAAGAGGAGTTTGTGGCACAACCTGAGTAGAAGAAGGGACCGGTTGGTGGGACATGTTCTCAGGCATCAGGCAATCACAAATTTAGCAACACACTTAACTCTTTACTGCTATGTGGCACAACAATGCACGTATGGCTAACACTGTAAGTGTAAGGAATGTTTACCCGCATCAGTGCGCCATAAGCCCTCCTACCATATGTTGCCCTGTTCTCACAGCAGTTTCAGACGCTTGTGTTCAGCGGATTTCAATGTAATGGTATGAGTACCATCACTCCAGTCTGCGACACAAATCGAACTGTCGAAGAGGGGGAAGGCTGAGGTATCTACCAACATCAGGGCTATTACCAATCAAATCACTGTAGAGTTCAAGCGAAACTTTGTGTTGATAATCGCATTACTTAGGATACTCGAATGTTTCGTGTGTTCGCTAGTGTTGGTTATTGGAGAAAGACAATTTCATATCCATTGTCGCTATTTAGCATACAAGACACAAGCTCGCGGCATCTGGCTACCGCGTTCAACCTTCATACGCATGCTTTTAAAAAGCACAAAGTAGTCCGGAAATAAAATAAAGGTATTCGGACGCAGTCGTCGACTTACTAAAAAGTTGGGAACACCTGATAAATTGTTTTGTTTCTTATTTACCGCCCCTTCGCCCAAGTGCTCACTTGTCAATAGTGGTTAACACCGATCGGATCTGCGTGTCGCACGACCTGCCTGCCCGTACACTGGCTTGTTCTACAAACTAGTACATGGCTCCCTCTGTCTGCACTGAGCTACCAACCGTTCCGCAGTATTCCAGCGATGTGACGGGAAACATAAAGAAACAACATTGCCAATATTTGTCTGTTCAAACAGCTCACAGGCATCTTACTAGTGCTAAATTAAAAAAAGATCATGAACCCGTTCATGAATCTGTTGCCGCTCTCTCCAGTTTGTACACTAAGCACATTATCAAATCTGTCGCAGTGAATCGATATTTCTGCTTGCTTCCTATCTTTGCTATGTAAACCACTCTATCCTCTTCAATGCTTTTTAGCGCGTGGCATGTCTCGTATACGTTTTTTGGACATCATGGTTGTGGAGAGAAGCAGCGATTAGTATGATTAATCAATAATTCTGTTCTTGAATTATTGATCTCGTATACGTGTTTGGTTTTTACAGGGTAATCATAATCGTCTGCTCTGAAAGCATCTGGTTCTGTATACTTTGCTGAAAATGTTCTTCCACCCTGTCCTGTAAATGTCACTTCATAAGACGTGAACTTTATTTTATGTACTCATACTTGTTCTAATTTACCTTTCCTGTTCCCGATCCCACGTCTTAAAATGAACTGTTTCTACGATTGTTACTTAAGGTGCTTAATATTAAAAGTCCATTTTGTTCAGTACTGAGTGCGGTGGAACAGTGATCGAACTCATGTTGGGTGACGTTGATCAAATCCCCTGTGCGATTAGCCGCTAGTACTGTGATGCAGAATTAGTATATTGCAGTTGGACTTAAATGATACCGAGTACATCCCCCCCCCCCCCCCCCTCCAAACATCGTCAGGAGCGAGCTATTGTAACATCGGCGCTGCTTGGAGCCACCTTGGGACGATGGACTCTCCTTCGGTTATCGAAGTAATTTGGATACCCAAGCGTATTGGCTTGAAAGGTGGAGCTTCTAAACAGAGGACGGTGAGCGGAGGCATCGCTGCCACGGCCGAGTGTCGTGTTGGCAGTCGATGTGAAGGCTGCACTGATGATGGTCGCCACAGCCAGGTGGCTGGTTGGTAGCTGGTAGCGAGGGGTGCGCTGGCTCCCCTGCATCGTGGGAAGTGAGCCGGCCCGCTCCCCGTGAGAAGATCCGCGGCAGCCATTGTCTGCGACACACCTGCCTGATGCTAGTTCCATACGCGAGCACGCACATGCATTTCCCCTCGTGTACTGTGACTCCCATCCACAAATTTTCTACGTCTACACTTCACGAGCCACGTTACGATGTTTGCTGGTGGATACTTTGGTACCGCTATATTGCCTCCACTCCTGTTCCATTATACCTGCATCCAACGCCTCGTAATTATTTACCATTAGTATTATATTTCAGTGTCTGTATTTTCCCAGAATTTTTGAATTCTACAGTTCACTTTAATACCACGGAAGTTATTCTCTGATGTCGTAGCACATGTCCTTCATCCGATCCGTTCTTCTACTACTACTTTGTTTTCCACATATTTCATTCCGATTCTGTGTAGAACCGCACTTCTTACCCGACCATAAAATTCTAAGCATCCTTTGTAACACCACTTCTCGACAGCTTAGATTTATTATTTTTCGTGTTGTTTTTTGTTTTTTTTTCTTTCTTTTCTTTTTTCTTTCACAATCCATCATTCAGTTCCTTACAGCTCTAAGCTTCAGACGTACATTCTCAGAAGTTTCTATCATAAGGTCTATCTTCGATACTTCTAAATTTCACTTGGTGAGAAATTCTCGCTTCGATAGTGCTAGCCATGTCAAATCATCCTTGCTTCGTCCGTAACGCATTATTTTCCTCCCACGACAGGAGAATTCCTTCACTTCGTCAGCTTTGTGGTCCCAAATTAGGATGCTACGTGTGTGACTAAACCGCTATATAAACTCGAATTTTCTTGATTTTTCTCGTCACACTACTGTCCTTGAATATGTGGCCATTTTGACTCATCAGTTCCGTCACATGGTACAATGTTTCTTACCCAATGGTAATGCTGTGTTCCAAGAGCACACGGCTCCTATTCACTCAGTTCGCGTTCCCTAGGACTGGTTTGTGAGCATGAAGATTAATTGTCGCATCTCCGAGTAATTTTGTTCGATTCTAGGAACGTGTAGGTGTTTCCAGTTTTAACACTGAATCTCTCCCCAATTCACAACGCTTCTCTCTAGAGTTGGACGAGTGTCACCACGGCGGTCATCCACATATTGAAGGAATTCTTCTCTGTATCTTCTCCACACGTGCGCTGTAATAACACGCTTAGCGAAGTGACTATGAACAGTAAGTGAAGCGATAAAACTCTAATGACATTGCCCAGTATGGATTGATTTCTGGTCACTGCGAACTTCAGCTAGAAGGCGACACTGTTTTTCGTTTGTATGTGTCTAAGAAAGCAGCAGTAGCGTGTAGAATTAACGATCGGCGGAATGCTATATGTAATCCAATTAGAAAGAGTCTTATAGACATGCTGGGTCCATTATGCACTGTCGTAACAGCTAGATACAGTTGGTGACGACCTGAAAGCGTTGATTCGGTATCTGTCGATACAGCTACCCTCGCCAGCCACCTAGCGGAGAATCTCGACAGTGTGCTCCTACGAGACGGATTTAAATGTATCACTGATACAGCTGTTGAAATATAGACGCCGGAGACTTAGGAAACTAGAGTGAGCAACGTAGTGGATAAGTTTGCTTTTCCGCAATACGCACAAAGAAATACCGAGCAGGATTCAAGAAGACAGATTCAGTGTTCCAGCCGCGAAACCCACAGAGGATGTTAAATACAGCCACAAATATTGTGTCAATCAATTGGTGTATCTCCGTTCCGAAAGGCGCAGTATTTGGCATTCACGGCGACGTGTGACCACTCATTGGCGCCCTAGTTCGCATACTTTGTAGCGGCGAAAGTAAACTTTGCAACTCTCGTGTACGGATCCTTTTCTGTGCGTTTAGCGGGATGCATACCTTGGGGACGGCTAGTAAACACTCGACCGTATTGACTCGAGATTTCCGTAGCCTCAAGAGAGGTGATTTGTGGAGGCGCACCCAGGTGACGTTTTTGTTGGCATAGAAATTTGCGCTACTTTGCACTTTCGTTCTCGTCAGTAATTTTTGTTGACCAGAATTCAAATACCTGGAATGTCACGGCGGGATGTGAACGTGTTTAACGGTTCTGCTGAGTGTTATATTTCCACACCCGGTTGCAGTGCACTTTGTCGGCAACCGAAAACCTACCAGAAGCTTGGCAAGGCTAAATATAAATTTGATTGCCCGCTAAGTCTCTGCTGAGACAGTTGTGTTTTATTTATGTCTAACTTACGTCGAAGAGTTATTGTACCTTCCGCCTCGTGGCTTTATTTTTGGGGTTGAATTAGACTATATATTTTATCAAATTATCTTCTAGATCACACGCTATCCCTATTCTTCCTTGATTCACTTATAACTGCTCCTACCTCATCCCCCTCTCGTCATCTTCGCCTCATTCCCCATATCTTCCGCCCGCATCTCGTGGTCGTGCGGTAGCGTTCTCGCTTCCCACGCCCGGGTTCCCGGGTTCGATTCCCGGCGGGGTCAGGGATTTTCTCTGTCTCGTGATGGCTGGGTGTTGTGTGCTGTCCTTAGGTTAGTTAGGTTTAAGTAGTTCTAAGTTCTAGGGGACTGATGACCATAGATGTTAAGTTCCATAGTGCTCAGAGCCCATATCTTCCTCTCTCTCATTCCATTCTTATACCTCCCGATTTCTTCGTGACCGACCCCCTTGTCTCTTAACTTTTCTCCCCTGCGTCTCTCTCCTTTCCCCCATTTGCATGCACTTCCATTTTCCACGATACTTTTCCTAACCCATTTCTCGTCCTCCATTTGTACCTTCCTCAATTGTCTCTTTCCTTCGTATCACTTTCATTACCGGCGATTTTGTACTCAGTCACCTCTTTTCTTCGAAAGTATTTTCGTTTGTGTGGATTACGGTACGCTCCACAATATACTTCTAGTTCTATTGATCCTCATTATTCATTATTTCATCATCATGTCTAGCTTTGCTGGAGATGAGTGTAGCTTTGCTGAAGAGGCGTGCCCCGTTGTTGCCTGCCATTGTTATCCGAATTCAGTTTGTTACTAATTTATACGTGGAGCGAATGCTGTGGACGTATCTATTTGTGCTCTTGCCATATCCGTTTCTAGGTTGGTTGACAGGCAAAACAGTAATAATAGTTGATTCCAGCACTTAATGTCGGTCTTTCAAGTAGTGTCAGCAGCACCAATGTTAGAGACATGACCAGTACTACAACTACAGCAGCTGACGCTTAATTGTCACTAGCAGCTGCCAGGCATATGGTTTGATGGGCGTGATAACCGGTGGAATTACTTATTATTTCATATTTATGGAAATAGTGTTTCAGAGACTTTTGTAGGCTTGCATTAAGTTTTAATATGGCCCCCGTCCTCCGCGTATTTGTATAATTACTCAACAGGAGAATAACTACTTGGTTGTGAGTCCTTCAGCTACTCATCGTACATTGTTCTTTTTGTCGTTGAATATTGCAACACGCTCGACTTGAGTGGTGCGCATCTGCTAACTCATGAGTACGAATAACAAGAAACTGTTAACTACGAATGTAAAATCATCAAACATGGGTTGTAAGGGGATGTCACACGTATTCCCGAAAAGCAGAAAGAGCGACCCTAGCGGCTGATAATGTCCCCATCCAGTAACTTGTTGGTTCGCCATAGATGGCCCTTGGGAATATGCTATGCTAGACGCGCCTATGAGCCTTCCGCCACCTTCGCACGCTTGGTGCGACTGTCCTTGGACGTGGCAGTCGGCGACACCCGGGGCATGGGCTGCACGTAGTGTGCAGGCAGTCTGGCGCTCGCGCCCACAGGAAGCAGCAGACAGCTCGGCCGCCATCTGCTGCTCACCAGACACCTGCGCCCGCATCGCCGGAACTCGCTCTGCATGGCGTCTTCTACTCTGCCTTCTACAGGCGTACTGACAAGAGAGTCATTGCCTCACGTTCACCTTTCTTCATTAAAAAAGAAAAATTAAAGCACGTTCGCAGCAAGTGTCCCGTCCTCACATGAACTTTCGAAGAGTCAATCCTCTGAAGAATATCTCACCGAGCACACGAAACGGCTCTTGTCATACGATACCCAACCTACTCTGTTCCACGAAAATTCGGAAGACTTTCCGGACTAACTTACATGATATTTTGACGCAGTCTTTTGGTCATCTTCTGGTGTAGATCGACGAAAGCACACTAGCACCTCTGTTTTACACATCTCCGGCGCATAATGTAAGTCGCAGCACAGACGAAGGCTAAGCGCAAATTGAGACGCGTATAGCACATGTGACGTGACACGACACTAGAGCGCGACGCACACGTTCCGCCCGTGTCGCGCGGCTCCAACGCATATTGAGACGCGAACACACATGCGCTCGCGCCGGTTGGCGACGTTCTGCGCTGACTGAAAGGAAGCGAACGTACACTGTAATCTTACTAAAACGATTTTACAGAAACTATTTAGTAAAAATGTTTCATTTTTACCTTGCTTGTAGCGTTATATGTCAGCTTCGTGGCGAAGTGCCCATCATCTCGCTAATGGTCATACTTATTGTGGTGTATACATTTTAGTAAGACGCTACGCAAAATTCAAAAAGTTTGCAATGAAAAATAGGGGTTGCTATGATTTTGCGTTTGGTGCGTATACACAATATGTTGCTGTGTATGAAATTTAGCCAACATGTTGAATTTTTCTAAAGAGACTTGGGAGGTGGTCTGTATTTGCCTCCGATCTCGAGAAAATGGATCCTATGTAGGGCGCTCACTCCCGATCTCACGCACTCGAGAATGAAATATTCACAACATCCCTCATATCTCCTAAACCGTTCGAGATATCCAAACGAGATTTTGGTGAATGATAGCACACAAGGAGGGGAGAGTATTTTGCCAATTCGTAAACACTCGGAACTTTCTTATCCATGGCGATATATCACTAGTTATACTTACTTCTTTATTTTTTTCACCCTTATGACAGTAATTTTTTAAGACTTATCGACAGCTAGTGAAACAAGAGTTCCATAGTATGAAAATGAACATGAAATTTCTTACTCTTACGTTACTGCAAACCTACGCTATGAAGTTTTTCGTAAGCTATTGAGCTTTCAGATTGCCAATTACTTGTTTAATGAGGCACTCTGTTTCAGAATTCTGCCGCAATAGTTACTGTGAGATGAGTTTGTGCAAATTACGCTGTGTTTTGGCAAAGGAAGTACAATTAAACCTGTCAACAAGAGAAATGTGGCCGTTACTCATAAATGGTGATGCTTCGAATGAGAAAAGGTTAACAGTTCGCACAAAATAAATTGCCAATTCTGTTGGAATTTTGGTTGAATCCCCGTAACTCATCGTATTTTTAGCACTGAGCGATTGGAATGGAAACTTACCAAAGGATTTTATTCCTTCTCTTGATCTGAGCAGTATTACAATAATGACGAGCGTTCCTGTCAGGCGCAATGATAGGCACATGCCAGATGCTGGTTACTCACCTGCGGCTTGCCAAACTGACAATGTGTGATTCGCGAATAAAATAGTTATTATTGAGAAAAATAATCAAGTGATCTGCCGCACAACACAATGGTCAGTGTATTGTCAGCGGCCGAGAATAATGCGCGCGACAGGAATGCGGGAGCTAGGCATGTGTGTGCCTTGTGAGCGGGAGTTCACGTCGTTCCGTTCGAAAGACATAGTCGTGAAAGTGGATCTGCCTTTGTTAGCCATACATTTTAACAAATTAAATATATCCAATCACCACACTCTTTGAGGATACACATACTTTCGTAATAATACCGACTATTTTTTTCATTTGTGAAGCCTGATGTATAATTAGTTTATTAATGCTGATACTGCGTATGCAGCCATTGAAATGTGCTTTTTCTCGTCGCGGCGAGCCAATTAAAAACATTGTTATTTGTGAGGGCTTTTCGACTGTTTCTAGCTTGCAGTGGAAATGTGATGCCCACATGTACATAGTATAATGTCTCTTATTCCATCATATCCAAGTAACGATAGTGAAACTTATGTATTCTATATCTTGGACGCTTTTTACTAGAAGCACAAAAGGGTCTGTGGAAATTATGCCTTTTCGACTTTTTGCAACAGATCGTAGAGATAGTGGGCATAACAGGCAGCAAGTTATAACCTTGTTTTACTTTCCCGCCTTGCTTCTGTATCACGTGATTGTATAATATTTCTTATTTCCTTATTCACTACCCTCACGATGAATCGTCTTATCCATTCTTACGATCTGAAAACATTTTGGATGCAGAAGATGTAATCCCAATGGCTAATGGTTCACCACTTATTGAACTGTGCATTGTTCTTGACAGAAGAATAAACAAAAGAACTGCGCAGATACGTGTAACTGAAAACTACTAACGAAAATAGGTGGATCGCTTAAACGGCGAAAAACGAAATACTACTCAGTGATAATAAAAGCCAGTATACATTAAAGGCCGTATTTTCCGGATAGACAGTACTTCCACTGGCCATCTGCGCCATGCCGAAGTGAGCATATGGCAGGACTGCCTTCCCGCTCCCCGCATTACACCTCCAGCAGTACTCGCGTGGCGTGCGGCGCGAGAAACTGTGCAGCAACCACAACGCCGCGCGACCTGGTGCAGGCGCGTGTCGCGTCCCAATTTGCGCGGTACCATTTGAATCTGTGAAGTTACAAAAATGTGCGCTGCGCTGCGCCGCGCCGCGCTACACGCGCTGTACGTGTTTCAATTTGTGCCTAGCTTGCATGAGCGCATGCACTTATGTTGTAGAGTCCTGTTTAAGCCTGTGACTGTTTCATCAGTTGATTACTCATGGCGTATTATACCTGTACTTAGAGAGGCTTATCGGGAACGTTAGTTTATTACATATCGGCGCCAAAAATTGCCGAGTGCTGTCTGTTGTGCAGTTTGGCGCCTCAGAGGTGAAAGCGAGGCTTTGAAGAACCGTCGATCTTAACGAAAAGTTCGAATATAGTAACAGCATTAAGGAAGTGCAAAAGGATAAGAGTTTATTGATCACCAAACCAAAAATCATAGGTGGTGGTGTTGACGAAGGGCGTATGGTAAATTCTCCACGCTGCTGAGATATGAAACAATAGATAGAGTGTCGTCTACGTACTTCAAAAACGTCAACATTAGTTTGAGCGATAAAAATATAGCCGGCCGAAGTGGCCGTGCGGTTAAAGGCGCTGCAGTCTGGAACCGCAAGACCACTACGGTCGCAGGTTCGAATCCTGCCTCGGGCATGGGTGTTTGTGATGTCCTTAGGTTAGTTAGGTTTAACTAGTTCTAAGTTCTAGGGGACTAATGACCTCAGCAGTTGAGTCCCATAGTGCTCAGAGCCATTTTTTGATAAAAATATCTTTACACTTTTTAATGGACATTAATCCACCCTTTGCCTTTATGACGTGCGACACTTTCAGTGAGGTGTATAACTATATTGAGAGGAATGGGAGCACATTTTTCGATTTAGCGTTTTCTTAAGCACATTAATGGAACCACTGCCTAATCACGGAAAACATCCAGATACCATAACAGCAGCTCGTCGCACTTCCGTTCTTCACTATTGAGGCATTCGCCGAACCCACATCCTTCCATCGCCACAGGGTATTGTGTGATACATTACACCAAATCGCTCGTTTCCAGTTGTCTACTGTCCAGTGGGGTCGCACGTCATGCACCACATCAAGCGTCGTTTATCATTGACCACGGAAATGTGTGATATATGGGCCGAGCGGTTCTAGGCGCTACAGTCTGGAACCGCGCGATCGCTGCGGTCGCAGGTTCGCATCCTGCCTCGGGCATGGATATGTGTGATGTCCCTAGGTTAGTTAGGTTTAAGTAATTCTAAGTCCTAGGGGACTGATGACCTCAGACGTTAAGTTCCATAGTACTCAGAGCCATTTTTTGTGGTATCTGAGGAGCCGTTTGAACATTGGACCCATTTAACTTCCTGCGCACAATCATTGTGCTAGCTGGATTGCTTTTAACACTTTACAACTTATGAGTTATTCCTTCGCCACAACCAACCTCCGCATGCTCGACAGTCGCTGTTCGTCAGTTCATGAGATCTGTCTGGTCTTCGTGTAGCTGTGATTGTACCTGTGGACAGACAGTGCACTTGACCAACTTTTGGAATGGCTGAAATGTCCGTGACGGATTTATTACTTAGTGACCTCTAGTGACCAGTTCGACTTCAGGGTGACTGAGTTCTCCTGACCGACCCATTCTGCTTTCACCGTTTCTCTGACAACACTCCGCGCCTCTCCATCACATCTAGTGCTCAATTTCTCAGTACATAGGGGTGACCGGATGCTTTTGACCAGATAGTGTATACGTATACAAACATCAAAAAATATTTAGAATGAAGTAAACAGAGCCTTTTTGCTTTGCAACTTAATAGGTATCAAATCGACAATAATTTTTCTCGTTCAGTGTACGACCTAAACCCCTCTTTGCCTACAGAAACTTACGTAGTCTCTCATGTCGGAGTACACCAGTAGTTTTTATGCGGCCCTTGCAATGCATTCGGAAAGCAGAGCAAACCTCATAGATTAAGAAGCTCAAAAAGCAAAAAAATTCCATTACATAACATGATTGAGCGAGAATAAATAAACATAGAAAGTTGGCAAAGACATTACACTCCCATGGGAGACCCTAAATTCACGCCTGTGCTGTCAGAAAACAGACGACAAAAATTGGCTCATTACTTTCACATAGCGGAACATAAGGTCTGTTATTAATACTCGGCCAGAATGAAACGACAGCCTTGACCCTTCCCATAGGGGCCAGCGCGTAATTTGCTGAAATATGCGCCTGGGGGGGCAGCACTTGGCCAGTAGCTGTAGAGGAACAAATTTTTTTTTGGGGGGGGGGGGGAGGGGGGGGGGTCGGACTGCGGACAGCGAAACGAGACCCAAATAGCAAATTAGGCAGCTGAATAAGAGTGGGTAATGGAGTGGGGAGGGGAGCTAAGACAAGACGAGCGCTGCTGCCACATCTTGGACGCCGAGTAGGCGGCCAGCGCTGCGTTGGGAGGGCCTTGCCTCAAGTGGCAAGTGCGCGCCCAGGGAGGAGTGAGCCAAGTGTCAACAGCACAGCTGACTTCACACCAGGCGACGCCCGTGCAGAGGACACGCGCGAGGAGAATGTTGAAGCGGGTGGCTGAACCTGAACGGCTTCCCCAGTCTGTGCAATAGAGCAACTAACACGCGCGTTCTCTAGGCATCGTAGAGCCGTTGCATGAATGCATCGTACGTCGTACAACAGCTACTGCATACTTTCCATCGTTTGTTGAGTAAGGAAGGATGCAAAGTCAACAATAGCAATAAAAGATAGGAGCACAATCATACAGAAAACTGACTTTTCAAAGTTTCTGTGGACTGTACATGCCATGGATCTATTTAAAATCGCCATGATATGCTGTGCGTATGATTGATGATTTCGGAGAACAGCATCTGAAGGCTTAGTGTATTTTCCCTACTTTTGTCCATTGATATAGTGTGGAATAAATCCGATGAAAAGTCTACACTTCATTGCATGAAAATTATCAGTAAGGGGTATACTTCGCACTTGTCTTCAAGCTTCAAATGGACAACTGTTCAAGCATCTAGGCCTACTGATAACAGCTGAGGTGAGGTGCACATTTGCACCTTTATAAAGGTAATAGTCGTTCAGAATTAATACACTGAGGTGACAAATCATGGGAAAAGCGACATGCGCATATACAGATGGCGCTAGTATCGCGTACGCAAGGTACAAAACGGCAGTACATTGGCGGAGCTTTCATTTATACTCGAGCGATTCGTGTGAAAAGGATTCCGACGCGATTGTGGCCGCGCGAAGAGAATCAAGACTTTGAAGGCGGAAATTCCACTTCGGAAATTGTTAGAAAATTAAATATTCCGAGATCCACAGTGTCAAAAGTGATCCGAGAATACCAAATTTCTAGCATTACCTCTCACCACTGACAACACAGTGACCTATGGCCTTCACTTAACGACCGAGAGCAGCGGTGCTTGCGGAGAGTTGCCAATGCTAACAGACAAACAATACTGCGTGAAATAACAGCAGACATCCATGAGGGATGTACGACCAACGCATCCGTTAGGACAGGACAGTGCAGCGAAATTTGGCATTATGGGCTATTGTGGCAGACGACCAACGCGAGTCTACTGCTGACAGCACGACTTCGCCTGTAGCGGCTCTCTTGGTATTATAACCGTGTCAATTCTACCCGAGACGACTGGAAAACCAGGCCTGGTCAGATGAATCCCGATTTCAGTTGGTAAGAGCTGATGGTAGGTTTCCAGTGTAACGCAGACTTCACGACGCCATGGACCCAAGTTGTCAACAAGTCTCTGTGCAAGCTGCTGGTGACACCATGATTATGTGGGCTGTGTTTACATGGAATGGATGGATCCTCTGGCCCAAGAGAACCTATGAACGACTGGAAATGGTTATCTTCGGTTACTTGTAGACCATTTTGTAACCTTTCGTAGACTTCATGTTCCCAAACAACGATGGAATTTTTTATGGATTAAAATGCTCCTGTCACCGGGCCACAGTTGTTCGCAATTGGTTTGAAGAACATTCTGGACAGTTAGAGCGAATGATCTGGCCGACGAGATAGCTCGACATGAATCCCATCGAGTGTTTAAGGGACATAATCGAGAGGTCAGTTTGTGTGCTAAATCCTGCACCGGCAACACTCTCACAATTATGAGCAGTTGTAAAGGTAGCGTGGCTCAGTATTCCTGTAGGGGACTTCAATGATCTGTTAGGCACACGAGGCGTCGAACTGCTGGACTACGTCAGGCAGGAGGAGGTGCGACACGATGTTAGGAGATATCCCGTGACTTTTCTCACCTCAACGTAATTCGTGAGTGCACAGAGAAGGGTAAAGTAACTAGTTTATAAATAAGAGAGGAAATAATAGCGGGCCTCATCAAACCAATCAGAAATATAAATAATTTTGAAACAAAAGTATAGTATTAATTAGATTATGGCGGACGATGGGAGTAGTGCCTCTGATTCGTGATAGATCAAGTGTGAATCCAATGAATTCGAGGAACACCCGTCCCCCCCCCTCCCAAACCGCCTTGAATTACAGCAGTAATAGTTAAATTAACCGGTTTTCCACGTTCTGATTCTTCATGGCTTACAATCATATCCCCTTGTACTGGTAAAACTCTCTCTCTCTCCCTAGATGACTGGGTGTTTGTGTTGTCCTCCTCATTTCATCATCATTCATGCAAGTGGCGAGTTTGGTCTGAGAAAAGATTGGGAATTTGTACGGGCGCCCCACAATCGAAAACATCATCAAATCTCTCTCTCTCTCTCTCTGTCTGTCTGTCTGTCTGTCTCTGTCTCCCTCTCCCTCTCACTCTTTATTGTTGCATCTGCAATATACGCCGCGGATACATAAGACAACCGATCGCAAAACCAGCTGACCCGCTGTGATGTTACATACCACAAAGCATACTGGGATATGTACCATAATACATAGCCGTCAGCAGGTCCGAGATGCTTATGCAGCGGCTGAGCAGGAAACATTTGCTGTCACATTGTTCATTTTAAAGTCTGGTACTGTGGTTAAATGTTTCACTATGTGATGATGTCTATTATTGCATACCGACAACATTTTAATTCTTCTTTTATTTGATTGCAAACTAGTCTTGCCAACTGTGCCTAAACTACATAGGGTTGGTAGGTTGGTTGGTTGGTTGATTTGTGGGAGGGGACAACAGCGAGGTCATCCGTCCCATCGGATTAGGGAAGGATGGGGAAAGGAAGCTGCCCGTGTTCTTTCAAAGGAACCACCCCGGCATTTGCCTGAAGCTATTTATGGAAATCACGGAAAACCTTAAACAGGATGGCCGGACGCGGGTTTGAACCGTCGTCCTCCCGAATGCGAATCCAGTGTGCTAACCACTGCGCCACCTCGCTCGGTCGTAAACTGCGTATGACTACCAGTAGTTCGAATATGTTCCACAGACAGTTTATATTATCTATTAGTTTTTATTCTGTGGATCAAATATTTTGTGATTAGATGATACCATATCTGGTTGCTCAGACACTTAAATTTCTACAATGTCTGGCACTGTGCAGTAATGAAGAAGTCATGATAAAATATTACTTTGATCAAAGTAACGATTGGCTGTGCGCAGTTTGTCAGTCAATTTTTAACAGGGCGACCAAAGATTTTTAAATTCCTTGTCACATATTGCCAGACGCGCAGACGTTAGCGGAGACACTCGACGCCAGTCCCTTAGCGGACTTACCTGTCCGTGGCGCCTATTCAGGACTTCCGACAGATGGAGGGGTCGGATGAAAACATAGGGGGGAGCTCTTGCATTTTAGATGAGTGGGGCGGGCTATCCCCTAGGCCGCAGCCTTAGATATGGAGAGAGGGGTTCCATATACAAGGGTAGCTGTGTTTCACGGGGAGAGACTGGAAGGAGTCTTGCAAACTCCTTCTCTGCCGGATACGCGGGAACAGTCTGTGAAGCAACACCATTGTCTGCGCACTCTCCTGCAGCTAAATGAATTTGCGGACAAGCTATTTGTTGCATGCTACAAATAGCTTCCAACCCCAAGGGGGGAAGAATAGTGCAAGGGAAGGTCATCTTGCTTTTATTGTAGGAGACACCCCATTGGCAGATAGCAAAATGGCATTGGCCTAGTAGGTTCAAGTTATGTCGCCATTGCTGTCTCTTCAATTTTGATTTTATTGCAGCATAGAGCAAAAATTTGGATGCTATCCCTGAACGCGTCCTTTGTAGACATAGAAGTGGCTGTCTAGAGAAGTCTGCATTTTTTGGTACGAGATGAGCGTTATTTTAAATTTGATTGTGGTTAAATTTGGTCCGTGACACTCAAATAGCTGTGAGCTCCAAGTTAATTAATGTCATTTGGATTAAGTCTACGTCTTTCCAAGGCAGTTAACAGTGCATGGAGGTGGGTACTTCATACAAATATTATCGATTTTCTGTGTTATCTCATTCGCATATTTAGCGAGATAAATGGAAGTTTTACGTGGTGCCCTAGTATCTCTCGTCTTTATTTACATCAGCACTGCACAAGATACATGGTAGTGGCAACATAACAGTCACATAGTCATCTTCGAATACTTTCTCTTAAATTCACTCAACGGCGTTTCACGAAAACTAAGACTGCCTTCTTCCAAAAATTCCCATTGACGATCCCCTAACATTTATGTTAGCCCTTTTGTATGTGCTATGCCGACTCCAGTTAGATCAGAGTGTCTTTGAGATCGGCAGATGGACCGGGACTCCAACCTGCGACTTTTGCCTTTTGCAGGCATGTGCCCTACCGACTGAGCCATCCAAGCACGCCTCATTACCCATCCTCACAGCTTTATTTTGTACCTCATTTCATACCTTCCAGGCTTCACAGAAGTTTCCCTGGATACCTTGGCGGGATTAGCACTCCTAGAAGGAAGGTTGTTGCAGAGACATGGCTTAGCCACAGCTGTGAGCTTAGAAAGGTAGGAGATAAAGTAGTAAAGTTGTGAAGGCGCGTCTTGAGTCGTGCTATGGTAGTTCACAAGGGGACCACACCTACTGGTCGGCACAGGTTTCGTCCAAGCGTGTGGTATGTACAGGACTTCGCCAGAAATGAAATTGACAGAAGTGTGAGTCCCAGATGGCAAAGCATTTATAAAAAAAACAGCATTTTTGGCGCGGATCGGATAAGGCATGACCAGTTTTTTTAGCGTAGCTTACATGTGGTCGGAGAGCGGAAAGAGTGCAAAATGATGATCCGAGGGTTTTGGGGGTCGAGTCCCTCGATGGAAACCGTATTTTCCTTTTTATCTTTTCAATTTTGACGTCACTTTAGCTGCAAGTACCTTATGTCTCGACGACTCTGCAAATGACTCTCTAACAAGGGATTGCAAATGTGTGTAATCCCTTCTTGGAAATTTATTTGCAATCCCAAATTTTCCTTTAATTTTCATGCATTTTATGAACATAGTAATAAAATATAAGTAAATACGATATATTGAATGTCGATTTACAGTATTTGCAGCTTAAAAACTGAAGCAAAAAAGTATCCGCGTAGGATCTCGACACCACAACCCTCAGTTTACCGTGCTGTGCCCTTCCCACTATGCCAACCACTGCCTGGAAGCTACGCAAACGTAAATAGATAATTCATTGTACTATAAATTTTGACAAAATAGGTGATGACGAGTGGGGGCGGTCTCCTTGTCAGTCGGTTAGAGCACATACGCGCGAAAGGCAAAACTCCCAAATTCGAGTCCCCGTCCGGCACACAGTTTCAGTCTGCCGGGTGGTTTCAACACACACATTCTTAAAACTTCATTTACTGGTTTCGGGCATGAACAGTCATCAGAATGTCATATAAAAGAATACAGAGTATTGTGTCACATAATTTCAGTCTACTAACGTTGGTGCTCATCCTAAGGATGAAATCATGTAACACAATATTGTGTATAAAGTTCTTTTTTCCGATATTCCAATGACGTGCTACACCCGCTGCGCGATTCTCAGTCGCAGCTTAAACCTGTGTAAGCAATCCTTTTTACAGGTGCACTGCTCTTTTACTTTTACATAACTACACCGGAATCCATACTTAAGTGCCTAGCAGTGGGAGCTCTGATTTCTCTTATGTTAATACGATGATTATTTCTCCCTACGTAGGCGGGCGTCAGTGAAATATTTTCGCACTCGGAAGACAAGTCCGTGACTGGTATTTTGTGCAGAGATCTCGCCGCAACGAAAATCGCCTATGTTTAAATGACTGCCACCCCAACTCACGTATCATATCCGTGACACACATTGCCAACACCCTTCCAACAAATGTATTCTTCCATTCGGCTTCCGTAAAACTGATTTTAAGTGATTGACCCATTTAAAATCGTTGCCAGCCATAGTGTGATTAATGGTACGGCTGTTACAAGTGAGCGTCCCAGAAACTCGTCCATCTTCAATGACTTATCACTCTTTTGTTAGCAGCTAGTACTTCACAAAATACGTTCGTGAGAGACGGTATATAAATGTATGTTGTTTGAAAAACTGTACAGTGCGGTCACTCGTTAACAAATCGCCGAACATACGGGCACCCGGTATCTTCCGAAACCAAGTTTAGATAGTTTATTATCGCTGGAGCTGTCACTCATCGCTGGTAAATCTTTCATAGTAAGTAGCGTCCTAATTGAACAAATTACAGTCCTTGAAAAGAATTCGGGGGGGAGCGTGGGTACACTCCCCTTCCGACCATCGAAATGTAGGTTTTCCGCGCTTTTCCACAGTCATTTAGAGATGAATGCGGGGATGATTCCTTTGAAAAGGATGCGGCCCATTACCTTCCTCATCTTTTCACAATTAGACATCGTGTTACGTCTCCCTGAAGTCGACGTAACCTTAACCCCTGCTCCACTTTCCTTCTTCGAAGGGAGTCGTATATGTTTAACAACAACAAGAGAATTTTAAACATACCGTACCGCTACGCTGTTTCAAATGAAGTAATTAGTAACCCGCTGCGCTATTCCAAATGAAGTAACTAGTAATATATATTGTTGAGGGCAGTATTCGTGGAGTCTTGCTGTGGTTGTGCTCTGGATATTAACTTCGGTACCCTGCGTCTACATTTTTGTGTAGTGATAGTAGTAGTAGTAGTAGTAGCAGTTGTTGTTTTTATTCTGGATTCCAATATACCGTATTATTCCCAATCTTTTAGCTATAAAATCGTATTTTTCTCCATTCACTGCGATAGTCTTACGCCACCGTACTGGGAGGGCCTTTTTGCCCGCGTGTTACCAGTCAACATATTGCTGCATCAGTAACCTCCCCCTCATCCAAGTACTGCTTCCCGCAAAGTGCATCGTTCATTGGGCCAAACTGATGGCAGTTGGAAGTTGCGGAATCCGCGCTGTCTGGTAGATGAAGATGAACAAATGGTTCAAATGTCTCTGAGCACTATGGGACTTACCATCTGAGATCATCAGTCCCCTAGAACATAGAACTACTTAAACCTAACTAACCTAAGGACATCACACACATCCATAACCCAGGCCGGATTCGAACCTGCGACCGTAGCGGTCGCGCGGTTCTGGACTGAAGCGCCTAGAACCGCTCGGCCACGACGGCCGGCTTGTATATGAACAGCCCAGTTGAGTCCTGTTATCTCTCGGTTTCGCAGACTTGAGTGAGGCCTTTGCGTTGTCACAGAGACGTTCGTTTACATATTTGTGGCGACACATCGAATGACAATGTCCGCACGTTCGAACTTTGCAACAGTCACAGTTTCGTGTGGCCGGCCGGCAAGCAGGAGATTGGACAGGTTTGTGCGGCTGTGTTACGATGATGAAAGACTCCTCGCCTTACGTCTCACCGTGCTTTTGTTCACTGCCAGGTCTCCATAGCCATTCTGCAAGTGCCTACGAATACCTACGACGCTCTGGTTTCCAGCCAAAAGAAACTTAATGACAGCTCTCTGCTTGGAATACACCTCCGTTAAAGACGCCATTTTAAAGGTTGCGTACAGCGTCGTCGCCTATCGGAACTTCATGAAACTATGGGGGCCTGAAGTGAGAATATTCGACAATGTCCCTCAACAAATATGGCATTTTTTTCAACCGAAATTCGCCAAGGGAAGAAAATGGGTTGCACTACTTACTGAAAGCCCCTCGTACTACTGTTCATTTGTCGTTATTCGACAACTAGGCTTGTCGTCGGATTCAGTTTCTGTCAACTTTTTCCTTAAAAAAAAAATTCCCTCCAGTTTCTTCTGTTGCCTCAGATTTCGCTGGCTTGCCCCTCTGCTAATTTTGCGAAAATGAGGAGTGATGCACGCGTTCTGTGCCATTGTTTGACCGTTTCCTGTGTGAGTACTACTTCGCGCGTCCAGCCGAAAAATTACATTACGTTGCGTTCCAATGTCAAGGAATTCCGCTGCGACTGCAGGTACTACAGTCACAAGTGACGGCTGGTATACAATATTAATTTATAATGGTGTTAGTAAACAAAAATATTTATTCCCCGTACAATATGCTTTTGTATGTATCTTGGAATGTCTATAACGATTACGTTGATTCACATTACCATCTGAAAACCGTTGACTCGATTTTTTTTGAATCGTTTCGGATTTCGCT